>NC_083720.1:122344042-122649822 GCF_028564815.1 Eubalaena glacialis | reverse complement strand
AGCTGACGGAGAGCTCTATGTTTTTAATACCCCATCCGGGACCTCGAGTGTAGAGCCTCAAATGAGGCATGTATCTATTAGTTATGACATTCCTCCAACACCTGGTAATACTTATCAGATTCCACGAACATTTCCAGAAGGAACCTTGGGGCAGACGTCAAAGCTAGACACTATTCCAGATATTCCTCCACCTCGGCCACCGAAACCGCATCCGGCTCATGACCGATCTCCTGTGGACACGTGTAGCATCACACGCACAGCCTCTGACACTGACAGTAGTTACTGTATCCCGACAGCAGGGGTGCCACCGTCCCGTAGTAATACCATTTCCACTGTGGATTTGAACAAATTGCGAAAAGGTCAGCTCCAGTTGGCTTTTCCTGGCTTAGAGGTTAATGATAGAAAATCTCTTTTTCTGAGTATTTGTTCTTGGACGCTTAGTGTGACATTAAACGGCAGTCCCTTTTTTCTTCAGCGCTGCAGTTACCCACTCAGGTAGCGAAGCTGTCAGAGCCTCATTAGATCCCAGGAAGTGTGTTTGTGCAGGCAGCGTGTGCCTGTGTACATGTTGTGGTGGAAGGGAGAAAGACGAGGAGTTTTTCATCCCTAAGAAGTATGGCCTTAGTAATACTTCCCTGCCTCAGGGAGTGTGCACCGCTCTCTCTCACTTCCTCTACATCCTGGGTGAGCAGACCCGATGGGGCAGAGGCACAGGAAATGGACCAGCCACAAAGCCTTTCCCAGTCATACCCTTTCCCGTATTTGTGTCCTATTACGGCCGCTTCTGTGTCACATCTGTTGGGCTCTGTTCCCTTCCTTCCCAGATCAACAGTTTTTACGTTATGTCTACCAGGTGATATTCAGTTGCAATCAGGTCATTCTGCTTTTTGTTTGTTTGGTTTTATTTGTTTTTAAAGCTCTGAATCTTCTCTCCCCTTACCCCTTAGCCACTTCACTGATTCCTGTACCATCTTCCTAGAGCCTGCCAAAAGTTATAGACTTTGAGAGGAGAAAAATTGAGTCTGGGTTAGCCTCTGAGGGTCCTAAAGTCCTGAAAATAAAAAGCCCAAGTTTAAAAGGCACCCACCCTAAAAACTACTTCTGACACTTCTGGATTTTGTGGTAGAGTTATCCAGCTGTTCTAAAGAAGTTAAAGATTTGATGCCTTGTGGATGGTACTTATGTCAATACTTACTTAGCCATTCAACACCAATTTCTAACTTCTTTCTCGAAATGGCTGTAATGTATCTTGAGGTGGTTATAATAAGTTAGTGAGATATAAGTTATACCCAAGGGTGCAAAAGATAAGAAAACAGAAGTATTTCTTTTCTCCATCTTTAAATAACCCATCTCACTGTCATAATCAAATACTGGTACTGGTTAGCATATGAATAAATGTCTGCATTTTCTAGTGGTTTAATGTTTCAATTCAATATATTATTCTTTGAGCATCCTTTTTAAAACCTGTGTGTGTGCATGCATGCATATATGAAAAGAGAGAGAGAGAAGGTCATTCCTGATTACCCTGGGAACTGGCAAAGATGGGGAGAAATATTGATAGTTTGTTCTCTGTTTTAGATGCTAGTTCTCAAGACTGCTATGATATTCCACGAACATTTCCAACTGATAGATCTAGCTCACTCGAAGGCTTCCACAACCACTTTGTAAGTATAATTGACCTTGACATCATCAAGTGTATTTCATTGTCAAAACCTTCGCACTTAGGACCCTGAGACTAAATGAGATCCTGAAATAAAAGTCCCTTCAGATCCACATGCATAGGCATAACTTACAATTGTGTTTTCCTGTTTGACAGTAGTTCTTGTTTATTAAAAGAAATGTATGTGTGTTTTAGAAAATCAAAAATGTATTGACAGTGGGGAGTGTATCAAGCGAAGAACTGGATGAAAATTATGTCCCCATGAATCCCAACTCTCCTCCACGACAACATTCCAGCAGTTTCACAGAACCAATTCAGGAAGCAAATTATGTGCCAATGACTCCGGGGACATTTGATTTTTCTTCATTTGGAATGCAAGTGCCTCCTCCCGCTCATATGGGCTTCAGGTCCAGCCCGAAGACCCCTCCTAGAAGGCCAGTTCCTGTTGCAGACTGTGAACCACCCCCCGTGGATCGGAACCTCAAGCCAGACAGAAAAGGTAAGGAGAGCGTGGCGTGGTAAAAGGGCGGGGGGTTGCCAATTGAGATCTGCATTTAACTGTCATTAAATCCAAAACGGAATCGGGACTAGAAATTCAGAAGTATTTCATATTACCTAAGTTACCAGCTTGTTTAAGTAAAGTAGTATTGCTGTTTATAGATTAATAATTATTATGTCATACGTTGATGCCCAGGTGAGATTTTTAAGTCTCCTATCTCTGGAGCAGAGGTTACAAACTAAAATATTCGCAAGGATTGGTAAGCAACAGGAGATAATTAGGAGAAACTGGAATGCCCTTGGCCCATCCAAATGGAGTCACTAACTACTGCCTGGCTACAATCCTTTGTGGACTTGTGAAACTAACATGGGCCCCCTAGAGGAAAATCTTCTGATTATCAAAGGAAGTCAAAAATTTGGGGTTTTATATGTATTTTCTTTTGATTTTTAAGTTCTACCACCTAATTTAATTATTTAAAAAAAAAACAAAACGAAACATTGCAGACCATACCACACACTTTTACAAGCTAGATATCATCTTTGGCTGGTCTTTTGTAACCTCTCCTCCAGAGTATTTAATATCAAATCAGACTTGAGATTATTAGTGCACTTGCCATGATTCTTTAAGAACAGTAAGGTTGCTTGTATACTCTTTCCATTCTGTGCATATAACAACTTTTTAAAAATGATTCTGCCTTTGCTGGGGTGTAAATAAATGCTTCTAGTCTATTCTTTCATACTGGCCTTCATAAGTAACATTAAATTCTAAGGTGGCATGGTTGATTAAGAACTCAGTGTAAAAGAAACTTTTCAGCCAAACTGGTAATATGTACCCAAGCTTTTGAAATTTGGGCTCAAGTGGTTAAACCCCAGACAGCCAGCTGTGTTGCCGCAGGCTGCAAGTGTGATTTAATCTCGACAACCAAGTAAATTAGTGTATTGGCTGTGAGATGCGTGGCACAATTTCTGGGGAATTCAGCACATTTGAAGAGTCTCGTGTGCTCTATGTAGCTGTTTTTAAAAAGCATGTAATGTTTGTGTAAATTTCTCATTAACCTGGGCTTGGATCATTAACAGTCATTCTAATTAAGTTCCCGGTGTGGGGAACAGAGACTGAGACTCAGAGTATCTTAAGAAAATGAGTTTTGTTTTGTTTTGCTTTTAAGAAAGTAAATGAAAAGAGAAAGTTAGTGGCAACTGAGACACTCCTAGGAGGCTGTCACTTTGTCCTGCCCTCCCTGCATTTCCGTCCTCTGGAAAGTCTTTGATCCTGCTTTGCTCTCCCTCACATTCTTTCCTTCTTTCCTGTTTTCTTTTACGCTGCATCCTCTACTTTACGTGCTTTCTGCTGTCAGAGAGCTTTGGCCTCTGATACCCCTGTGTGGCCTCGATTCCGCCCTGTGGCTCCTTTTTATGGGCCCTCGCAGCTTCCACATCTGCTGCTAATTGCCTTGTTCATTATTGACTCACTCCAGATCGCTCAGCGAAAGTTTGATTGGTCTCGTTTTTCTGTCCACACCAGGCCACAAGATAGATTGTAGGTTGTAGGCGAGCCCACACGCTGGCTGCTGTTGGGTCAAGGGCCCACCTTTGCTCGGACAGCTGGAAAGATGGTCGCACCCCCAGTCACCCCAGAGGCCCCAGCAGCAGAGCCATGATCAGGGCTGGCTATTTTAGAAACAGTGTGAGCATCCCAGGCTTTTTAGGTGATAACTTTTCCTTTTGTTTCTCTTGGTCCTCATTTGTTTTTAAATCTATTTAGACATCCCTCGTCATTTTCTTCTTTGCATACAACACACAGAAGTATGTTTGGACATGTATAGATTTATAATTGAGCCCACAGAGGGTGGAAGGATTAAGATACAAGTGTCAGGAAGTCCATGAAACATCGAAATCCTCATTTTAATGCTAAACTGGTTCTCTCCTTCTTTTCCTGTAATTAGCACATGTTGGCAGCAGATCGCTAGTTTTTGACACCAAACGTAACCGTTTTATATCTTGAGGTCCCCACATAAATATGGACGTGGTGTGCTGTGGGTGACGCATGGAGCTCTGAGTCCTTGCGGCTTTGCTCCCCTGCCTCTCCTTCCTCCCGTCGGGCTCTGCTTAACACAGTTTGAAAATTCCCAGTATATTTCACAGTTAATGGTTTCATGTGGTAAGCACAATGCAGAATCAGAAAAGGTCCCTATTTACATGTTGGAAAGTTTTAGGATCATAATGAAATGCTTTTAGTATCATCTAGGTCTGACAGAGTTCACGTACCCCCATATTATAGTATATATTATTTTATGTAGGCAGCATAATAAAATGGCATGTGTACTCTACATCATATATATTGCATATATGTGTAATTAAACCTCCCTATGTAAATATATAGTGAAAGTACTATATATTCTAGTACATGAGAGACTGTCCTAGTCCTCTAAACCAACCAATGGTGACCCTACTGTAGAACAGAACAAAGTAGGTTCCTTGGTTACTTCTGGAGATTCTGTTTAGTCTTTAAAAAATAAACTGAGCTATTGAAAGACAATCTTGAGCTCATGGGCCAGATTACTGATTTGGTATCATTACTTAGATACAAAATGAACTGAAAAAGCACCCAGAATAAAATTGCCACATAGTTTTTGACAAATTCAAGGAGAATAATAGGTTTAGCAAAACAGTAAAGAAGTTACTTAAAGTCTTAGTTATAAAAAAAGGGGGTGGGTTGCTTTTCTTATTATTACTCTACTTTTTAAAATAAATATGATACAAGAGAAGGCATGAGAAAGTATCTAATACGGCAAGGCAAACCTTGTCAAGTCACTTTAGAAAGTTATAGCTATTCGAGAAAAACATTTTGAAACCCAAATTCAGATCTTGGAGCAAAGTTTATCCTTAAAAACTTAAACCATAAAAACAGATGTCTTATTTCGTCCTGAAATTCTTCTCATGGTGCATAGCATCTAATGAGTCTGTTTTCATTTCAAATTTTGTGACATCAGATACATGGCTCTGTCTATTATTCTAGTATCTCTTATTAACTAAACCTCATAATAAGCAAACCTTATTCTATAGAATATGGCTTGATTAGTTCCAAAACTCAATACAACTAACTCAACACCCAGTATAACTGGTTTCTGTGATCATCTTCTTGGGAAGGGTCTACAATAAATGAGTGACATTCTAGTCTTGTTTATACCCCCAATTATAGATGTCAGCTGCTGTAGTTAGTAGTACGGATGAGTTTTTCAAATACTTCTGAGTAATTGAAGCTGCAGAAATACATGCATGTTTTAAACACTTACATTCAGTGTATTTTCATGGACACTTTACCCAGTCACCCAACTGTGGTATCTATATTTTCACCCATACTATTTCTGTCACAATAGTATTTGTTCTGAACCACATCTTGTGTATATTAACAGAGGAGAAAATCATAATTTACATGTACTGTGTTAAATATTAGGAAAGCAGATGAGTCATTGGAAATGCAGGACAAATTCTGTTTTGATTACTTCAACTGAAACTTTTATATTTTAATGGAAATGCAACTTTGTAAAGTTTGGGAAATTTCTATAAGATATTGTGATTTCTCTTAAAGTAAGTTCTTAAATAAATCTACCAGATTTCATCTGTGCACTTAACTGGGCCCATTCACTCTCTTTCTAACATGATATAGCAGCTGTTCAAGCCTCAGATATACTGTCTTCATATTTTGTTTTGTTTGGCTTTGTCCATTCATGGCTTTCTGCAGTAGATCTGACCATTAGTTGTTGTATTGGTTTTAAAAAAGCAGTGCGAGGTGACTTCTTGTGTTTTTTTACGTTCGTTTGGTTAAAATATCTTCAGGTCCTTCTGGATCTTCACTTTGGTATAGGAAGGATCCAGAAGACCAATCGAGGAGCTTCTCTAGGTGGATCTTTTTGGTATCTTTGCTATAAATATTTGCTCAAGAGAGCTTCTAAAGAAGTTTTTTGAAAGTGATTAAAAATTAACATGCTTTCAAAAAACTACTTTTATACTAGAATAAATGTTTGGAAGATGGGTAAATGATACCAGTAAATATAGCTAGATTTTAATAAACAAGTATTAAAGTTTGACTCTCAAGTCAGATTTTTGGGTTGGTGGTTACAGTTTAAAGGAAATGAGTACAGAGTGCATTTTTACAGCACAGCCTCTACGTGCGGGTTTTTTTCCTAAATATTCCTGACCTTCCAATATAATTATCATTATTATAGTCCCCTTTACACAATGAGACTATTCAAACAAGTGTAAAAGTTTTTCAGTGTGCTACTTTGATTACTACTTGGAATTAGCAGAGGATAATAATGTTGTGAATTATTTTTCTTCTTTCTTGATTTCTGAGATGCCTACTGGAAATAGCATCATCTGTGAAACTTCAGATGAGTGAATAATTTAGGCTAAGTTAGACCTATAATGGTAGAGAAAATAAATTTTCCACTTTGAGTTGCATTTATGTAAGCAGTACCTAGTAAAAATAATAATCGTGTATGGACTTTTCAAAAAGGACTGCATCTGCTTCTTTGAAGCATGACCTCGTATGGACTGCCTTGACCATATTTGGTATGATCAGCTTTTGAAACAACATTCAGTTGCTCTTATTTTCTTTTTTTTCCTTCAAAGGCAAACACAAAGTTAAGACATTGATCAGATTAAACACCACTATCAGATTAAGCTTTAAGAGAACCACAGTTCATCAAAACAGATTGAAGGGCCTCCCAGTTATAGGATGTACCCTCTGATAGGTCTGGGGTCTGGAAACCCAAGGAAGGACAGGTGGCTTCTCTAAAGAAGCTCCCGTTTAGTGGGAAAGTGGAAAAGTAAACACATTATCATAATTAGCACAGAAGGGGGCTTGTGGTTGAGGTTAGCTCTTGGCCCTGCAGGCTGTCTCCTCTGAGGAGAGTCTCAGAGGGTGAGTGGCAATGAAATGATGATAGAGGATCTTCTATCAGAATAAACAGCATACCCAGATCCTTTAAAAAGAGGGGACTGGCTCAGAGTCTTGGGTGGGAGGGAGGAAAGTATGAATGAAGGAACGAATGCCAAATGCCTGGCAGGTGCCAGCTCCTGGGGGTTTTATAATCCATGCTAATGAGTTTGGGCTTTATTCTGAGAACACCATTAAAGGGTTTTATGTAGGCAAGTAACATAATCAGGTCGGCCCCTAGAAAGCTCATTCTAAGATTTAAGGATACCATAGGGGAAAAATGGTATTTTTTAATGCAAACTGTTATAAAATCACACTTTTTTTCAGCATCTTCTTTAAAGAGTGCTTTGCCCGGTGTTCCAAACCCAGGGTTCTTGACGCCTCGCTTTAGAGATGATCAGACAGGGAGGCATAACAAAAGTCCCTGTCCTGACTCGAAATTGCTACCTCCACTTGGGGACCTAGAGTGAGTGATTTTTACAAGTTTGGAGGCCACTTGGAGTGTAAGTGGAGGCATACAGTGTGAGTTCAATTGCAGAAAAACAAACCAGGTAAGTGCAGTGCACATTAAAAAAAGGAAGCCAGGACTTCAGACTTACAGATTCTTTAATTTTCTTGGATAAATGAAAACAAACTATTGCCATTATAAATAGAAAGTAAAATTGATACAGGGAAATCAGAGAGAAAGTGGAATCTAGAGTAACTCTTAAGAGATCTGCTATGGCAACCGCAGACAGAGGAAACAAAGCAGGTATGGTGGGTCCCAGAAGATAAATTCCATTTCGAACGTGCAGTGTGAAAGCCTACAGAACCTCCATGTGGGGTGACTTTGTAGGTATGCCAGTAAGGATCTTAGGGGAGATCTGAACCAGAGGTTAAGATGTACCAAGTTGTGCTCCAAATGAGGGAGCAGATCCCATGATCCAGAGATTGACAGCCCCGGGGGAGATTGTTTTAACCCTTGAGGGTTAACGCACAGTGGGGTGCCCTTTGCTAAAGAAATGCGTCATGTCACTTTCTTTGTTCAAACCTAATCTAGCTAAAGCCTCCTTGTTAACTGTCTTGGATTTAAAAGCTGAGGCTGGGCTTCCCTGGTGGCGCAGTGGTTGAGAATCTGCCTGCTAATGCAGGGCACACGGGTTCGAGCCCTGGTCTGGGAGGATCCCACATGCCGCGGTGCAACTGGGCCCGTGAGCCACAACTACTGAGCCTGCGCGTCTGGAGCCTGTGCTCCGCAACAAGAGAGGCCGCGACAGTGACAGGCCCGCGCACCGCGATGAAGAGTGGCCCCCACTTGCCGCAACTAGAGAAAGCCCTCGCACAGAAACGAAGACCCAACACAGCCAAAAAATAAATAAATAAATAAATAATAATTAAAGGTGCTAATAATTAAAAAAAAAAAAAAAAGCTGAGGCTCAAATGAGTTAACACTGTTGACTCTTACAATCTGAGAATCAGTGTATCCCCAGAGTTGGTTCATTTTCTGCCTCTGCTTTAGTCTTATCTCATACCCTTTAATTGTCGCACTTAAGTAATCAGAGAAACGTTCCAGGATTTGCCTCTAGGCAGCAGAGGAGAAGTACATACACCTTGGACTTTTTTTTCCTTTCTCTCCTCATAAGTAATACTGAGCCATCATTTGAGTATCACTTTCATTTCTGTCTGGAACATAAATGTCAAATTGAGCCAGGCAGTAAAAATACAAAGAAATGAATTCAGCTACCAAAATGCCTGAGTGACTAGGTTCAATTCAGGGCAACATTTTCACCTTGAGGCGTTTGTCCTAAAATCAGCCTTAAGCTTTGCATGGAGTAGAAAATACATGGAAATTTTATAAATGCACTATTAAAAAATTCACTTAATACGGTATCTTTCTGTGAAGAATGCCAAGGAGTACCCTTGAGAGTACTTGAGAGAGTTAGGAAATTTTCATGTTTTATAAGCTAGAAAATCACATTTTCAAGAACTTGTAGATTTTGGTCAATAAGGTGCTAGAGATCAGCATTGAATCAGCGAACTCTAATATTATTTTCCATTTAATAGATGTCAACTCAGTTTTGTGCATGCCAAGAAAAAAGAGAATTTGGTGCCATTGAGAATGAAGTAGTTTAAATTCCTGATTGAAATGATATTGCTACTCTGGCATCCAGGCTTCTGGTGGGGAAAAGTATGAGGCCAGCTGCTGGGTATTAAACCTGTACTTTTCATAAGGCTTTTCAGCAGTACTTGTACATGACAGAGATTAAACGAAAAAAAAAAAAAAAAGATGGCAACTGAATTTATGCTTTCCAATTCTCAAATTAAAGCTAGACAGTCAGCAGTTCCAGAATCTAGACATCTAATCCTTGCAAAATGGTGTCACGGGGGCAACCACTGAGTGTTCAGGGAAAAGAAATGCTGGTCTTGGTTTTGACTTTGGATTAGCAGACATTGTATCAATAGAACTTCTCTAGAAGGGCGCTTTCAGGTGGTGAAGGAGTAGTCAGATTAAGGTTTTTAAAACACCTCCATCAAGTTAAGAAAGTAGGCCTTGGTACTTTTTCGTATGAGACACCAGACTGCAAAGAAAAGATGTACTTGCGATCTGACTGAGAGGTTGTATAATTTTTTATTGGATCCAGTTTTCTAAGGCATGTTAGAAGAGTAACTAACATGACACATGTTTTTCCTCTCTTCCTCCAAATAAAGATAACAACTAACCAAGCAGTTATGCCACTAAAACCCTACCATCTTTTATAACAGTTTGCTTATTACATTGTTGCATGCAGCTTCCGCGTTCCCATGGTATTGAGCATGAATGATATGCATAGCCAGACTGAAATAGTCTCCACGAACAAACTTTTGTTTATGCTTTTGAGATGTAACATGTTTGCTCAGGGCTCTGTTGCTTTTCCAATTAAAAAAATAACATTATATTAAGAGAGTCTTCTTTTTACCAATTAGGTCAAAGTCCTAAAATTTTAAGACCTAAACCCCATGGTTTAGAGCGAACTGATTCACAAACCATAGGTGACTTTGCTACAAGAAGAAAGGGTATGTACTTTAGCACGGCATGCTGGATGGGGTGTTGGGAATTTATTTATTCTGTGATGTTGTTTCCTTTAAAAGTAAAGGAGAAGAGGCTTAAATACTATTTTGTTGTAAATAAAACTTCCCAGCATGTAATTTCTAAAGTGAATGCTTCCCATAATACACAACGAGTATATTTGTTATGCCATTAACAGCAGCATGTTAAATATTTGATAATATATGATATTCAGTCTTTTCCTTTTGCATTATTCTTTTAACCTTTTAGACATCAATAGAGTGTTTTCTTTAAGCTTGTGGGATGCTTGTGAGTTCCAGTTGTCTCCTGTATTTATGTATAATGTATATATTCTGTTCTGAGACAATGTACAATCATTTCCATGGATTCATTACTTTATGCCATTACTTAGAATTTGACAGCTAAGCAGCTATTAGCCTTTGTGTTTTAAAAAAAGTGAAAACATCAGAGTTAAAGAAATGCTTTCAAGTGAGCACAGCATTCTGTACATGTCCATTTTAAGTGTATAGGTGAGCAAAATTATTTTAACTCAAACTTAAATCAATGTAGCCTTCAGAAAATCTCATTGAATTTTTTTGTATTTGAGTTGCCAAAAATACTTCGGCATCAACCCCAGAGAATCTACATATTCCTTTAAAATGACTACCTATTTTTTAGTTTGAAGGTAATTATAACTTGGTTGATTCAATGTACACATATATGGACAAAGAAAGACTAGAGGAGGGGTGCCTGGAAAAAATGAAGACTTTTTCTTTAGAGTGGCAGGATGAAATGTAACTAAAATATTTACCTAATATGTTTAAATCGTATCCTAAAATATAATGAATATTAACAAATAATATTGTTGAAGTTCTTTTGCTCATGCCATGAATTTCTGAAAACTGAGTCTTACTTTAAGGGCGAAGAGCTCTGTGGAATGTATACTGGCAGAGTAATTAATTGTCCACTGCAATAATAGGGTAAATAAGCAAAGACAACTTATAAATAAAGCTAATAAGAACATTAGCATTTATTTTTACTTAATTTGTTAAAGGATATTGTTGGTTAAATTAAGCTAAAAATTTGAGGCAATTGTTAAATTGTGGCCTTTTCTCAGAGCAGAGTTTGAGCATAAAGATATAATTATTGCTTTGTTTTATTTGGTTCCAGACTGGGCCTGAATTAATTTAAAAGATTTGGTTATTAATTCTTTTTTTCAGTTTTTGGTTTTAGCGAAGTTTTGTGTTTATTGCTTCCTAAACATCATTTTATATGTATAGCTGTATAAATGATGCTTCAATGTTGATGATGAGGACTGTTTTTACATAGAAAATTAAATCTCCGTGTTTGAGGATAAAGTTAGTGAAAAAAACAAAATAAGGAAATAATGAAAAGTATAAGTCAAGTAACTATGAAGGAATTGGGTCACATTACTCTTTCTTGTTCTCATTAAGTTTATATTCATAAAATATTTACTTAAGAAGCAACATGTTGTAATAATAGAGTTTTAGTTAGACTTTCAGTCAACAATCAGGAAACATTATCTGATTTAGCTTTTGCCACTAATTTTTTAGCTGTGTAACCTTGGAAAAATCACATAACATCAGTGAACTTCTTTTCATGTGTGAAACGAAGCTGGTGCTAGGTGTACTCTGGCTATAATGTATAAAGAGAGATGTAGAAAGAGGGTCTTGTTTTGTTTTCCAAATTTCTGTATGCTAAAGTCTCTTTTTTTCTCTTTTGTTTCAGTCAAGCCAGCACCTTTAGAAATAAAACCTTTGCCAGAATGGGAAGAATTACAAGCCCCAGTAAGATCTCCCATCACTAGGAGTTTTGCTCGAGAGTAAGTCTTTGTTTAAAATACTTAGCTTGATTGTTCATTGTAATGGAGAGTACCTAGAACAGTGGTTCCCAAAGGATGGTCTGGGGAGCCTCCCTTTTTGGGGTTCTGTGAAGTCAAAACTATTTTCATGAATATACTAAGATGTCATTTGCTTTTCCACTCTCCTTCTCTCATGAGTGTACACTGGAGTTTTCCAGAGGTGGCATAATATTGGACGATATCGTTGTGACAGCTAATAGTGTATGTATTTGTGTACCCTTGTCTTTTAATTTTTTTTTCTATTATATGTAATGTGGTAAGTATCAGTAGATAGCACCCATATTAACCAAAGTTCCTTGGGGTTCTCAATAAATTTTAAGGGTGTGAAAGGTTCATGAGGCTAGAAATTTCTGAGAACTACTGCTCTGGAAAATACGGTAGTTTCTTCTGGGGATTATTTAATGGAGATTCATTTAAATGTATATGGGGAAATGAAAAGAATGTTTGTAGTTACAAACCTGTGTTGAATGTGTACACGTGTGTGTGTGTGTGTGTGTGTGAATATATGTGTGTGTGTGTATATATATATATATATATAGTTTTTTTAAATAGTAATTCTTAAATCTTCCTTTTTGTATCTGTATCTTTCTACTTATACCCCACATCACTAGCAATACTTTTTTTGTTGTTCTGCAGAAGGTACTTTGTTGTTGTTTTTTTTTAAACATCTTTATTGGAGTATAATTGCTTTACAATGGTGTGTTAGTTTCTGCTGTATAACAAAGTGAATCAGCTATACATATACATATATCCCCATATCTCCTCCCTCTTGCGTCTCCCTCCCACCCTCCCTATCGCACCCCTGTAGGTGGTCACAAAGCACCGAGCTGATCTCCCTGTGCTATGCGGCTGCTTCCCACTAGCTAGCTATTTTACATTTGGTAGTGTATATAAGTCCATGCCACTCTCTCACTTCGTCCCAGCTTATCCTTCCCCCTCCCCGTGTCCGCAAGTCCATTCTCTACGTCTGCATCTTTATTCCTGTCCTGCCTTTAGGTTCTTCAGAACCTTTTTTTTTTTTTTTAGCTTCCATATATATGTGTTAGCATACGGTATTTGTTTTTCTCTTTCTGACTTACTTCACTCTGTATGACAGACTCTAAGTCCATCCACCTCACTACAAATAACTCAATTTCGTTTCTTTTTATGGCAGAGTAATATTCCATTGTATATATGTGCCACATTTTCTTTATCCTGCAGAAGGTACTTTGATGCTCAGAAATATCCCTTTACAGAAGCAGACTTGAAGACATAGAGAACAAGCTAGTGGTTACCAGTGGCGGGGTGGGGGGGTGGGAATAGGGTGGGGAAGTGGGAGGTACAAACTACCTCCCACTACAAGATAAGTGGGAGCTTATCTTGGGTGTAAGATAGGCTCGAGGATGTATTGTACAACACGGGGAATAGAGCCAGTATTTTGTAATAACCGTAAATGGAAAGTAACCTTTCAAAATTGTGTAAAACATTAAAAAATTTTTTAAAAAAGAAAATATCCCTTTACAAATAGCTATAAATATTAGTTGTGCATTTGAATGTGTGTGATAAATTGTACAATAATAAATGCATACAATAAATGATTGTAAGCATAAATGTTTCTGGAAGAATGTATACTATCACTCATTTTTAGTTTCAAAGCGAATTGAGAAATTTGGTCAGGTTGTGTGTTTGTGATGGTCATCTCTGTAATCAGCTCCTCCAGGTTTCCCATGTCTCCCCGGCCGGATTCAGTGCACAGCACGACTTCAAGCAGCGACTCACATGACAGTGAAGAGAATTATGTTCCCATGAACCCAAACCTGTCCAGTGAAGACTCGGTAAGTAGAATCTTCTCTTAACGTCTCTCTTCCTGAGCAGCCCTTCTGAATCATTCACACTAGACCTTTCTTGCAGTCCATACACCTTACCCCTCCATCTTTCTTTACTTAAGGAAAAAGGATAAAAGACAACTTTTAAAAAATGCTTTTGGGGCTTCCTTGGTGGCGCAGTGGTTGAGAATCTGCCTGCCAGTGCAGGGGACACGGGTTCGAGCCCTGGTCTGGGAAGATCCCACATGCCGCGGAGCAACTAGGCCCGTGAGCCACAATTACTGAGCCTGCGCATCTGGAGCCTGTGCTCCGCAACAGGAGAGGCCACGACAGTGAGAGGCCCGCGCACCGCGATGAAGAGTGGCACCCGCTTGCCACAACTAGAGGAAGCCCTCACACAGAAACGAAGACCCAACACAGCCAAAAATAAATAAATAAATAATTTTTTTAAAAAATGCTTTTGGGGGCTTCCCTGGTGGCACAGTGGTTAAGAATCCACCTGCCAATGCAGGGGACACAGGTTCGAGCCCTGGTCCAGGAAGATCCCACATGCTGCGGAGCAACTAAGCCCGTGCGCCACAACTACTGAGCCCGTGTGCCACAACTACTGAAGCTCGCGCGCCTAGAGCCCGTGCTCTGCAACAAGAGAAGCCACCGCAATGAGAAGCCCGTGCACCACAACAGAGAGTAGCCCCCGCTCACCCTGCAACTAGAGAAAGCCCGCGTGCAGCACTGAAGACCCAATGCAACCAAAAAATAAAATAAATTTTAAAAATTAAAAAAAAAAACTTCATATAAAAATGCTTTTGAAAAACAGCATCATCAAGTCTAAAACCAATAAAGGGTCAAAGTGTAATATTAATATCTATAAAGTAGATACAAGTTAGTTAAAAATCATAAAAGTTTTCCAGTTATATTTCTTTTAAGATGTACTTCACTTTTGAAACTGTTCAAGAAAATACTTTTTACTGGAAGCATTTTATAATGCATTTCTCCAGACCCACGTCAGCGCACTCAGGGTGAAACAATCTTATGCCGAGGGTTTTTAATAATCATTCAATAATACATCCTTAGGTAAGGCTTAAAGATCAAAGAAGACCTGTTAAAACCTGATTTACTTCAGACTGACTGTTATTACCCCAAGGCCCAAGAATTTTGTAATAGTAGCAAGCATTATGTTCCCCAGAAATCAGGTAGTTGCCAGAAAATACTTCAGATGTTTAAAAATACAAGCCAATTTTAATTTTTTAAAAATCTTTTCCTTTTGCTTTCCCTCAAACCAGAGTCACTGCTTGCTCTGTTACTTGCTTTTTAGTAGATAAGTCTATCAGTTGGCATTAGGATCCCCTCTGAGTAACAGAAAATAAGCAAATAACAAGGACTTAAGACAGATGTTTATTTCTTTCTTATGTAGAAGTCCAGAGAGTCAGTCCGCGGTTGTTGTGGCAGCTTTTTGTTCCAGGAGCCCTCGGGGATCCTTGCCCCTTCCTGCTCTCCAATCCGCTGTCCCCTGGGTCTGGCTCACAGGCTCAATAGAAAAAGATGATACTCCAGCCAGCAGATTCACATTCCAGGCTGCAGAATGGAGGGAAGGAAGAAGAAGCAAAGGATGCAGCCCAATTGCCTCATAGAGAAGGTTCCCAGAAACTGCTGACTACAAACTGTTGACCAGAACTTAGCCTCTGGCCACATAAACACGAAAGGGACTGGAAACAGTAGCCTTTGTACCGAGGGACAGTGGGCCCGGCTAAAAATCCCCTTCCCGGTGGAGAAGGGAGAACAGATCATGGGGCACAACCAGGCAACATCTGATAAGCAAATACCTAATGTCAAAATTTGGCATGAGTAACATTTTAGTGACTTTATGTCCTTTAAAACAATTCTGTTCAGAGATTCAATATATAAAGCCCAATTTTTTCATTGAATTTATATCTTTAATGGACTTTAGGCAGAAACAGATTTCTCGCGACCATTTGTCAGGGAACAAAATTAAGTGATTTGAAAAGCCTGATTTGATGCTTGAACTAATTAACTGTAAAATATTATCAAATTCATAAAGTGTTCAAAAATGAATAAGATAATTTAAAATATTTATGTCAACCCTGAATTAGAATACAAACGAACTATATCAATAACATTTTCACTAATGTTTCAAGGTAGGGCAATTTTTATTAACTGACTTTCACTTCTGGATTCATAATTTTTCCATTTGATGAGTAGTATTTTATTATTTTTATTAACTTAATTTGTTTCTTCATTATAGTAAACAGACTCTAGTAAGAGTCTAAGTAAATCCTCAGTGCTGCATTGGAGTACATATTGCCCTGAATTTTCATCTTTAGGTGGTTAAATGAATTTTTTTATTACAAAAGTAATTCTTTTCTGAGATACTAAAGAATCTTTTATTTTGCCCAAAATAGTAAATAAACATAAAAATATTGGAAAGGACCTGTAATAGGAAAGTTTGAAAGTATGATTTGTCATGAGTAGGTGTTAAGTGAAGGGAAAAATCTAGGAAAAAATCTGTTACAATCAGAAAGTCAAAGGAAAGGAAGATATAAAATTGTTCTTTTATATAGTATAACACTAAGCCAGAAAGATAATTTTACCTGCCAGTAGAGGTGTCTAACTAACCACCAGATGGTGAATTTCTAAGGTACTGAGGCCCTAAGGGTTAGAAATAAGCAAAAATGTCCCAAGTGAAAATATCCATCTGCCATTCACAATAGAAAAGTCAGCTGTGCCATTTCCATCTTATGCCACCAACTGCAAGGGCTCATCTTAGTCCAAACAACTTTTCCTTAGGAATGAATGTGATAGTTACAGCAATATTTCCCACACCTCTTGGAATTTAGTGTATCAGTGGAGTACCATAGAGGTTCACAAGGTCTAACATATGCTCAGGTTGATGAAGTCGGTAAAAAATTAGTCTTGGAGAAGTTGAAACAGGATTGGATCAAATCTGGTTTATAGGGACAATGAAGATTAAATTCTGTACATTGAAATGTTGAAGCACAGTCTATTTCCTACACTGGTGATCATGGAGCAGACAGTGTCTAATGAAACAGTGAATTGGTGATGCTGCCTGTTCATTTATGCAGACATCCAAAGTCAACCATTCGTGAAATGAACCCTTAATGTGACGCCTGAAATTCAAGTGACAGTACATCATTACTAAAGGCATATATATTGTTTGTAACAACAACATCAAAAGTATGTTCAATAATTTTATGTATTTTTTCAAGAATTTTAGAAAAACAAAGTACTACTATATTTTTTCTTTTAATTCACAGAACACTTCATAATAACTCTTGGAATCTTAGGGTTTTTCTAAACTGTTTTGGGAAAACACTGGGTTAAAGCCTAGAATGCAGAGACAGGCTGTTCCCAGTTGAGATTATATTAGATCAAGAGCAAATAGACTTTTTTTGTAGAGACACACATTTTAACAATACTTGAAGATGAAAAATTTTCCAGTCCTAGTAATTATTAGACAGAGTACAGTTGAACTAGCAATTCTGAGAAATTCTCTTTAAGAACAACTTACTGAGATTAAACATGTACGTCATATGAACCCAAGGGTTTCTTTCATAGCCTGCAACACCGTGAATAATTCTAGGGGTTTCCAATTAGGGAAATTTCAGGTATGGGCTCTGTCGTTACATTTGAATACAAAATTTTACACACACACACACCATGCAATCTGGCTTGGTTTTTTTATGTGAGAATGAAATATAGAGTCATTTGCAGAAAAACAATTTAATTTGAAAGCATGGACTATAAGGATCCTATAGTTAAAGAATGTTGTAGAGAACAGATATCATTTTTTTTTTAACATCTTTATTGAAGTATAATTGCTTTACAATGGTGTGTTAGTTTCTGCTTTATAACAAAGTGAATCAGTTATACATATACATATGTTCCCATATCTCTTCCCTCTTGCATCTCCCTCCCGCCCACCCTCCCCATCCCACCCCTCTAGGTGGTCACAAAGCACCGAGCTGATCTCCCTGTGCTATGCGGCTGCTTCCCACTAGCTATCTATTGTACATTTGGTAGTGTATATATGTCCATGACACTCTCTCACCCTGTCACATCTCACCCCTCCCCCTCCCCATATCCTCAAGTCCATTCTCTAGTAAGTCTGTGTCTTTATTCCCATCTTGCCACTAGGTTCTTCATGGCCTTTTTTTTTTTTTTCCTTAGATTCCATATATATGTGTTAGCATACTGTATTTGTTTTTCTCTTTCTGACTTACTTCACTCTGTATGACAGACTCTAACTCCATCCACCTCATTACAAATACCTCCATTTCATTTCTTTTTATGGCTGAGTAATATTCCATTGTATATATGTGCCACACCTTCTTTATCCATTCATCCGATGACGGACACTTAGGTTGCTTCCATGTCCTGGCTATTGTAAATAGAGCTGCAATGAACATTTTGGTACATGACTCTTTTTGAACTATGGTTTTCTCAGGGTATATGCCCAGTAGTGGGATTGCTGGGTCGTATGGTAGTTCTATTTGTAGTTTTTTAAGGAACCTCCATACTGTTCTCCAAAGTGGCTGTATCAATTTACATTCCCACCAACAGTGCAAGAGTGTTCCCTTTCCTCCACACCCTCTCCAGCATTTATTGTTTCCAGATTTTTTGATGATGGCCATTCTGACCAGTGTGAGATGATATCTCATTGTAGTTTTGATTTGCATTTCTCTAATGATTAATGATGTTGAGCATTCTTTCATGTGTCTGTTGGCAATCTGTATATCTTCTTTGGAGAAATGTCTATTTAGGTCTTCTGCCCATTTTTGGATTGGGTTGTTCGTTTTTTTGTTATTGAGCTGCATGAGCTGCTTGTAAATCTTGGAGATTAATCCTTTGTCAGTTGCTTCATTTGCAAATATTTTCTCCCATTCTGAGGGTTGTCTTTTGGTCTTGTTTATGGTTTCCTTTGCTGTGCAAAAGCTTTTAAGTTTCATTAGGTCCCATTTGTTTATTTGTGTTTTTATTTCCATTTCTCTAGGAGCTGGGTCAAAAAGGATCTTGCTGTGATTTATGTCATAGAGTGTTCTGCCTATGTTTTCCTCTAAGAGTTTGATAGTGTCTGGCCTTACACTTAGGTCTTTAATCCATTTTGAGTTTATTTTTGTGTATGGTGTCAGGGAGTGTTCTAATTTCATACTTTTACATGTATCTGTCCAATTTTCCCAGCACCACTTATTGAAGAGGCTGTCTTTTCTCCACTGTGTATGCTTGCCTCCTTTATCAAAGATAAGGTGACCATATGTGCGTGGGTTTATCTCTGGGCTTTCTATCCTGTTCCATTGATCTATATTTCTGTTTTTGTGCCAGTACCAAACTGTCTTGATTACTGTAGCTTTGTAATATAGTCTGAAGTCAGAGAGCCTGATTCCTCCAGCTCCATTTTTCGTTCTCAAGATTGCTTTGGCTATTCGGGGTCTTTTGTGTTTCCATACAAATTGTGAAATTTTTTGTTCTAGTTCTGTGAAAAATGCCAGTGGTAGTTTGATAGGGATTGCATTGAATCTGTAGATTGCTTTGGGTAGTAGAGTCATTTTCACAATGTTGATTCTTCCAATCCAAGAACATGGTATATTTCTCCATCTATTTGTATCATCTTTAATTTCTTTCATCAGTGTCTTATAATTTTCTGCATACAGGTCTTTTGTTTCCTTAGGTAGGCTTATTCCTAGATATTTTATTCTTTTTGTTGCAATGGTAAACGGGAGTGTTTTCTTAATTTCACTTTCAGATTTTTCGTCATTAGTGTATAGAAATGCAAGAGATTTCTGTGCATTAATTTTGTATCCTGCTACTTTACCAAATTCATTGATTAGCTCTAGTAGTTTTCTGGTAGCATCTTTAGGATTCTCTATGTATAGTATCATGTTATCTGCAAACAGTGACAGCTTTACTTCTTCTTTTCCGATTTGGATTCCTTTTATTTCTTTTTCTTCTCTGATTGCTGTGGCTAACACTTCCAAAACTATGTTGAATAATAGTGGTGAGAGTGGGCAACCTTGTCTTGTTCCTGATCTTAGTGGAAATGGTTTCAGTTTTTCACCATTGAGGACAATGTTGGCTGTGGGTTTGTCATATATGGCCTTTATTATGTTGAGGAAAGTTCCCTCTATGCCTACTTTCTGCAGGGCTTTTATCATAACTGGGTGTTGAATTTTGTCGAAAGCTTTCTCTGCATCTATTGAGATGATCATATGGTTTTTCTCCTTCAATTTGTTAATATGGTGTATCACGTTGATTGATTTGCGTATATTGAAGAATCCTTGCATTCCTGGGATAAACCCCACTGGATCATGGTGTATGATCCTTTTAATGTGCTGTTGGATTCTGTTTGCTAGTATTTTGTTGAGGATTTTTGCATCTATGTTCATCAGTGATATTGGCCTGTAGTTTTCTTTCTTTGTGACATCTTTGTCTGGTTTTGGTATCAGGGTGATGGTGGCCTCGTAGAATGAGTTTGGGAGTGTTCCTCCCTCTGCAACATTTTGGAAGAGTTTGAGAAGGAGAGGTGTTAGCTCTTCTCTAAATGTTTGATAGAATTCGCCTGTGAAGCCATCTGGTCCTGGGCTTTTGTTTGTTGGAAGATTTTGAATCACAGTTTCAATTTCAGTGCTTGTGATTGGTCTGTTCATATTTTCTATTTCTTCCTGGTTCAGTCTAGGCATGTTGTGCATTTCTAAGAATCTGTCCATTTCTTCCAGGTTGTCCATTTTATTGGCATAGAATTGCTTGTAGTAATCTCTCATGATCGTTTGTATTTCTGCAGTGTCAGTGGTTACTTCTCCTTTTTCATTTCTAATTCTATTGATTTGAGTCTTCTCCCTTTTTCTCTTGATGAGTCTGGCTAATGGTTTATCAATTTTGTTTATCTTCTCAAAGAACCAGCTTTTAGTTTCATTGATTTTTGCTATTGTTTCCTTCATTTCTTTTTCATTTATTTCTGATCTGATCTTTATGATTTCTTTCCTTCTGCTAGCTTTGGGGTTTTTTTGTTCTTCTTTCTCTAATTGCTTCAGGTGCAAGGTTAGGTTGTTTATTCGAGATGTTTCCTGTTTCTTGAGGTAGGCTTGTATTGCTATAAACTTCCCTCTTAGCACTGCTTTTGCTGCGTCCCATAGGTTTTGGGTCGTCGTGTCTCCATTGTCATTTGTTTCTAGGTATTTTTTGATTTCCCCTTTGATTTCTTCAGTGATCACTTCGTTATTAAGTAGTGTATTGTGTAGCCTCCATGTGTTTGTATTTTTTACAGATCTTTTCCTGTAATTGATATCTAGTCTCATAGCATTGTGGTCAGAAAAGATACTTGATACGATTTCAATTTTCTTAAATTTACCAAGGCTTGATTTGTGACCCAAGATATGATCTATCCTGGAGAATGTTCCATGAGCACTTGAGAAAAATGTGTATTCTGTTGTTTTTGGGTGGAATGTCCTATAAATATCAATTAAGTCCATCTTGTTTAATGTATCATTTAAAGCTTGTGTTTCCTTATTTATTTTCATTTTGGGTGATCTGTCCATTGGTGAAAGTGGGGTGTTAAAGTCCCCTACTATGATTGTGTTGCTGTCGATTTCCCCTTTTATGGCTGTTAGTATTTGCCTTATGTATTGAGGTGCTCCTATGTTGGGTGCATAAATATTTACAATTGTTATACCTTCCTCTTGGATCGATCCCTTGATCATTATATAGTGTCCTTCTTTGTCTCTTGTAATAGTCTTTATTTTAAAGTCTATTTTGTCTGATATGAGAATTGCTACTCCAGCTTTCTTTTGATTTCCATTTGCATGGAACATCTTTTTCCATCCCCTCACTTTCAGTCTGTATGTGTCTCTAGGTCTGAAGTGGGTCTCTTGTAGACAGCATATATATGGGTCTTGTTTTTGTATCCATTCAGCCAGTCTGTGTCTTTTGGTGGGAGCATTTAATCCATTTACATTTAAGGTAATTATCAATATGTATGTTCCTATTCCCATTTTCTTAAATGTTTTGGGTTTGTTATTGTAGGTGTTTTCCTTCTCTTGTGTTTCTTGCCTAGAGAAGTTCCTTTAGCATTTGTTGTAAAGCTGGTTTGGTGGTGCTGAACTCTCTCAGCTTTTGCTTGTCTGTAAAGGTTTTAATTTCTCCATCAAATCTGAATGAGATCCTTGCTGGGTAGATTAATCTAGGTTGTAGGTTTTTCTCCTTCATCACTTTAAGTATATCCTGCCACTCCCTTCTGGCTTGCAGAGTTTCTGCTGAAGGATCAGCTGTTAACCTGATGGGGATTCCCTTGTGTGTTATTTGTTGTTTTTCCCTTGCTGCTTTTAATATGTTTTCTTTATATTTAATTTTTGACAGTTTGATTAAGATGTGTCTTGGTGTGTTTCTCCTTGGATTTATCCTGTATGGGACTCTCTGTGCTTCCAGGACTTGATTAACTATTTCCTTTCCCATATTAGGGAAGTTTTCAACTATAATCTCTTCAAATATTTTCTCAGTCCCTATCTTTTTCTCTTCTTCTTCTGGGACCCCTATAATTCGAATGTTGGTGCGTTTAATGTTGTCCCAGAGGTCTCTGAGACTGTCCTCAGTTCTTTTCATTCTTTTTTCTTTATCCTGCTCTGCAGTAGTTATTTCCACCATTTTATCTTCCAGGTCACTTATCCGTTCTTCTGCCTCAGTTATTCTGCTATTGATCCCATCTAGAGTATTTTTAATTTCATTTATTGTGTTTTTCATCGTTGCTTGGTTCCTCTTTAGTTCTTCTACGTCCTTGTTAAATGTTCCTTGCATTTTGTCTATTCTATTTCCAAGATTTTGGATCATCCTTACTATCATTATTCTGAATTCTTTTTCAGGTAGACTACCTATTTCCTCTTCATTTGTTAGGTCTGGTGTGTTTTGACCCTGCTCCTTCATCTGCTGTGTGTTTTTCTGTCGTCTCATTTTGCTTATCTTACTGTGTTTGGGGTCTCCTTTTCACAGGCTGCAGGTTCGTAGTTCCCGTTGTTTTTGGTATCTGTCCCCAGTGGCTAAGGTTGGTTCAGTGGGTTGTGTAGGCTTCCTGGTGGAGGGAACTAGTGCCTGTGTTCTGGTGGATGAGGTTGGATCTTGTCTTTCTGGTGGGCATGTCCACGTCTGGTGGTGTATTTTGGGGTGTCTGTGGCCTTATTATGATTTTAGGCAGCCTCTCTGCTAATGGATGGGGCTGTGTTCCTGTTTTGCTAGTTGTTTGGCATAGGGTGTCCAGCACTGTAGCTTGCTGGTCGTTGGGTGAAGCTGGGTCTTGATGTTGAGATGGAGCTCTCTGAGAGATTTTCGCCGTTTGGTATTACGTGGAGCTGGGAGGTCTCTTGTGGACCAGTGTCCTGAAGTTGGCTCTCCCACCTCAGAGGCACAGCCCTGATGCCTGGCTGGAGCACCAAGAGCCTTTCATCCACACGGCTCAGAATAAAAGGGAGAAAAAATAGAAGGAAAGAAAGAAAGAAAGAGGATAAAATATAGTGAAGTAAAATAAAGCTATTATAAAGCAAAGCTATACAGACAAAATCTCACCCAGAAGCATATACATATACACTCACAAAAAAAGGAAAAGGGGAAAAATTAATATATCCTGCTCCCAAAGTCCACCTCCTGAATTTGGGATGATTCGTTGTCTATTCAGGTATTCAACAGATGCAGGCACATCAAGTTGTTTGTGGAGTTTTAATCCGCTGCTTCTGAGGCTGCTGGGAGAGATTTCCCTTTCTCTTCTTTGTTCGCACAGCTCCCGGGGTTCAGCTTTGGATTTGGACCCGCCTCTGCGTGTAGGTCACCTGAGGGCATCTGTTCCCCGCCCAGACAGAACGGGGTTAAAGGAGCCGCTGATTCGGGGGCTCTGGCTCAGTCAGGCCGGGGGGAGGGAGGGGTACGGAGGAGACGGCGCGAGCCTGTGGCGGCAGAGGCCGGCGTGACGTTGCACCAGTCCGAGGCGCGCCATGCGTTCTCCCGGGGAAGTTGTCCCCGGATCACGGGAGCCTGGCCGTGGCGGGCTGCACTGGCTCCCGGGAGGGGCAGTGTGGAGAGTGACCTGTGCTCGCACACAGGCTTTTTGGTGGCGGCAGCAGCAGCCTTAGCGTCTCATGCCCGTCTCTGGAGTTCGTTTAGGGGGCGCTCTGAATCCCCTCTCCTTGCGCGCTTTTGGGAGGTCTGACGTTTTCTGCCAGCGTTCAGTGGGTGTTCTGTAGGAGCAGTTCCACGTGTAGATGTATTTCTAATGTATCTGTGGGAAGGAAGGTGATCTCCGCGTCTTACTCTTCCGCCATCTTCCCGTGTTAATCAGTATACCACTCTTTTTCTTTTCCTTTGTGCTTTGTCTAGTTCCGCTTGCTCAGAGGGTGCTGCGTGCAGAGTCCTTGCACCCAGCACTTAAGACCGAAGCTCCTCGTGCGAAACAGCAGCACCGACACGGGGATTCCAGATATCATTTTAATAGCGTTGAGTTAGAACTATTCCAACTGGGAATTCCCTGGCGGTCTAGTGGTTAGGACTTGGCACTTCCACGGCCGGGGGCCTGGGTTCAATCCCTGGTAAGGGAACTAAGATTCCTTAAGCCGCGCGGCACAGCCGAAAAAAAAAAAAGAACTGTTGCAGTTAACTGTAGCTTGATGGCCCAGTCTTAGTCTGAACCAAGTTTTACTTTCCAAACTACTTTTAGCTTGCTTACCTATGCTATGTTTTAATCAATTTTTAAAATATTACTTATTTTTCCCCATCCTAAAAGATTATATAATTTTCTAAGGAGACATTTCTTCAAGCTATGTCCTCTTAAAGTTAATATTTAGGTTTGAGTAGATGGCAAACAAGGTAATAAGCAGTATGTCTCATGAATGTTTGACAGTTGATTTTGTTGTATTTTACTTTCAGAATCTTTTTGGCAGTAATAGTCTTGATGGAGGAAGCAGCCCAATGATCAAGCCCAAAGGAGACAAACAAGTGGAATATCTAGATCTAGATTTAGATTCTGGGAAATCCACGCCACCACGTAAGGTAAGTGAAACCTCATTCTATAAATACACTGAGCTCCCATTTGAAACCTGAAGAATCGGGTCTCCTTTGGGGAAATTTTCTTAGTGTGTTTAATTTAAATTTAGTACTATTGCTTAATGCTTTTTCATAAATCACAAAAGTGTTAGACTGATAAGTTTATTTTTTCATCTCTAATGGTATGGAAGTTACACACTTTGTACTCTCTTAGTGATTACCATTGAAATGCTTACTTTACTAAATTCTAAAGTTCCAAAGTTAATCATGGTCTTCACTCCCTTTCCGATGTTAGCTCAAATTACTCCTTTTCTGACTTTCTTGGTATTTTTGTCCAAAAGTTTTAGGGTTTTTTGTTGTTCTTGTTGTTGTTACACTCACAAATTAGACATTAGTAGTAGTAATATTCTTACTATATGGACAATGTTTATTTACATTTTCCTACATGTTTACCAACTTCTTTTTTTTATCATTCCTTCTTGTGTCTTAGACCTTCTCTAATCATTTTCCTTCCTCCTTCCTTTAGAAGTTCTTTTCATGGAAGTCTGTTAATGGTAAATTCTTGCAGTTTTTGTTTAACTGAAATGTCTTTATTTTGCCTCATTCTGGAAAATGAGTATTGAGGGTTTTGCGGGGGGAGCAGTTTGAGTTCACAATTCTCAATTGACAGTAAGTTTCTCTCAACACATAGGAGATACTATTTGCTGTCACCTGGCTTCCATTGTTCCTGTGAAAAGTATGCTGTCAGTCTAATTGCAGTTCCTTTGTAGGTAATCTGTCTTTTCTAGCTGGCTGATGTTAAGATCTTTTCTATATCTTTGGTGTTCTGCAGGTTCACTACACTGTGTCTAGACATCTAGACATAGATTTTTCTTTATTTATCCTGCTTGGTAGAAGTTGTGCAGTCTTTATTTCTGGACTCATATTTTTTGTCAGTTATGGAAAAGTCTGAATCATTATCTCCCTAAATATTGCTTTTCCACTATTCTCTTTCTTCTGTCCTTTTAGGTTTCTGATTAGACAGTTAGAACTTCTCATTCTGTTTTTCTTATCTTTTACCACTCTTTCATATTTTCTATTTTATCATTTCTTTGCTTACTTGTAAAATTTCTTTAGATCTGTCACCAAGTTCACTAATTCTCAATTCTTCTGCTTAACCCATGTGTTTAATTTTTAATTTCAATATTTTATTTTTCACTGCTGAAGTGACATTCTGCTTGGCTTTTTTTCCCCAAATATGCCTATCTGATCTGAATAGCTTCTCACTCCTTTTTTGTTATCTTATTCCTTTTATTTTTTATTTTTCAATTCCTTTAAACATTTTATACACATATTTTATACTATTTATGCAGTAATTTCCATATCTGAAGTCCTTGGAGGTCTGAATCTATGTTTACTGTTTCTCACATACCTGATGGCTTGTTTCCTTGTGTGTTCATACATTTTTATTGTGAATTTATTTTGCTAAGCATATCTGTGGGAAACCTGCAGACCTAAATTTCCTTCAGAAAGGATTTGCATTTGCTTCTGCTAGGAAGCAGGTGATGCTACCACCCTAGGACTACCTCAGTTTCCTTCAAGGGTCCCTATCCTTAGAGGATAGTTTAGGGTTCCGCATGCCTCCCACCCAGGCCTCCTGATTGCATTGCTCAGTTGACGTTCATCCTGAAGACGACACTGTCTGGACCCTTCAGCAGCTCTCTACTCCCTCCATTTCCCTCACACCTTGGATATTTCCCTTAATTTCTAGTGGCCCAGCAACGTGTTAATAATTACATTTGTTTTAAGTTAGTGAGTATCTAGTTGGATTTTATGTAGCCTGCCATTCTTGAAATACTCCTTTTCAAAAAACATTTCTTAACTCTGAAAGTAAACACCTGTACCTGTTCTCAAGACTTGAAAAAGTCAAGCTTAAGCTAAAGGCTAAAAGCAAGCTATGTCTCTTAAGATGAACCAGGGGTCTGCTCTCCTTCTTTTCTAAGAATTTCATCTGTTATGGGAGCATTAGTTTGAATTCTTAAATATAATCATTTTTAAATTAAGGGAAAAACAGAGTACAGTTAGGAGAGAGACAACATTGTTAAACTGAGGTAGTTAATGTGATTTTTTGGTGACCCAGTAGAATTTCACGAGTTATTCACAGTGCATATGTGTCTGTGTTTTAAGACTGGAGTTCACGCAGAAGCACCGCTTTTTCTGTGGAGGTTTATGGGGTTTTTTCCTTTGCTTTTTAGCAAAAGAGCAGTGGCTCAGGCAGCAGTGTAGCTGACGAGAGAGTGGACTATGTCGTGGTTGACCAACAGAAGACCCTGGCTCTGAAGAGCACCCGTGAAGCCTGGACCGATGGGAGACAGTCCACAGAGTCTGAAACGCCAGCCAAGAATGTGAAGTGAAAATGCCGCTTTAATGTCTCTGAACAAAAGAGGGCCGAGCTGTAAGGAGAAATCCTGTTTGACCGAAGATAACTTGACCCTTGTACTCTAGGTAGATCCTCAACTGAACAGAGTCGAAGTCAGAGGACCTTTCAGACTTAATCAAGCCATTGAGCGTGTAAATGGTGCTTTGTGGTATCTGAACAATTCATCACATGTAAATAATGTGGGAAAATACTGTTGTTTGGTTCCCAGAGAAACATTTGTTTCGTAGTTAACACACTTGTAGTATTACTGTATTTATGCACTTTTTCATTTAAAGCATTGGTTTGGGTATTCCCGAATGGACCTTAACATGATTCTTTTGGGAGTTCTTGTTTTTCCTCACACTACTCTTAAGAACGATGCTACGTGAACTAAGCTACTTTCCACTGGGAAATTGCTCTTTCAGCTGCAGGGTAACAACATGACGTGAGAAGTAGATTCACAATATACCTTTCTACCTGAAACTTAACGGGGTAACCGTTAGCTTAAACTACAAAGTAGAGTTGGACTCATCATTCATTGCCTTCCAAAGTGCTAAGCATCATGTACCTACTGGTGTCAGGACTTTGTTCTCTGGTTCATGGACATTTGGTTTTCAGTGGTGGAACTTTCTCATATTTTGTTAATTACAGTGTTTTGGGCTCATTAAGTGAAGATTCTGCCAGGTGGGATCTTACACCTTGGAAAGAGTGAATAATCACAGTATCAAGTAAGCGTACAACTCACTGATGGCATGTGGTGACGATGTGCTCTCACATTTTCAACATGTATTAAACTTTACGTTATTTGCAAAGTGTAGATTATATAACTAATCAGGTACGTACCAGGCACTGATGTGCTAATACACTGATCAGGTTTAGACAGTGAGCTTTAGTTGTATTCGTGTTAGTCCTCTAACGCTGGTTTCCAGTTTGGAATTAATGGCACAATTGACATTCACTGTTAGTTATAGCAACATACTGTGATTTTTAATTAGACAGTCATTCAGATTTATTACTCTAAGAATGAAATTCTGTCTTTTGACACCATAGTGCCCTTTCTATGATTTTTTTTAAACTTTACTTAATATTCTTCTTGGCCTTATCCTATTTAAATCCCTATGCAATTAATATTTTATATCTGCATTTTTTTAAAAAAATAGATGTTATATAAGTGATTCTCATATGTAGCACCTATTGCTTTTCCAGTAAAAGAATTAAGGATTTTGTACTGTGATTTATATTCACTGCCCCAATTCAAGAAATATTGGAGCCTTGCTATAATGTGAAATCTTATAGTCATGGACCTCTTCCAACCAGATTTCTGAAACCACCAGAGGTATCGTATAATTCTATCTCACCTATAACATGGTCCTATAGCAAGACCACACATTATCTATAGTAAGGCTACAATTTATCTGTCTTGGCTTTGCAATGTAATTTAGAAAGCAGGTATAGTTATTGGTTTGATTGGTTTTTAACTAAGTTACATACAATCTCTTATGTACTGATTTGAGACTTACTAACAGTGTTTGGAGGGGGCATAGAGATTGAAGAGCCCACAGCTGAGGCATGTTTCCCTCCATGCAGACCTCTAATGTTGCCTGAGTACACAGATGTGCCCTGATTTCTGGCCCCTTGGTCACCGTACTGTGCCTAATCAATGTAATGGGTTTATGTCCCCTCCATGAGCTAAAAACGTTCATAACGAGATGAATTGTAGACAAGTAACATTGGATGCTTTTAAATGTTTGCTTCTTTTTAAACAAAAACTAAAACCCAGAACTGAATTTTGAGGTGGATTTTTAAATAAAAAAACATTGTTTGAGTTTGCTGTGAGTAAGCTGTTTTATAATGAAACCACAAAATAGAGTCGAAAATCATTGAAATGTGCCTCAACTGTCAAAACACATAACACAGTTGATGTGTGAAGATACCAAATTGTGTTGCATGGAGGATAAACATATTTTGAGATTTAGAACACAACAATAAATATATTGTTAATTCAAAAATAGAAATCTTGTTTTAAAAGCTACCTATTAGAAGATTCTAAGGCAATAATGAATTTTTTAGTGTAATTTCTCAATTTTTTACAAGTTACCATTTTGAAGACCCACAGCACTCAA
Organism: Eubalaena glacialis; assembly: GCF_028564815.1. Classification (NCBI taxonomy): domain Eukaryota; kingdom Metazoa; phylum Chordata; class Mammalia; order Artiodactyla; family Balaenidae; genus Eubalaena; species Eubalaena glacialis. Next base: position 122,620,443 of record NC_083720.1, on the reverse strand, counting down.
ATCTGTAGAAATTTTCCCATTATGCAGAGTAATTTAAGAATTGAAAATTAGGCAGTTTGTTAAACTAAATCACGTTAAACATTGCATTAACAAATTAAATGAAAAGACAGTCTCTTATAGAGCAGTATTTCCCAAAGACTTTTTAGCACTAGAATCTCTTTTAAGTAAACTCTTGTGTAAGCCCAATATGTAAAGCCTGGAAGGTTCATTTGATCAGTGTAACTGTATTTTGAGTCCACATTTATGTTTACTTGTCTTAGAACATTACTAAGAATAACATTTCTAAGTAACACAAATGTGAAATTGGGGTTATAGATAGTTGGTGATACCTTAGCTGCCAGTCTGTTTCTATGCCTTGTTTTATTCGCATACTGTCAAGAGAATTTTGCTTCATGCAAATGTAAGTAAGTACAAATAATAATAGGGTTTAAACACACATTTCAGGAGATTCTTTAACTAGAGATAGGTAAAGTTGTATTCCCAGGTTTATATAAAAGTAAATTATCCTGGTAGTGGAAGTTTATACATAAGCAGCCTCCAGTGTGGTAAAATAGTGTATGTAACACATTAGAATGTGCATTTTTACTAAGTTTTTAAACTACACACTTTTATAAAAACAAAATTTGAATCAAACTCTTTAATACCCCTAATCGCCCACAAGAAGCTGAGTTTTGGCCAGGCATGGGTTGAACACCACTGGTTAACTGTGTAACAGTTGTGTTATAAATCAGAAGTTTTCTTCTCCCACGTTTGATGCTCTCTACCTTTTATTCCTTATTTTGAAAAACTGTACAATTTTATGAAAGTTTGAATACCAGTGCTCAGCTCTGCTTTCAAAACTCAAAATTCAGACTTGAATAATTTAAGCTATTTAACCCACAGGATGCATCACCTTAGAAAGCTATAAAAGTGGTTTTTATCTACACTCTATACGTTTTCATCTTTATTTTTATCAATACCATATAAGCTACTGTGAGCATTTTAGAGAATTCCATAAAGGTACTATGAGTGTGTGTATGTATATATAGCATTGTATTTAATCATAGACTAAGTTTAATTTGATATAGAAATACTGCCATACTTGTACATTAATGTCATAAGTCATAATTCCCTCTAGACTCTTTATATTTAATTCATCGGAGGTCATAATATTCATAGCCATAAATGCATTCAAACTGGAAATTGAACACCAGTGTTTGTTTTTCTTTCTCTTTTAGTGGGAAGTTGTCTGCTTTCCCCCTTTAGCAAAAACAGTATTTTTTATATTTTGTTAAACTGTTGACTACTTTATGCCTGTACACTATACCATAGGCATAATTCTTAGATATTCCCAAACACTCTTAGTGCCTCCTTATTTGGCCCACTGACAGTATTGGTGTTAGTATTTCGAATGAATTATCCTTTAAAAATATACTAACCTTAAACATTTTAGAAACGACAAGGGGGACTGAATCTTTTTATTCCTATCTTTGGGTCATTGTGATAGGTCTTATCTTCCATTGTTAGATAAGCAGTCAGGTCTGTAACAGGATTGACATAACATGACCAAACCAAATGGATACAGAGAGAGGGGCATATCCCAGGATAACAGTTATTGTCAATAACATCAGCTATCTGTAAATCTGTATATAATTTAAAATACCAACAACTATGAGGTGAAAAGCCATGGTGCAAATGAATGTTGTAGACATCATGGACTTGTTCTGATGAAAAATCACTTGTCGGGTTGTTGAGATGATTGGTTTTAATCTGACTAAATATGTTTATATATCACTACAGCTTGAAATAATTTAGTTCATCCTCCATAGACTTATCTTTCTTTAGGATCAGTATAATGCATATTGTGAGTTTCAACAGACTGTTTCATCAAGGGATTAACATAGCTTCTGGCTTCCTTTACTAAAAAGATATGGCTTTGTGTGCATTCTTGTAACCTAAATCAATTGTTGATAATCATTCCAAATTTCCACAGCAAAATCTTATGTATAAATTTATTTCTCCCCTCTTGCACATCTTCTTTTGTAAAGATCCAATTGTAGATATTTTCTGCTACCAAATAAAACTTTTTCAAACAATTTGGTTTCAAGACCTTAAATAGTCAATTTGAATACTGAAACTGTGACCCAATGAGGACATAAAATTTCTATTTCCAACCCTTCCTTAGAGTCTTTATCTAACCCAATTCTGCCGTTAACTACGCTTCCCAGTTCTACTTCCATAGGGTCACTCATTTTCTGCAGTAACGATCCCACTAAATCATGCTAAATATAATAGTCATGCTCTAACTAAATAGGAAAAGCTCCTGAGACCCAGTTGCCCTAGGCGTATGCGCATTATTCCTTCATGTAGCAAATGCTACCAGCACTTTGTTGCGTAAAAGGCCAATAAGTAAGGGCCTGTGTGCAACCTTTACCATCAGGAAATACATTCCCAACATGACTTGGGAAATGATAGCTGGCTGAGCTTCTTCGTTTCTAGGAAAGTTTCCAAACACCTCCAGTGCTTCATAAAACCCCAAGAATTACCATAAGTCGCAGCATTTTGCAGCTCTGACTCTGTCATTAGATCATACTTGGGAAGTTTGGGAAGAAAATTAAGTTCCTAAAGTTTATTCCTATAATTCATTAGACAGGATTTTATTACTTTTAATCATGGTTATGTTGGTGATTCACTCGTAGCTCAACACGTCTCTGATTTTGTGTGTGGTACCCAGAGCATTTGGAGGACTCAGTATGTGGTGGTACAGAAAAGAAAAAATCACATAAATGTTTTAAAAGCCCACTTTCTCCAATATGGTATCATGATGGTTAATGTGTCAACTTGGCTAGACTGTGGTGCCCATGTGTTTGTTCAAACACTAGTGTAGACGTTGCTGTGAAGATACTGTGTAGATGTGATTAACATTACAATCCGTTTAGGTAAAGCCGATCACCCTCCATAGTGTGGATGGGCCTCATCCAATCAGTTGAAGGCCTTCAAAGCAAAAACTGAAGTTTCCCACAGAAGAAGGAATTCTGCCCCAAGACCATAACATAGAAATCCTGTGTGAATTTCCGGGCTGCCAACCTGCCCTACAGATTTCAAACGTGCCATCCCCACGATTCTGTGAGCCAATTCCTTAAAGTAAACCTCGATTTCCATAGATAGATACACAGCATACATGGATGGATGGATGGATGGATGGATGGATGGATGGATGGATGGATAGTTTCTTTCTCTGGGTCTACTCCCTATTCATTGTGGGAGGAGACATACAAGGACATGAATACCAGGAAGTAAGGATCATCGCTGGCAGCATCTTAGAGGCTAGCTATCACAAAGGCAGAGTTGAATGTTAAGAGATGACACCAAAGATGGAGGGCCTTAAGGACCAAGGAACTCAAGTGTATTGAGAATTAAGAACTTTAAAATGTCAGAAGACAAAGCCTGGAAAGAGTAGGCCACAGGAAGTTAGGAGATAGTTCTGAACCTGGGTCTATGAGTTTAGCTCTGTGTCCTTATAAATTACGAAGCTATTCAACAGTTATTGAGACACTGTGTTTTATATTTACTCTTACTTAATCATAATACTGTGAAGTAGGTAACGTTATTCTCTCCAACCTTCAAGTTCCAACTTAAACAATTGCACAAGGCTTTCCCTCAACTACCCCACCCAGAGGTGCTAGCTCCTTCCTCTGAAAGTCACAAAATTGGCAAGTCTCTTCTGTTTTTCACTTTTGGCTTTTGTGATGGTATATTAATTTGCTAGGGCCACAATCACAAAACACCACAGACTGGGTGGCTTAAATAACAGATTTATTTTTTCATAGTTCTGGAGGCTAGAAGTTAGAGGTCAAGGTGTAGGCAGGTTTAATTTCTTCTGAAGCCTCTTTCCTCGGTTTGTAGATGGTCGCCTTCTCACTTTACCCTCACTTGGCCTTTTCTCTGGACATGGGAATCCTGGTGTCACATTCTCTTCTTGTAAGGACACCAGCCATACTGAATGAGACCCTCACCTTTATGACCCATTTAAACTTAATTTCCTCTTTAAAGGCCTCATCTCCAAAACCAGTCATATTCTGAGGTATGGGGGGTTGGGTCTTCAACATGAATTTTGGGTGGACACAATTCAGTCCATAATAGATGGCTGTGTTTAGCTCATCTACCTAGCTATATGCACCTTAGAATAAAAACTATGTCTTATCTGTCATTACATCAGTCACAGCCCTGGCAGGAAAATATGGCACATTCAAAGGAGTAACTGAAGAGAGTTGAATGAAGAAACTGTTGCAAATGTGTAGATTGGGTGAAGGGAACAAACAAGGGGTGGTTAAAAACCCCTAGCAACAGTAAGAAGCCATCAACACTTTTAGAACTAAGGAGGCAAATGGAGGGTGCTGTTACTGACACCCAGCAAGAGCTGTCCGCCAGCAGACATTTCAGTCTTAGGTAAAAGGACACAACCACTACCAATGGCAGACCAGCAGGGAGGGAGTCAGGTTACCTCTCCTATGACTTGCCATTGGCTAAAAACAACCAGCAGCCAGAAATAACCCAAGAGATGTAATATCAATACATGGAGGTCATCTTCTCAGGGCACATGGCAAGGCGGAGAAGGCAAGAGGGCAGGTCAGACAGAGCAAACAGAGAAAATCCTTCACAATCGTCATATTTATTACCGTGTCAAACCATCAAAGAAATAAAGGGTCTGTGGAAGATTGGCTTGCTTAACAGCTGATCCAAACTCTTTCTAGAGTGCCATCCTGTACTTCAGAAGCTGTAAGGATAAAAAACTACATTTCCCAGACTTCCTTGCAGCTAGGGCTCGGCCCATCCTCCACTTTCCACCTGTCACGTTCAAAGTCAGGAACAGTTCAGTGGAGCGGGAGGCGGAACTCTGCGAAGCATCAGTATTGTTAAATCTAGCCACTCACTTTTAGTAGATGAAGCGATGGGTTCCTGATCCTTGGTTGACAGCTAAGATGGCATATTCTTGGAGCCAACATCTGTGGTGGCAGCTTCCTGCACCCTCATGGCGCCATGGGCACGTGATCCTGGATTCAGCCACTAGTGAGGTGGTTTCGTGAACCCAGATTCCTGTTTGTTTCCATGTCTGGCTCTTCCGTGGCATTGATCTGAGAATCATTCCTAAAGGCCTATACACCTGCTAGTGATTGTTAACTCTTTATTCTCTATAGTAAATTTCTTTTGGTTTAAAATTGCTAGAGTGGCTTACCCCTGTTGAAAACTGACACGGGCCTGTTTTTCTGCCTCTTGCATTCTGGAATATATTTTTTTCTTATTCTCATATTGCAAAACTGTATAACAAAAGAAAATTGGGAGATGGTGGGAGAGGAGAGGAAAAACACTTGCAATCTGTGTTACTTCCCTTTCTTTGCCTGCAAATGTGCAGATGGATTCTGCTTTTCGCATTTACTGCTGTCATAAATATCTTCCCAGGTGTTAAGCATCTATCTGAATTGTTATTTTAAAGACTGAATAATATCCCTTCAAATATTTTAAAATACTCAATGATATCCAATTTGGATACAGGTGTGGGGAGGGGAACACTGGCATATACAGTAAGTCCCCTACATATGAATGAGTTCCGTTCCGAGAGTGCATTTGTAAGTCCAATTTGTTCATAAGTCCAACAAAGTTAGCGTAGGTACCCAACTAACACAATCGGCTATGTAGTACTGTACTGTAATAGGTTTATAATACTTTTCACACAAATAATACATAAAAAACAAACACAAAAAAACATTTTTAATCTTACAGTACAGTACCTTGAAAAGTACAGTAGTACATGGGACTTCCCTGGCGGTCCAGTGGTTAAGACTCCGCACTTCCACTGCAGGGGGCACGGGTTCGATCCCCGGTCAGGCAATGGAGAATCCACATGCCGCGTGGTGCAGACAAAAAATAATAAAAATTTTATAAAAAGAAGAGTACAGTAGTACAGTACAACAGCTGGCATACAGGGGCTGACATCAAGTAAACAGGCAAGAAGAGTTACTGACTGGAGGAGGGAGAGGAGGTGGGAGAGGGTAGAGCTGAAGGATCGTCAGCAATAGGAGATGGAGGGCAAGTTGCAATTTCACTCACGCCTGATGATGATGGAACACATGTTCGAATCTTTGAAAGTTCGCAACTTGAAGGTTCGTATGTAGGGGACTTACTGTACTACCACTGGGAGCAAAAATTGGTACAACTTTTTTTTTTTTACATTTATTCCATGACCGTTTATTGAGAATCTACATCATGCCAAGTACTGTGCAAGGCTGAGTATTCAGAGATGAATAGACCCAGTCTTGTTCTCCATAATTCACAGTCTAGGGGTGCAACTTTTTTTAAAGAGCAGTTTATTATTACAATTTTAATGTCTTGAAACTATACTTAACCATTAACCAAGCAACTGAATTTTAAGGAATTAACCCTAAAGAATTAATCAAATGTATGCACAATAATTTATCTCCAAGGAGTTGGAAGTGTATTCAACAATGGAGGGTTGGTTAAATTGTGCATACATATGTATATAGCCATTTATAATATAGAACAATAATTTTCAAGTGTGTTCCTCTAACAAGAGAGACCTCTGAAACAAAAGGGAGGCCAAGTTTGGGAGGTCCAATGCCCTTTCACCTTGCTTTACTTAGGGTGTCCCTACTTTTTCTGTTTCCACATTGGAAGATAAGTGTAAGATTTTACTTGAAAGATAGGTTCTGCTAGTGGAAAACATCCTAACTGTTGTAATAAAAGCACATTTAATGTCATGAATGGTTTTTCCAAGATATACTGCTGTGTAAAAATTAAGGCTATATAACTAAACATAGTATAATCCTATGTTTGTATGTAACTAATAGCACTAAAACAGCAGGATATCACTACAGATATTACAGACATTAAAATGATAATTAAAAAGATATTATGGACAACCTTAGGCAAATAAATTTGAAAATTTTATAAAATGAACAAATGGCTATTAAAAAAAACTTACTACAACTGAGAAAAGAAAATTTGAATAGTCCTATGTCAACTAAAATGAATTTTATAATTAAAAGCCGTTTTTTACAAAGAGAATTCTGGGCTCAGACAAAATCTCCTATAAATATTACCAAACTTTTAGAAAAGAAATCATGAGAATCCTACAGGAGTTCAGGAATGCAAGGTAATACACCACATCAGTAAATTAAAGGGGAAAACATTACACAGTCATTTCAATTAATGCAGAAAACTGGTTGATAGATTTCAACATCTATGTATGGTTTAAAAAACAAAATTCTTATCAACATGAAGTAAAAAAAGAAACGTGTTACAAAGACAAGAATATCTATTTTAAAAATCCATCAGCAAACATCACACTTCAGGGTGAAATATTGACAACTTTCTTCTTGAGACCTAAAACAAGACTGGTACGTCCACTATTACCACTTCTATTCATTACTGTACTGAGGGACCCTGCCAGTGAGAAGTAGGAGATTTGGACAAAATAAATAAAACTGCTATTATTCACAATGATATGATTGTACATGTAGAAAATCCAAACAAATCTAAAGATAAAAGATTGCTAGAGACAAAGTTAATAGGCAAAAATTAATTGTATTTTTATGGGCCCACAGCAAACAATTCAAATGTAAATTTTTTTTAAAGATGAAGATTATGACAGTATCAAAAATATCAAATACTTAGGAATACATTTAAAATAGAACGTGCAAAACCTCTACTATAAAATATTAATATATACTGTTGAATTCGGTTTGCTAATACTTTGTTGAGGATTTTTGGATCTTTGTTCACCAGTGATATTGGCCTCTGTGTTCTGTTAGTCCCTAAACAATGATGAAGACCTTTGTTGACGTATTCCTGACACCCACAAGACTACTTACTCATTCAATCATCTTGACTAGGAATGCACATCCTGTTTCCAAGCACCTACCTCTTTATCCTAGGTTAACTATAAAATTGTCACCATGGCACAATGGCCTCTTGGCGGTACAGAATGCAATTGTGAATGCTTCTGGATCATTGTCTGCCCAATCCCACCCTGTGAGGAAGTTACCCTATAATAAACTGATCTATTGATTATATGGAGCTGCCTGCCTCAGTTTTTGGTCTCAAGATGGCTTCTCAGTTCAGTGGGTACTTTTCGTTCCCTCTGTCCTCCAACACGTAACAACCACAATACCATATGTAAACCTTGATTGGGGGGAAAAAGCTGTATAAGACATTTTAGGCACAAATAGAAAATTGTAAATGGACTAGATAATAAATGATATTGAAGAATTACTCGATATTCTCAGGTGTAATAACAGTATTATGGTACTGTAGTTGAATAGCCTTCATCAAATAGATGCATGTTGAAATATTTAGGGTTAGAGCATCTGAAAAAAAATCTGAAAAAATTGCTCACAATACATGTATATGTGGAGAAACAGATTTAAATAAAGCAAAATATTAATAATTGTCAAGGTAGTGAGTACTTATTGTAATATTCTTTCAACCTTTCTATTGAAGAGTTTGATAGTAGAAAATTGAAAAATAATTGAACAGATAATTGATCTTTCCTATAGAAAGAGAGAGAAGAAAGAGAAAAAGAAGAGAGGAAGGAAGGAAGGAAGGAAGGAAAGAGAGAGAGAGAGAAAGAAAGAAAAAGAAAAACAAAGAGACAGAAAGAAAGGAGAAGGAAAGAAAGAAGGAAAGAGAGAGAAAGAAGAAGGGGAAAGAGGGGAAAGGAGGGAAGGAGGAAGGAAGAAAGGAAGGAAAGAAGGAAGAAGAAATAGAGAGAAAACAGAATGGTAAGAATAAATAATATACAGGAAATCCTTGAGTTCATCAGAACATGTTTTTTAAAAGCTATTAGTGTGAATTGGCACTCATTCTAAAAAACATTTAAAATAACGTCTATATATTTGCATATATTCTTCACATCACTTTTATCAAATTAATATTTTAACCTAAATAAGAGCACAGGGCTTCCCTGGTCGCACAGTGGTTAAGAATCTGCCTGCCAATGCAGGGGACACGGACCGGTTCGAGCCCTGGTCCAGGAAGATCCCACATGCCGCAGAGCAACTAAGCCCATGCACCACAACTACTGAGCCTTCACTCTAGAGCCCGCGAGCCACAACTACTGAGCCCGCATACCACAACTACTGAAGCCCACGTGCCTAGAGCCTGTGCTCCGTGACAAGAGAAGCCACCTCGAGAAGCCCATGCCCGCAACGAAGACTAGCCCCCACTCACCGCAACTAGAGAAAGCCCGTGTGCAGCAATGAAGACCCAATGCAGCCAAAAATAAATAAATAAAATAAATTTATTAAAAAATAAATTAAATAAATAAGAGCACAAAATAATCTTCCTTATGAAGTCTTTTTTCTATATAATATTTTGAATAAATAATACAATGACATAGTTCAAAACACAAAAAGTATCCCTTTCACATTATTTGTTTTTCCAGATGTGCACTGATAAGCAAATTCATATGTATTAATGCAACTTACAAATTTCAGCTGTTCTTAATTATATTTTGTTTTTTCTCTGAGATTATATATGCATATTCCCAGCAGCTATGAACTTTTGTTGTTTGGTGGACATCGCCCCCTTGTGCATAAAGCCGAATCTACAAGGCAAGTCCTGACAAAAAGTGAAATAAACTTATATGACTATTCTTTCACAGAATTACAACTGTAATAGTTTCTTGAAGCTATACCTTCAATTACTCAGTTCTGGCCATCCCCCAAATATTAGCCCTTTTCTTTCAACCCTCATTGAAGGTGTCCCTACACTTGCCTTAGTGATCTCATATGTATTTTGTGCTTTTTGGTCTCCAAAGAAATCTCACATCCATATTTTTGTTTAATTAGAACAGGAGTTACTGCCCTCCTTTTTTATTGAGATATAATTCACATACCATACAATTCACATTTAAAGTGTACAACTCAATGGTCTTTAGTATATTCAGAGTTGTGCAACCATCATCACAATTTATCTTAGAACATTTTCATCACTCCAAAGAGAAACTTCCTACCTGTTAGCGGTCACTACCCATTTCCCCAACCCTACTTGCAGCCCTAGGCAACCTCTAATCTATTTTGCCTCTGTGGATTTCCCTTTTCTAGACATTTAATATAAATGGAATCATACAATATGCTGTGTGGTCTTTTGTGAATTTCTTCTTTCACATGGCTTAATGTGTACAAGGTTCACCCATGTTGTAGCACGTATCAGCACTTCATTCCTTTTTATAGCTGAATAATGTTCCATTGCAGGATGCACCACATTTAATTATCCATTCATCAGCTGATGGGCATTTGGATTGTTTCCACTCTTTGGCTGTTATTAATAACGCTGCTACAAACATTCAATTGTCCTCCTTCTACAGTTACAAAGATGGAAACCTTCTGAGCTGAGATGATCCCTCAAAGGCTTACAATAGGAGGAAACAATTGTCCTCTTTGCCGATTGCCGACTTCTCTTTGCCCATTGCCAACACCACTCCAACCGCTGTGCCAGTCACCGCACCTGAGGGCTCCTCTCATCTGCAGTCTCCCCAACCTTCCCCGAATTCCTGTCACTATCATCTCCAGTTTTTCAACCTCCAAATGATCATCCCTTCAGCTACCACCGTCTCCCAACCCTCTCCCTTTGCCAAGCCTTTCCTCTGGTTCTCTGAAAAACCTTATCTCCACTTCATGCCCAATTTGCCTTGATGGAATGTCGGCTCCCCTGAGGAGACCACGTGGAACTATTTCCCGGCCCTGGGAGCAGGAAATGGGTTCCCTTCCTGTCCGGCACTGCTCCCTCCTCCTCCCAAATCCCTAGCAATTTAGCTTAAGACACCACTCTCCTTGTTGCTATAATCTAGTGACTCGTGGTCACCCCTTCTCGTTCAGTGGTCACTCCCTCTTGCCTCACCCCCACTCCACCCCATAGATCACTGTCTGCTCTTCCCTGTTTTTTTTCAGTGCTCTGGGTGACTTTAATATCCTCCTGAGTGGTGCATACAGAACACAAGCCTCTCTCAGCTCCTTGAACTCTAATGACCTTTCCCTCCACCTCCTTCAGCCATCCACCACCAAGTTTCCACCCTGCATCTTATGGAATCAGACCAATTCACCAAACGAACAGTTGACAGAACTGACTTAATTCTCGTTACTATTAGTAAAGTTTACAATCATATCCCCATATTGGATGGGGCAGATTGAACAGCTTTTGACGATTTCCTGTGACATTTTAGTTAGATAGTTTTACTCGGCTTTTAAGGAATGTGTGGTTCAAGTCTGCTCTAACTCCCTGTTTTTGTAGCTGGAGAAAGATGGAGAAGAGAGGAGAGGGAGACAAGTTGGAGAGGGGGCTGGGCAGCCCATGGTTGGTCAGACTGATGGCCAGGGCGGTGGGAGAGACCGCCTCAGAAAGAGAAATGTGTTACTAGCACCCTCATACTTATCAATGCATGTTTTTTTTTTGTTTTTATTTTTATTCATTTTATTTATTTATTTTTGTCTGCGTTGGGTCTTCGTTGCTGCACGTGGGCTTTCCCTAGTTGCGGTGAGCAGGGCTACTCTTCGTTGTGGTGCGTGGGCTTCTCATTGCGGTGGCTTCTCTTGTTGCGGCACGCGGGCCCTAGAGTGCGCGGGCTTCAGTAGTTGTAACTTACGGGCTCTAGAGCTCAGGCTCAGTAGTCGTGGAGCACAGGCTTAGTTGCTCCGCAGCATGTGGGATCATCCCGGACCAGGGCTCGAACCCGTGTCCCCTGCACTGGCAGGTGGATTCTTAACCACTGTACCGCCAGGGAAGCCCCTATCAATGCATGTTTTGTGATATATTTTGATTGTAAAGAATTCTTATTAACACATTTTTATAACTCTCAGTCTTTTTTCTCTACCCATATAATAAATGTCCCTCTTTCTTAAGTCCATTCTCTTCTTTTCTGCTCCTGCCTTCATTTACTCCTGTATCTTTTCTCACCTGGATCACTGCTGGGGATCACCTGGCTCCTCTTGGCTCTATTCAGGGCTCCACTCAAGCCTCTCAGGTGCCTTTTGTTTACGTCTGTTTTGTATTGGAGCATAGTTGGTGTACAATATGGTGTACAACATAGTGATTCATAATGTTTGAAGGTTATATTCCATTTATAGTTATTATAAAATATTGGCTATATTCCCACCCAAGCCCTGCCTCAGAGTCTGGGATTTAGCCGACATGGGGGAAGACAGGAGACACAACTAAATATGCATTCTGAGACTGCCAGAGCTGCCTATAAGTTAGTCCAAGCACTTAGGAAACCTGGTATTTGCTAATGCTCAGCAGTACGTTCCTTAAAATCCAGGATGTATTTATCCAAGACCTATTCAACAGTAGGTCTTGGCAGAATAGACGTTTGGTGTGATTAATTGGATAGATTGTGTGCCGTTTATGAGATGAGATGCCGTTGAGGTTTGGGGACAAAGTTCTGTATTGCCATGTTAAGTCTGCGATAGGGTTCTAAACATTCTCAAAGCAAAGACAAATAGGCTGTTGAATGTGATAAAATTTCAGAGAGAGCGTAAGGATCGAGATATATGTCCGGGAGTCCTCACAGTATAGATATATATAGAGTCCTGGAAATGGATGAGGTCACCCAGGGAGAATGTGCAGTTAGAAAAGAGAATTGGTCTCATGACTAAATTCAACATGTAGAGATCAAGCAGAGGACAAGGAGCCTGCAAGGGAGACTGAGAAAGAACAGGTAGTAACGCAGGACGGAAACCAGAAGTGTGTGGTCTTAAGAAAGAAGAGTATTTCAGGAAAAAGGGAGTGGTCAAAAGTGTGAAATCCTACTGGGAGGTAAAGTAAGAACTATAAGTCTCTCATGTTTGGAAATTAATCAACTGGAAAAATCAAAAGGGAAATTAGAAAATATTTGAACTAAATGGTAGTAAAGGTATGACATTCCAAAATCAATGATCCAAGTATTCATCTCTATAAATTACAAAAAAACCCAAATTCAATTCAAACCTGAGAGACTTATAGTAATTTTTTAGTTACTGATTTCTAGCTCAATCCCCCTATAGTCAGAGAAAATACTTTGATTTAAAATATTGGAAATTTGTCAACACTTGCTTTCTGACTCAGCATAGCCTCAAATTTGGCAAATGTTCTATCTGTTCTTGAAAAGAATGAGTATCTACAGTTGGTAGGTGCAATTTTCTACATATATTAATTAGGTCAAGTTTGTTAAACATATCAATCTTACATCTATCCATACTGATTTTTTTTTAGCTCCTTGTTGTATCAGTTTCTAAGAAAGGAATGTGAAATTTCCCACTTGATGGTCGATTTCTCTAATTCTTCTTATAACTTTGTAAAATTTTGCTCTGTACATTTTGAGGCTTTGCCATTAGATGCATATGAACTTAGAATTTTTCTATTTTCTTGGTAAATTGACCCTTTTATCATTAAGAAGTGTTCCTTTTTATTTCTAGTAATGCTTCTTGTTATTATAACTATACCCATTTTCTTTTTTTTTTTTTAAAACATCTTTATTGAAGTATAATTGCTTTACAATGGTGTGTTAGCTTCTGCTTTATAACAAAGTGAATCAGTTATACATATACATATGTTCCCATATCTCATCCCTCTTGCATCTCCCTCCCTCCCACCCTCCCTATCCCACCTCTCTAGGTGGTCACAAAGCACCGAGCTGATCTCCCTGTGCTATGCGGCTGCTTCCCACTAGCTATCTATTTCACATTTGGTAGTGTATATATGTCCATGACACTCTCTCACCCTGTCACATCTCACCCCTCCCCCTCCCCATATCCTCAAGTCCATTCTTTAGTAGGTCTGTGTCTTTATTCCCATCTTGCCACTAGGTTCTTCATGACCTTTTTTTATAATTTTTTTTTCCTTAGATTCCATATATATGTGTTAGCATACTGTATTTCTTTTTCTCTTTCTGACTTACTTCACTCTGTATGACAGACTCTAACTCCATCCACCTCATTACAAATACCTCCATTTCATTTCTTTTTATGGCTGAGTAATATTCCATTGTATATATGTGCCACATCTTCTTTATCCATTCATCCGATGATGGACACCTAGGTTGCTTCCATGTCCTGGCTATTGTAAACAGAGCTGCAATGAATATTTTGGTACATGACTCTTTCTGAATTATGGTTTTCTCAGGGTATATGCCCAGTAGTGGGATTGCTGGGTCGTATGGTAGTTCTATTTGTAGTTTTTTAAGGAACCTCCATACTGTTCTCCATAGTGGCTGTATCAATTTACATTCCCACCAACAGTGCAAGAGTGTTCCCTTTTCTCCACACCCTCTCCAGCATTTATTGTTTCTAGATTTTTTGATGATGGCCATTCTGACCGGTGTGAGATGATACCTCATTGTAGTTTTGATTTGCATTTCTCTAATGATTAATGATGTTGAGCATTCTTTCATGTGTCTGTTGGCAATCTGTATATCTTCTTTGGAGAAATGTCTATTTAGGTCTTCTGCCCATTTTTGGATTGGGTTGTTTGTTTTTTTGTTATTGAGCTGCATGAGCTGCTTGTAAATCTTGGAGATTAATCCTTTGTCAGTTGCTTCATTTGCAAATATTTTCTCCCATTCTGAGGGTTGTCTTTTGGTCTTGTTTATGGTTTCCTTTGCTGTGCAAAAGCTTTTAAGTTTCATTAGGTCCCATTTGTTTATTTGTGTTTTTATTTCCATTTCTCTAGGAGCTGGGTCAAAAAGGATCTTGCTGTGATTTATGTCATAGAGTGTTCTGCCTATGTTTTCCTCTAAGAGTTTGATAGTGTCTGGCCTTACACTTAGGTCTTTAATCCATTTTGAGTTTATTTTTGTGTATGGTGTCAGGGAGTGTTCTAATTTCATACTTTTACATGTACCTGTCCAATTTTCCCAGCACCACTTATTGAAGAGGCTGTCTTTTCTCCACTGTATATGCTTGCCTCCTTTATCAAAGATAAGGTGACCATATGTGTGTGGGCTTATCTCTGGGTTTTCTATCCTGTTCCATTGATCTATATTTCTGTTTTTGTGCCAGTACCAAACTGTCTTGATTACTGTAGCTTTGTAATATAGTCTGAAGTCAGGGAGCCTGATTCCTCCGGCTCCATTTTTCGTTCTCAAGATTGCTTTGGCTATTCGGGGTCTTTTGTGTTTCCATACAAATTGTGAAATTTTTTGTTCTAGTTCTGTGAAAAATGCCAGTGGTAGTTTGATAGGGATTGCATTGAATCTGTAGATTGCTTTGGGTAGCAGAGTCATTTTCACAATGTTGATTCTTCCAATCCAAAAACATGGTATATCTCTCCATCTATTTGTATCATCTTTAATTTCTTTCATCAGTGTCCTATAATTTTCTGCATACAGGTCTTTTGTCTCCTTAGGTAGGTTTATTCCTAGATATTTTATTCTTTTTGTTGCAATGGTAAACGGGAGTGTTTTCTTAATTTTTCAGATTTTTCATCATTAGTATACAGGAATGCAAGAGATTTCTGTGCATTAATTTTGTATCCTGCTACTTTACCAAATTCATTGATTAGCTCTAGTAGTTTTCTGGCAGCATCTTTTGGATTCTCTATGTATAGTATCATGTCATCTGCAAACAGTGACAGCTTTACTTCTTCTTTTCCGATTTGGATTCCTTTTATTTCTTTTTCTTCTCTGATTGCTGTGGCTAACACTTCCAAAACTATGTTGAATAATAGTGGTGAGAGTGGGCAACCTTGTCTTGTTCCTGATCTTAGTGGAAATGGTTTCAGTTTTTCACCATTGAGGACAATGTTGGCTGTGGGTTTGTCATATACGGCCTTTATTATGTTGAGGAAAGTTCCCTCTATGCCTACTTTCTGCAGGACTTTTATCATAAATGGGTGTTGAATTTTGTCGAAAGCTTTCTCTGCATCTATTGAGATGATCATATGGTTTTTCTCCTTCAATTTGTTAATATGATGTATCACGTTGATTGATTTGCATATATTGAAGAATCCTTGCATTCCTGGGATAAACCCCACTGGATCATGGTGTATGATCCTTTTAATGTGGTGTTGGATTCTGTTTGCTAGTATTTTGTTGAGGATTTTTGCATCTATGTTCATCAGTGATATTGGCCTGTAGTTTTCTTTCTTTGTGACATCTTTGTCTGGTTTTGGTATCAGGGTGATGGTGGCCTCGTAGAATGAGTTGGGGAGTGTTCCTCCCTCTGCAATATTTTGGAAGAGTTTGAGAAGGATAGGTGTTAGCTCTTCTCTAAATGTTTGATAGAATTCGCCTGTGAAGCCATCTGGTCCTGGGCTTTTGTGTGTTGGAAGATTTTTAATCACAGTTTCAATTTCAGTGCTTGTGATTGGTCTGTTCATATTTTCTATTTCTTCCTGGTTCAGTCTAGGCATGTTGTGCATTTCTAAGAATCTGTCCATTTCTTCCAGGTTGTCCATTTTATTGGCATAGAGTTGCTTGTAGTAATCTCTCATGATCGTTTGTATTTCTGCAGTGTCAGTGGTTACTTCTCCTTTTTCATTTCTAATTCTATTAATTTGAGTCTTCTCCCTTTTTCTTTTGATGAGTCTGGCTAATGGTTTATCAATTTTGTTTATCTTCTCAAAGAACCAGCTTTTAGTTTCATTGATTTTTGCTATTGTTTCCTTCATTTCTTTTTCATTTATTTCTGATCTGATCTTTATGATTTCTTTCCTTCTGCTAGCTTTGGGGTTTTTTTGTTCTTCTTTCTCTAATTGCTTTAGGTGCAAGGTTAGGTTGTTTATTCGAGATGTTTCCTGTTTCTTGATGTAGGCTTGTATTGCTATAAACTTCCCTCTTAGAACTGCTTTTGCTGCATCCCATAGGTTTTGGATCGTCGTGTCTCCATTGTCATTTGTTTCTAGGTATTTTTTGATTTCCCCTTTGATTTCTTCAGTGATCACTTAGTTATTAAGTAGTGTATTGTGTAGCCTCCATGTGTTTGTATTTTTTACAGATCTTTTCCTGTAATTGATATCTAGTCTCATAGCATTGTGGTCAGAAAAGATACTTGATACGATTTCAATTTTCTTAAATTTACCAAGGCTTGATTTGTGACCCAAGATATGATCTATCCTGGAGAATGTTCCATGAGCACTTGAGAAAAATGTGTATTCTGTTGTTTTTGGGTGGAATGTCCTATAAATATCAATTAAGTCCATCTTGTTTAATGTATCATTTAAAGCTTGTGTTTCCTTATTTATTTTCATTTTGGATGATCTGTCCATTGGTGAAAGTGGGGTGTTAAAGTCCCCTACTATGATTGTGTTACTGTCGATTTCCCCTTTTATGGCTGTTAGTATTTGCCTTATGTATTGAGGTGCTCCTATGTTGGGTGCATAAATATTTACAATTGTTATACCTTCCTCTTGGATCGATCCCTTGATCATTATATAGTGTCCTTCTTTGTCTCTTGTAATAGTCTTTATTTTAAAGTCTATTTTGTCTGATATGAGAATTGCTACTCCAGCTTTCTTTTGATTTCCATTTGCATGGAATATCTTTTTCCATCCCCTCACTTTCAGTCTGTATGTGTCTCTAGGTCTGAAGTGGGTCTCTTGTAGACAGCATATATATGGGTCTTGTTTTTGTATCCATTCAGCCAGTCTGTGTCTTTTGGTGGGAGCATTTAATCCATTTACATTTAAGGTAATTATCGATATGTATGTTCCTATTCCCATTTTCTTAAATGTTTTGGGTTTGTTATTGTAGGTGTTTTCCTTCTCTTGTGTTTCTTGCCTAGAGAAGTTCCTTTAGCATTTGTTGTAAAGCTGGTTTGGTGGTGCTGAACTCTCTCAGCTTTTGCTTGTCTGTAAAGGTTTTAATTTCTCCATCAAATCTGAATGAGATCCTTGCTGGGTAGATTAATCTAGGTTGTAGGTTTTTCTCCTTCATCACTTTAAGTATATCCTGCCACTCCCTTCTGGCTTGCAGAGTTTCTGCTGAAGGATCAGCTGTTAACCTGATGGGGATTCCCTTGTGTGTTATTTGTTGTTTTTCCCTTGCTGCTTTTAATATGTTTTCTTTATATTTAATTTTTGACAGTTTGATTAAGATGTGTCTTGGTGTGTTTCTCCTTGGATTTATCCTGTATGGGACTCTCTGTGCTTCCAGGACTTGATTAACTATTTCCTTTCCCATATTAGGGAAGTTTTCAACTATAATCTCTTCAAATATTTTCTCAGTCCCTTTCTTTTTCTCTTCTTCTTCTGGGACCCCTATAATTCGAATGTTGGTGCGTTTAATGTTGTCCCAGAGGTCTCTGAGACTGTCCTCAGTTCTTTTCATTCTTTTTTCTTTATTCTGCTCTGTAGTAGTTATTTCCACCATTTTATCTTCCAGGTCACTTATCCGTTCTTCTGCCTCAGTTATTCTGCTATTGATCCCATCTAGAGTATTTTTAATTTCATTTATTGTGCTTTTCATCATTGCTTGGTTCCTCTTTAGTTCTTCTACGTCCTTGTTCAATGTTTCTTGCATTTTGTCTATTCTATTTCCAAGATTTTGGATCATCCTTACTATCATTATTCTGAATTCTTTTTCAGGTAGACTACCTATTTCCTCTTCATTTGTTAGGTCTGGTGTGTTTTGACCCTGCTCCTTCATCTGCTGTGTGTTTTTCTGTCTTCTCATTTTGCTTATCTTACTGTGTTTGGGGTCTCCTTTTCACAGGCTGCAGGTTCGTAGTTCCCGTTGTTTTTGGTATCTGTCCCCAGTGGCTAAGGTTGGTTCAGTGGGTTGTGTAGGTTTCCTGGTGGAGGGAACTAGTGCCTGTGTTCTGGTGGATGAGGCTGGATGTTGTCTTTCTGGTGGGCTCGTCCACGTCTGGTGGTGTGTTTTGGGGTGTCTGTGGCCTTATTATGATTTTAGGCAGTCTCTCTGTTAATGGATGGGGCTGTGCTCCTGTCTTGCTAGTTGTTTGGCATAGGGTGTCCAGCACTGTAGCTTGCTGGTGGTTGAGTGAAGCTGGGTCTTGATGTTGAGATGGAGATCTCTGAGAGATTTTTGCCGTTTGGTATTACGTGGAGCTGGGAGGTCTCTTGTGGACCAGTGTCCTGAAGTTGGCTCTCCCACCTCAGAGGCACAGCCCTGATGCCTGGCTGGAGCACCAAGAGCCTTTCATCCACACGGCTCAGAATAAAAGGGAGAAAAAATGTAAAGAAAGAAAGAAAAAGGATAAAAGAAAATAAAATAAAGCAATTATAATAAAAAAATAAGAAAAAAATTATTAAGAATAAATTTATTAAGAAAAAAATTTTTTTTAATTTTTAAAAATAGATTTATTAATTTTTTATAGTAAAAATAAGAAAAAATTTATTAAGAGAAAATTTATTAAGAAAAAATTTTTTTAAAATAAAAAATATGAAAAAACTTATTAAAAAATTTTTTTTAATTTTTTAAAAGTAGAAAATAAGGAAAAAATTATTAAGAAAACATTTATTAGGGAAAAAAAATTTTTTTTAAGTAAAAAAAAAAAAAAAAAAAAAAAACGGACGGACCTAACCCTAGGACTAACGGTGAGAGCAAAGCTATACAGACAAAATCTCACCCAGAAGCATACACATATACACTCACAAAAAAAGGAAAAGGGGAAAAGTTAATATATCCTGCTCCCAAAGTCCACCTCCTAAATTTGGGATGATTCGTTGTCTATTCAGGTATTCAACAGATGCAGGCACATCAAGTTGATTGTGGAGCTTTAATCCGCTGCTCCTGAGGCTGCTGGGAGAGATTTCCCTTTCTCTTCTTTGTTCGTACAGCTCCCGGGGTTCAGCTTTGGATTTGGACCCGCCTCTACATGTAGGTCGCCTGAGGGCGTCTGTTCCCCGCCCAGACAGAACGGGGTTAAAGGAGCAGCTGATTCGGGGGCTCTGGCTCAGTCAGGCTGGGGGGAGGGAGCGGTACGGAGGAGGCGGGGCGAGCCTGCGGCGGCAGAAGCCGGCGTGACGTTGCAGCAGCCTGAGGCGCGCCGTGTGCTCTCCCGGGGAAGTTGTCCCCAGATTACGGGAGCCTGGCCGTGGCGGGCTGCACAGGCTCCCGGGAGGGGCGGTGTGGAGAATGACCTGTGCTCACCCACAGGCTTTTTGGTGGCGGCAGCAGCAGCCTCAGCGTCTCATGCCCGTCTCTGGGGTCCGCGCTGATAGCCGCGGCTCGCGCCCGTCTGGAGTTCGTTTAAGCGGCGCTCTGAATCCCCTCTCCTTGCGCGCCGCGAAACAAAGAGGCAAGAGAAAGTCTCTTACCCCTTCGGCAGCTGCAGACTTTTTCTCGGGCACCCTCCCAGCTAGCTGTGGTGCGCTAGCCCCTTCAGGCTGTGTTCACGCAGCCAACCCCAGTCCTCTCCCTGGGATCCGACCGAAGCCCGCGCCTCAGCTCCCAGCCCCCGCCCGCCCCGGCGGCTGAGCAGACAAGCCTCTCGGGCTGGTGAGTGCTGCTCGGCGCCGAGCCTCTGTGCGGGAATCTCTCCGTTTTTCCCTCTGCGTCCCTGTTGCTGTGGGATCCGCGCTGATGATAGCCGCGGCTCGCGCCCGTCTCTGGAGCTCGTTTAAGCGGTGCTCTGAATCCCCTCTCCTTGCGTGCCGCGAAACAAAGAGGCAAGAAAAAGTCTCTTGCCTCTTCGGCAGCTGCAGTCCTTTTCCCGGACTCCCTCCCGGCTAGCACCGAAGCCCGAGCCTCAGCTCCCAGGCCCCGCCCGCCCCGGCGGCTGAGCAGACAAGCCTCTCGGGCTGGTGAGTGCTGGTCGGCACCGCTCCTCTGTGCGGGAATCTCTCCGCTTTGCCCTCCGCACCACTGTGGCTGCGCTCTCCTCCGTGGCTCTGAAGCTTCCCCCCTCTGCTACCCGCAGTCTCTGCCCACGAAGGGGCTTCC
Source organism: Eubalaena glacialis (assembly GCF_028564815.1). Classification (NCBI taxonomy): domain Eukaryota; kingdom Metazoa; phylum Chordata; class Mammalia; order Artiodactyla; family Balaenidae; genus Eubalaena; species Eubalaena glacialis. The sequence continues at coordinate 122,599,574 of NC_083720.1, read as the reverse complement.
TAGTGTGTGGAAACCTTTCCTCTTTCACAGCTCCCTCCCACTGGTGCAGGTCTCGTCCCTATTCTTTTGTCTCTGTTATTTCTTTTTTCTTTTGCCCTACCCAAGTACGTGGGGATTTTCTTGCCTTTTGGGAGGTCTGACGTCTTCTGCCAGCGTTCAGTGGGTGTTCTGTAGGAGCAGTTCCACGTGTAGATGTATTTCTAATGTATCTGTGGGAAGGAGGGTGATCTCCGCGTCTTACTCTTCCGCCATCTTGCCCCTCCTCCCCCCCCATTTTCTTTTGGTTAGTATTTGCAAGGACTATCTTTTTCTATCTCTTTACTTTGAACCTTTGAGAATACTTACATTTAAAGTGTATCTCTTGTAAGTGGCATTTAGACTAGTTATGTTGTGTTATCCAGTCTGACAATCTTTTTTTCTAATTGGAATATTTAGTCCCTTTCTTGATATCTGCCTTGGAGCCGAGCTGACATGTCCCTGGGGATGTGCCTGGCTTTGAGAATTACTCTTCTGAACCTGTGTATTCCTTCTCCTCATTCCTGTGCTTGACTTTTTCCCTCACCAAAGAGCTGGGCACACAGATCCTATTGCATTAGTTCTTTAATTACGTGGTGTGGAGCTGGGACAATGGGCCCTACAGCCTGCTTGGAGCTCTGCTTCCCAGCGGGGCAGCATAAGCTTGCTCCAGATGCCCATTCCTCTGCCAGATTCCTAACAACAGAGCTCGTAATACCTTGTTGAGGAACTAAAAAGAGGTTTTCCTCTTTAATACTAGTCATTTAACGTCCTCCCATCTTTCACTGAAGAAATGACAAGGGATAGTCCCAAATTCCAAACCCCTTTTTTCCCCTCTCTAAGACCACAGAAGCCACAGACACGGGCAAGCTCACAAGCTAATATAAGCTATTTTTCTTTTTTTTAATCTCCTCCAAGACTTGGTGGTTCCCAGGCATGTGCTTAGCTCCTACGTAGCCTAGGAAAGTAATCCTTACTTAAACAAAGTCATGTATGAAATAGAAAGTAAATAATTTATTATTTTGTTTAGTATCCATAAAACTTTATTTCAGTATACTGAAGAACTCTGGCTCACCCTGGGAATGGATAAAACTTGTAATTATAAATGCATTTTAGCCAAACATTTACCCTTTTCTGGACAAACAACATGCAGATATTTATATAGACAGCAGAAATTTTAGAAAGAAACTGATTTGGGGGCACTTGGGAAGTACCAATTTTGTGTCCTGATGACGTCCTTTTGTTTTTCATTGAAGGGCACCTGCTCCATGCAGAAAACCATTTTTGAGTCTCTGTCTCTAAATAACTTTTTTGTCTTGGTCTCAATTAGCAACAAAAAATCATATTCTCAAGGCCAGAATTGTGCACAGGAGAAAAATTAAACACTGTATTATTGAATGTGGTTTAGTGGTGTGTAGCAGGGGCTCAAAATAACAGTGGCTTGCACAATAGAAGTTCATTTCTTCCTCAAGTAAATTGCACTCATCCTTCACTTACATGGTTGCACGGGAGGACGGGAAATGCCTTCTTTACTCAGCATGGCCACGTGTCCAGCTAAAATGAAAGCACTGGAGAATGGTAGTTAAAGAACAACTCTTAGTCTGTCATCATCACACACTTTAAAATACTTTCTTGGACTCCGCGCTTCCACTGCAGGGGGAGTGGGCTCCATACCTGATGGGGGAACTAAGATCCCGCATGCTGCGTGGCACGGACAAAAAAGGAAAAAACAAGACTTTCTCAAGTAACAGCAATATAGGAACTAGTGGAGGCACTAACCTTTTGGGTTTTCTTTAGAATTAATCTTCTTCCGCAATTGTGTTTATATATGTGTATATGTACATCTTGTATGTAGTACTTATCTAACTTTTTTCTGTGGAGAACCTCATTGCATGCATATATAGTGAGATAACCTAAATAGCATTTTATCAGCATTATCCTGATAGAAGCAAACTATTATTAACGGAGTTAAGATAAACTGGATGACTTCTTTTTCCTCTTGAGAGGCTGAATACACAAACTGATCATATATGACAATGGAGCTCTGACCCACAACCTGTGTAGCAACCGGCCTGAGAAGCTAAACCACAAAAGCCTCCACGGCAATCTGCCCAGAATTATCAGGACTTGGTCAGTGACTGCCAACTTCTCTATTTGTTGCCTCAAACTCAGGACCAACCAGAGAAAACCAAACGTGCTCTTCAAACCAATCATGTATATAAGATGGCCTGCTTCTTGTTAGTCCACATCTAGCTTTTCCATGCCCACGATCTGTAATCAGAGCATACCACTATAAAGTTTTTCTACTCTGCCTAGAGCAAGTGATGGTCACTTCGTTTGTTCTCATTTGGGTGGTCTTCATTTATTTCCACACTCATAATAAGCTACCAGTCTCAAACTATAGGTTTCATCTTTTACTCCAATGCAATTTGGTCTAATTAATCTGCCGTATCATACATTGGCTGTACAGTGCTGCGCAAACCACTTTACCTTCTGTGTCTGTTTCTCTTTCTGCAAAATGGGGACAAATATTACCAAGTTCACAAGAGCTAATGTGAAGGCCAAATAAGTTAACACATGTAAAACACCTGTACTAGGACCAGGCACAATACATGTAGCTAACAAATAAACGTTAGTTATCATCATCATCAAAGTGCAAATCTTCTGTCATCTAAATTTTATCTTCCTCTGAGTGCCTGAGATCTTCGTAAGTCCAAACTAAGGGTCCAATAATAAGTTTACATCTTATTTTTCTACCCTGAAGATTGTGTAGTGTGTGTTTGTGTGTGTGTATATATGTATGCGTGTGTACATATGCGTCTATAAAATCATTTGAAATTAGTTAAGTAAAATTAGAAGATGAATTTATTAAAAGTACATCTGGGCCTTCCCCGGTAGTGCAGTGGTTAAGAATCTGCCTGCCAATGCAGGGGTCACTGGTTCGATCCCTGGTCGGGGAAGATCCCATATGCCGCGGAGCAACTAAGCCCGTGTGCCACAACTACTGAGCCTGTGCTCTAGAGCCCGCAAGCCACAACTACCGAGCCCATGCGCCACAACTACTGAAGCCTGTGCGCCTAGAGCCCGTGCTCCGCAACAAGAGGAGCCACCGCAATGAGAAGCCCACACACCGCAACGAAGAGTAGCCCCCGCTTGCCACAACTAGAGAAAGCCTGCGTGCAGCAGCGAAGACCCAACGCAGCCAAAAATTAAAAAAACTAAAAAATAAGTAAGTAATAAAATAAAAGTACATCTTTCTCTTTCCAAAACATATCATATATGTTTGTGGCAATGGTAGGGAAGAAAAATATGTTTTTTCCTTCTACCATCCTAGGTTCTCTGGCTGAAGCCCTGCAAAATTAGACTGACAAAAGATTAACAAGAGAAAACCAAACAATTGATTAATGTGTAGTGCACATAATGCAAGAGAAACCTCAATGAAGAGTAATTCAAGGGGTGGTTAGAACTTAGGCTTCTATAGCGTCTTCACAAAAGAACAATAAATTTGTAGAGAAGTGACAAGGCAAAGGACAAGGTTTTAGGCTTTCAAAGGGTGTAAACTGTGGGAAGGTAAATATATGGGGGAAAGGAATGGAGCAAGGTTTGTGCAGATCCATCTGGGTGCCAACGTTCTATTTTCCTCATAGCTATGAAACTTCCCTGGGAGGGGAGAGTTATGGCATTCCTCATTTTTCAAAAGTTTCTGCTTTTAGCTCCAGGAAGGCTTCTTTCTGCATCTGTTGATTCTCATTTGCTTCCAGCTCACAATAATCCTCATGCCAAAGTGGCATATTTTGGAGTGGATATTCTCGTCTCTGAAGGTACCCCCTACCCGCTTCTGCTTCCCCCCTTTATCCTTAACAGGCATTTCCCCCAATCAATCTCTCGCATGTCTGATCCTGTCTTAGTGTCTGCTTCCACGAGGGCATGAACACGATATGTAAATAAAATGCCAACCAGCTGGAAGATACAATTACAATCACAATTTCCACCTTAAGGTATTGAGTTGGAATCAAACTTGCATAAGATTTACCAGTTTTGTAAAGGAAGTTATAGCATCATGAAAATAACTACTTCATTGAGAATTTAACTATAACTCCAGAATTAAAATTCGATCTATTTCCAAATATCATGGTACATCAATTCAAAATACTGAAAGAACTGTAGAAGAAGAAAATTCAATGGTAAAGGAATTTAGATTTTAAGTGCTCACCAAAAGGAGTGACAAAAGTGACAAGTAGGAGTGGCCTGCAAAGGTTACAGAGTCTTACAAACTTGTTACAAAGTCAAGGTCACTGCCCTTTAATTCCTGATTCTCTTATAAAATAGTAAGTAAATGGGTGATGCCTCCTTTGACTTCCGTCCTTCTCTTTTATGTCTGAATGTGAGACTTACAAAATCTCTACTTCCTTCCTCTAGCTAGGCTCTGAAGTAGCCCATCTTCTGAGGGCAGAACCAAAAGTTGTGCTATTTTAAGAATGCAACTCAGTGGGTCTCCTGACTGGTAACCAAGTCACAGGATTTCCGCACTTACATACACTCTGGGGCATTTACTATGGACAGAAGATTAAGTTCAGCACTTGTGAAGAGCATCTATTTTGAGAGAAGTCAAAAGCTGAAAGAATTTTTTAGAATTTATAAGATATTAAGTTCATATCTCCTTTCATGATTCTTACCTAAAGAGGTAAGAATCTAATTTTCAAATGGGTGAAATTAACCTCCGGCTCTCACAAAAACATACTTCAAATACAACTTAGCTGAATGTATTTCCAGTGCAATTGAGCTTAGAACTGACCTTTGATTAAATTTAAACCATGAATGAAAATTAAAAGGATCAGAGTGCTTGAATGGGAATATTAGTAGATTTTTTAATAAAAAAATTAATTTTCTGTGACACCAATAGGCTGTAGACAGATGCTGGAGATGCCAATCAACGTTTTGCATCTATAACTCTTCTTTTTAAGAGAACCTGCCTCCCATCCTGGCTCCTGCTCAAGAGGTAGACCTAGGTAACTATATTGGTATCTAGTGGCCCCGACCCCTATTAACACCAAATGAACCTGGGATGAGCACCTGATCTAAACTGGGCTAATCCATCTCCCAACACCAGGAATTTGGGATTGAAACACTGATAGTAATCCATGAGATACTACAATGCATAGTCAACTAGAAACTGGGCAGACCAAATACAGTGTACTTAATCAAGAGCAGAGAAACCAAGAGAAAGTAGAGAAAGCCATTCTAGAGAGACATGCAGGAGAATAACAAAAATATATACTACAGTGGTTACCAGCATGGACTTGAGTTGAATTCTAGTTCTTCCACTTATTGTAGAATAAAGAAAAATTAACCAGTTAGGAAGCTACATGATAGTCCAAATGAGAAGTATTTATAATAATTGGGGTCAATGGTGTGTAGGGAAAAATGTGCTTCAATGAAAACTATGACTTGTCTAAAGCCTAGAGGACAACCCTCCGGGTTTTCTGATTCTGCAGCAGTTATTTCACAATTCTAAATCACAAATAACTGATACAAATGCAAAATAATTCTTGCCTATAGCAATGCAAATGCTGTCTTGTTCCACAGAGAGTAAACTGACTTTCTTTCCCCACTGTGGAACTGGTTTTCCCTCCTTTGCACATTCATTTCAACATTCCTTTACTTCTCATAAATTTGTGCTTTTTTGACTTCTCCTTTGAACTGGTTGTAACATCTCATTAATTTCCTCATTAGTTAAATAAAACATACATTTAATATGCATTCTTTTTCATATATGTATGAGAGTCATAATTTTACTTTTATGAAAAAAATTTTTAGACCGTTTTGAAAGTCTTCCACCAAGATGCCCAGTGGATTCCCCTAACAGGACCAGGTAAACTTTGCCATGAAAAAGTGCACCTCATGGGGAGTTTAAGTCCATGTCCGTCTTTTCTTGGCTCTCAGAGGTGAATCCAAAGCAGCAGATTTGCTGCTTTTCTATTTTTAATTTCCCTATTAATTTTGTTTTGGTTTTGGTTCTTTTGTATCTGATCAATTATTTTCCATTAGTGGCAGCAATGACTGGTGATTTGGTTTTGTAGTCTGACCATTTGGTGATTTCCCTAAAAGAATTAGTGTTTTCTTTAAATTCCTTGAAATTCAAGGGCTACAAACCATATAAGATCTCATTAAGTTATTTTAATAAAAGCATTTGAATGCTAACATTTAATAAGCTAATTATAAATAATTGTTACCCAATTTTTTATACAACTTTAAAAATAATTTTATTTATTTTTGGCTGCGTTGGATCTTCGCTGCTGCGCGCGGGCGAGCGCGGGCTACTCTTTGTTGCGGTGCACGGGCTCTAGGCTCGGGTTTCAGTAGTTGTGGCATGCGGGCTCAGTAGTTGTGGCTCTCAGGTTCTAGAGTGCAGGCTCAGTAGTTGTGACACACTGGCTTAGTTGCTTCGCGTCACATGGTATCTTCCTGGACCAGGGCTCGAACCTGTGTCCCCTGCATTGACAGGTGGATTCTTTTTTTTTCCTTTTTTAACATCTTTATTGGAGTATAATTGCTTTACAATGTTGTGTTAGTTTCTGCTGTATAACAAAATGAATCAGCTATATGTATACATATATCCCCCATATCCCTTCCCTCTTGCATCTCCCTCCCACCCTCCCTATCCCACCCCTGTAGGTGGTCACAAAGCACCCAGCTGATCTCCCCATGCGATGCAGCTGCTTCCCACCAGCTATCTATTTTACATTTGGTAGTGTATATATGTCAATGCTACTCTCTCACTTCATCCTAGCTTACCCTTCCCCCTCCCTGGGTCCTCAAGTCCATTCTCTACATCTTGATGTAGAGAATGTGTCTTTATTCCTGTCTGGCAAGCAGATTCTTAACTACTGCATCACCAGGGAAGTCCCCATTACCTAATTATTAAAACACCAAGACTTCAGACTTTGAGCAGACTCTCAGGTAGTAATTTACTAAAAATGTCACAGATATTCTCTTGAATTTTCATAGCTGTTCTCACATGCCCATACTACAAAACTACACATTAGGAAAACAGAAATTTCATTGTGAGAATTTAGGCTGATGCCCAGAAGTGTCATACATAATGACAGTTCAGATAAATGTCTGTAAATTTATATACTTTAAACAAAGCTTTTGCGGGCCATCTGAGAAGAAGAGTTGGAGAAATAAATGAGAACTCCAATTAGGTAAGAATATTTTATGTGACAGACCTTACACTAATAAATAGTTGTCCTCTACCATCTCTGTGCAATAGAGTTACCTACAGAAAATTCTCTTTGGAGAGGACACTGATACCCCAGGACTATGAAGATTCTGATTCATTTTTTTCTCTATCTCTCTGGTGCATGTTGATGTCTTTTCATCCTCACACTTAGCTTATAATTGTGATATGCCTTGACTAAAGATTAATAAACTGAAGTTTAGAGAAAAAAAAGCAGTAGTGTTTTATAGAGATCTATTTCCTGCTGAGTGAAAGACAAAAGAGTATTGGGCTTGTTAGTCTTTTGTTTGTATGTTTATCTATTTCGAGTTCAACTCAATTAAGAATTTTCTGACCACCAGGAAGAATAGCTCTTTAATATCTGGACCAGAGACATATTGTGATGTTGTGTTTATTTTTGCTTGACTTGTGGCTGAAATCTTAGAATTGAAACTGTAAGTGCTCTCTATGTAGGTCTGTAATTCAGAAAGACCTTTACTTTTCATTGTGTAAGTGTGTAATGTTTTCCCATCTTAGGGTGTTATTGACTGAATAGGTTAAAACTCTTAAATTAAGGGATCTTGTTCTGATTGGCTAATAGAGGTAAATAAGCACTTATATGGATTAAATATTCCTAAAATTCCCAGAAAATAAACTTCTAATACTTTAAATGTGCTAGAATCTAAAAGGAAAGAAAAGTATTCTTAGCAAAGCTAACAAGTGACTTTTTAAGAAGCCGAGCTCACAGAATATAGATGAACCTTTGGCAAACAAAACTAGTTTAATATTTTGGTTTAATAAATCCAGCTGTGCCTTTTCTGATTTATCACTGTTAAGGATAATGCAAGCCTACATTTTACTCTAGTTGGGAATGATCTTCCTAAATTTATACTGGCTTATTGATCAAATAAGCTAGCATTACTTTCACTTAATGTTTAAGATTAAAAATATATAAATTTGTGCTTAACTAAATTGAATTATTATTCTGATTTTCAATAGAAGTTACATTTTATAGTATGTTAGATTGAAAATAATTTATTTAGGTAACTTAAAATCTTAGGCTTATATAATTAATTCCCAGATATTCATTGGATGCCTAAATTATCAATATTTCTAAATCATGGAATGGAAACATTGATTACTAAGCATGATTTTCAGTTTATATGCTTTTGTTTTGTATTTTAAACGCTACAAAGAGGGTATTTCTTTGGTTCTGTTAACGAATGTGCTTGTTTTTGCCACTTTGAGAAGCCTTATAAAGGATGTGTGTGGCTATAGAAAGTTGTGTTGTGTGTATTCATAAGCTTTGCTAGTCTGCTAAAACGTCATATATTATACAGTTCACAATTACTTACCCTGTAGTTTTTGTAAAATAAAAGTTACTTTGGTTAAAAGTTACTATTAATACAAATGATTGAGACCATATACTTAAAAGCAATAGTTTCAGAGAAATACAACTGTGTTCATACTTTTGTTTTTCAAGGAAAATAATTTTTTCGTGAAGCAGCCATTCTCAGGGTTTTTGGTCTACAAACTCCTTTGCACCACATTTACACCAGCAATGTGTGAGTGATTCATTTTATTGGTATCCTCACCAGCATTTGGTGTTGTCATTATTTTTAATTTTAGCCATTCTGTTAGGTATGAAGTGACATCTCATTGTGGTGTTAATTTGCATTTTTCTAATGGCTAATGCTTTTGAACCTCTTTTGATGTGCTAATTTGCCATCTGTATATCTTCCTCAGTGAAATGTCTCTTCATTTATTTTCCCCGTGTTCTAAATAGACTGCTTTTTTTCCTGTTGAATTTTGAGAGTTCTTTATATATTCTAGACACTCATCCTTTGTCTGATACGTGTTTTGTAAATATTTTCTCCCACTCTGCAGCTTGTCATCTCACCTTCTTGACAGTCTCTTATAGAGCAAAAGCTTTTAATTTTGTGATTCAATTTGTTAATTTTTCCTTCCACTGATCATGCTTTTGGTGTCAAAGGTTAAGAACTCTATGCCCAGACGTAGATCCTTAGCATTTTCTCCTATTTTTTTCTAAAATTTTATAGTTTTCTGTTTTACATTAAATCTACTATCCATTTTGAGTTAATTTTTGTACAAAGTGTGAGATTTAGGTCAAGGTTCCTTTTTTTTTTTCTTCCTGTGGACATTTCTCCAGGACCGTTTGTTGAAAAGCCTCTTTGCACTGAGTCTACATGTTCATTGCTAGTTTATTGAAATAGAGTTGATTTTTGAATGTTTATTTTATATCTTGAAAACTTGCAGAACTCACTTATTAGGCCTTTGGATTTTTTGTAGATTTCTTGGAATTATCTATGTAAATAATCGTGTAATTGACAAATAGGGACAGTTTTATATTTCCTTTCCAGCACTATATTGAATATCAGTGGTGTGAGCAGAATCCTTGCCTGTTTCTGATCTTAGAGGAAAAACATTCAGTCTCACTAAGCATCATGTTAGCGATAGGTATTTTAGATGCTCTTTATGAAGTGGAGGAAGTCTCCCTCTTTTTCTTCTTCTAGAGTTTTTATCATGAAAGGATGTTGAAATTTTGTCAAATGATTTCTCTGCATTGCTTGATATAATCATGTGAGTTTTCTTCTCTAACCTGTTAATATGGCAAATAATATTAATTAATTTTCAAATATTGAACTACTCTTGCATCTCTGGAATAAATCCTATTTGATCAGGGTGCACAATTCTTTTTATACATTGTATAATCGTACTTGCTAATATTTTGTTAAGGATTTTTGCATCTATATTCATCAAGGATATTGGTCTTTCTTTTATATAGCATCTTTGGTTTGGTATCAGGGTTACAGTAGCTTCATACAATGATTTGGGAAGTGCATCTTCTTTTATGGAGGAGATTGTGTAGAATTTGTGTAGAATTGTGTAGAAATATATGGTAGAAATCTCCAGTGAAGCCATCTGGGCTTGGAGATTTCTTTTGGGGAGTTTTTAGATTATGAATTTAATTTCCTAAATAGTTATAAGGCTATTCAAATTATCTATTTCATATTGTCTGAGTTATGGTAGATTTTATTTTTCAAAAAAGCGGTCTATTTCATTTAAGTTGTCAAATTTATGTTTGCAGTATTCCCTTTTACCCTTTTGATGTTTTCAGGGTCAGTAGTCATAGATCCTGTTTCATTCCTAATATTGGTGATCTGTATCTTTTTTCTTTGTCAGTTTTCCTAACAGTTTGTCAATTTTATCCTGTCAAAGAACCAATTCTTTGTTTTATTTTGTCTAAGTTTTTCTGATTTTAATTTCAATGATTTCTGCTCTTGCTTTTATTATTTCCTTTCTTCTGCTTACTCCGGATTTATTTTGCTCTTCTTCTTCTAGGCTTCTGAGATGGAATCTTAGATTTGAGACTATTCCCTTTTTTCTGAATGTAAGCATTCAGTACTATAATTTTCTTTTCAGCACTGCTTTAGCTGTTTTCCACAAATTTTGATATATTGTATTTTTCATTCAGTTCAAAGTACTTTTTCTCTTGAGACCTCCTCTTTGACCCATGGGTTATTTAGAAGTGTGTCATTAAGTTTGGAGATGTAATTTTTGGTTATTGATTTCTAGTTTGATTCCACTGTGGTTGAAGAACACTCTGTATAATTTCAATTCTTTTAAATTTGTTGAGGTTTGTTTTATGGTTTCTCTTGGTATATTTTCTGAAGGTTCTCAAAAAGTATGTATTCTATTTCTGTATGGAATGTTCTATAAACATTAATTAGATTCTCTTGGTTGATGGAGTTGTTGAGTTCTTCTATACCTTTCCTGATTTTCTGCTTAGTTGTTCTATGAATTATTAAAAGATACCATAGTCTTCACCTATAATTGTGTTTTTTTTATTTCTCATTTCAGTTGTCAGTTATTGCTTCTGATATTTTGCAGCTCTGTTGTTTGGTGCATACATGTTTCGAATTGCTATGTCTTCTTGGTGGATTGACACTTTCATCATTATGCAACGTTTTTGCTCTTTGTAATTTCCTTTGCTCTGAAGTCTACCTAATAATGATATAGTCACCCTTGTTTTCATTTGAATAACATTTGAGGTATACATCTTCCCATCTTGTTACTTTCAATCTTTTGAGCAAAGGAACCCCAAATTTCTTAACCACAGCTTTGGCTACAGTTAATTCTTTTGAAAATATGTCAGGAGTAGTGGTGGTTAAAATTTAATTTGGGATTATAATATTTGGGTTCCGAGAAGTTTTTTACCTAGAGCCAATTCAAGAAAGAAGAAAATATCTTTCACAAGGAAGGAAATGCACAGAGGACTCGAAGTTTTAACTTGTAAATAGTAGGGGAAAAAAAGGTAATTTTAAATGACTACATAAATACATGAATTAACACCCAGAAGACACAAAGTCACCCACTGATATGAGTTGGTGACCAAATATGAGGGGGATGCATTGGAACCTTACTTAATGTTTTTGTTTAATTGAAATCCCTTTATGTGGCCAATGACCTAAGTAGGAGAATTCTGAAAAAGATACATATGTGATCATTAGTATCTAGTGTTGGAAATCCCCATTCTTAAGATACTCACAAACTCAACACTGTTTTATTGCTGTCATGTAGTAATCAGACTTTATTTTCCTAGGCTTTCACAAAATAAATGAGTATGTGAGGAAGACAGCCTCAACATTACTACTTTGCTCTTGATAAACTTCATAAAATCCTTTCTGTTACCATTCAAGGCCAAAATGTTGAGAGAGTCCTGGCTTTTTGGCATCTTTTGTCCTCTGGCAATATCTCTTTGCTCCACTCTACTCAGCATACAACATGCTGTTCTAGCACACTAAATCCAATAGAGGGAATTTTAGGTGTAAACAAAATGCATTTGCATATTTGAGATTAACATGATTTTACATTGCAGTATTCTATGTCTGGGAACATGCTTAAAGTAGTAATTCCTTCTAGTGTTTTTGTGACACTACTCCCTTTACCCTCCTCCTTATTAAAAAACAATTAGATTACCCTTCCTACAGCTAGAGTCTGACCCTTAAGCTTATGATTCTTCAAGATTAGAATACCTAAGACTTGAACCCAGAGCTCACTCTATGTCAGGCACTGTATTAAACACCCTACGTACACTAGGGTGTTTTACAATTAAATGATTAAATGTCATTTAATTCTTATGACATTATTATAAGAATGCTATCCAAACATAAAGTTGGCATAATATAATAGCAAAAAGATGAGAAAAGACTGACTTCAAAGAAGTTAGTTGACTTGCCTGCATTCACACAACTACTAAGTTCTTGAGCCTGCATGGGAATCTAGGCTTGCCTGACTCACCAACCTATTCTCTTGCCACTATACCAATTCTATGTTATACTATCAATTTCGGAACTAGCTGTTAGTTTTAGCCTCTTAGTATTTGAAGAACAGGCCTTTGTCATTTGGCCACCATATAAGTACTACCATCTGCCTAACTCAATTAATGTCCCTATAGCTCAATTTCCAGGAATCCTGTCTTTTCTGTAACTCCTCTCTCCCCTTCCTCCCTGCTTCTAGACCCTGCTCAAAATTGGTTTCTCTGTCCCCGTTGTTAGATTAGTGATTCAAATATTCAAACATTGTTTCCTCTTCTTCCTTTCTTTTTTTTTTTTTGGCTGCATTGGGTCTTCGTTGCTGCACGGGCTTTCTCTAGCTGCAGCAAACGGGGGCTTCTCTTGTTGTGGAGCATGGGCTCTAGGCGCGCGGGCTCAGTTGTTGTGATTCGTGGGCTCTAGAGCACAGGCTCAGTAGTTGTGGCGCACAGGCTGAGTTGCGCTGCCGCATGTGGGATCTTCCCAGACCAGGGCTCGAACCCATGTCCCTTGCACTGGCAGGTGGATTCTTTAACTAGGGAAGTCCCTTCCTCCTTTGTTTTAAGTATCTTTTCTCTATAATTTCCCCCACAAGATTCTCATACAGCATTCATATGCTCATATGAGAAACACACTCACAATATAAATGTGTATGTTAAAAAAGACAGTTGTCATTTTGGAGGCAATTTTATTTATTGTTTTTCTTGCTATTTGTTTTTCTTAAATTGTTGTCAGACTTAAGCTTCATCCATTTATATATTCAGTATATTTTTAGGGTTTCCAAACCAGGACCCAAGATAATTTACCTTTCATTATAGGGTGAAGAAATACTCTGAATATTAAATAAATGCTATATTCTTTCTACTTAATGTCAATACTAAATAAATATTTACTCGTAAGTATTTATTTTATTTTTATTTTTTTAAATATTTATTTGGTTGCGCTGGGTCTTAGTTGTGGCAGGCTGGTTCCTTAGCTGTGGCATGCGAACTCTTAGTTGTGGCATGCATGTGGGATCCAGTTCCCTGACCAGGGACTGTACCCGGGCCCCCTGCATTGGGAGCGCAGAGTCTTAACCACTGTGTCATCAGGGAAGTTCCCATAAGTATTTATTGAGTGTCTATATGTCAGCTACTCCCCTAGACACTAACTTTTTACCCTTCCACACAATCTTTTTTTGGTGAAAGTATTTTTTAAATATTAAAAATAAGTTTGCTCAATATAATAATACACAAATTCATTTTAGAAAAAATAAAAAAATACAAACAAAAAAGAATTAGGAAATATACACCAACAACAATCACTTTCAATACTTTTATGATCATCCTTCCAAAGTTTTATTCATATTTTTGAACTGTTAAATTTTCTTTTCAGTTAACACTACAGAATAAACATTCTTCTACATTAATGGTTGTTAAAGGTCAATAATAGTTCATTTTCTGGGTGTACAATAGTTTTAAAATCATACCTTCAATGTTGGACTCTTAGCCTATTGCTAGCTTTTTTGCAATTACATGCGAAGCCTGCGACGAACATCATTTAGGTATTTTTCTTTTCATGTATCCTTAGGCGGTTCCTTATAGTCTCAGAAATAGCATTTATAATGGGCTGGGGGACATTTTTCCAGATCTCAATTAAAGAATTATCACTCGATTGGTTAAAAGTTTTCAGGCTATATATTCAAAGGAGATCCCTTCTGTTTGAAATTCAACATAATCAACAGTTTGCTCAAACCTTAACTCTTTAAAAGTGTGTCTCCTTTATTCAATACGTACTGATAGGATACTGGACATGCGGATACAAAGATGAATAAGAGCCTGTGCAGGGCAGATAGCAATTTACTGCAGTGTGCAGATTTGCTACTGAAAAGAACACGCTGTGCTTAAAATCTGCAGCAGATGGGTGCGCAAGACCTTCAGGCTGTGTTGAAGAGAGGGCAAGGCAGTGTACAAACCAGTGGTGATTAGTTGTAACATTTCTTAAGGAGAAGAGAATGTACATTTTAATTTAATATTTGGTGGTTGAGGAAAAGATACAACCTATCGCCTCTTATCTATTGATAACTCATGTTTCTCACTTACATGGTGGTGGGCACAGTTTGCTTACTTTTAGCATGTAAATTCAGAGGAAATATCGCCTAACTCTACACCGAAGAGTAGAAGGAATTTAGAAATGACTGATATAGCTAACATCTGATGACAGAAAAATAAAAAATCACACTAACGGGCACTTTTCCTTATACAACAAAACAGTGAGACGTCAACTGGGATAACCACAACGTCGTCAACACAGTGGCGTCACGCCTATAAGCGGAGGCGGTTAAAGTGTTAAGGCCTGCACAGGCCTCCATGCTGCAGTAGGCGGCGCAAAACCTGTGCAAATTTTCAGGGAGTGCCGCCGATCGCTGCCAACCAGAGGAGATGCGGCCTCCGGGGACCGTGTGCCATTAAGAACGCCTGTAAGACTGCGCTCGCGTCTTGCCTGGGAGCCGACGCACAAACTTACGCCTCCGAGCTCTCCCTTGAGGCCCCGCCCACTCCTTGCCCTTGAGCTTGCTGGGGGCCCCGGAGGGGGAGTGGCCAAGGGCGAGGAGGAGAGAATGCGCATGCGCAACTGGAACACAGTCATGTAGCCAACTATCAATCTCGCGAGTGTTGAAAGTCGGTGGCGTAGGTAGTAGACCTGGATGCTGGCGAGATAGATGATATCTACCAGAGGAAGAAGAGGAGGCGGCGAAGTCACTGCCCGCTCCCGGTCCCTCTTTCGCTTTCCTTTCCTTCTCCCTCAACCCTCCGCCCTCCAGTAAATCAGCCCGCCTTCCCTGACCTCAGTGACCCGGGTGACCCCGCCCACTCTAGTCGACGTGATTCCCGCCGTGAGGTAAAGCGCCGGTGGAACCGTGAGCCCGGCGGAAGAGGAGGACGACGAGAGGGGGAGGCTGCTGGGCCTGGCTAGGGCTCGTCGCGGAGCCGCGGCGAAGGGGGCGTTCAGGTGGTCCTCTCGCTCCTCCATCAGCTCATTGCGACGTAGCCTCCCAGGCCTAGGCCTCCTCCTCATCCCTGCCGGGCCCGGCCTCTGGCAGCAGCGGGTGACGCAGAAGGAACATCATGTCGTCCGCGGCCGACCCTCCGCCACCCCCGCCTCCCGAGAGCGCGCCTTCCAAGCCCGCAACCTCGGCCGCCGGCAGCGGGAACAACAACAGCAACAAAGGCGGCCCCGAGGGCGTCGCAGCCCAGGCGGCTGCCTCTGCGGCCACCGCCGCCGCCGCGGACTCCGAGATGGAGGTGAGGGCGGCTCGTGGCGTGGGGAGAGGGCGGGATGGGGAGGAGGAACTGGTTCCCTCGCCTCTGTGTTAGTGATGAGACGCAGAGCCGAACTTCACCCCTGTGCACCCAGACTCGGCCTCGGACCCTTTGGATCCGAAATGATGCTCTCACCCTTGCGCCCTGTGCCTAGCCTATCCCAGCCGACTCAAATGGATCTCTGGCACTTCACATTTACATTATTTGTTTCTTTGGCGAACCTTGCCAAACCCTCGAACGCTCTTATTAGACACATGTTCTTGATTACTGAGGCCGAGTGGGATCTACCTTTTTTTTTTTTTTTTTTTAAGCTAGGCTCCCATAATTCCCTCGCCCATCTCTGAATCTCGATTTTAGTTTCCACTAAACTTGGGGGGAGGGCGAGGGAGATTTCCCCTTAGGAACGAGGGTAGATGGGCGGGGTGGGGAAGGCATTTAAAAGGAGCGCCTCCGAGCACTCGGGCCTCCTTTTCTTCATCCCGGTCCTTGCGGGGGAGGTATCTGTTCCGGGCAGAAACAATGGCGAGAGCTGGATAGCCGAGGGCGCGGTGGGGATAAGCGGGGCGCAGCTGCTCCCTTGGAGGGAGAGGAGGCTCCTCCCAGGCACTGTTCCATGGGGAGGGAAGTGACCAAGGCGGCAGCAGCTGTCTTGAACCCCCATCTCTTTTGGGGGGGGTGATGGATGGATGGATGAATGAAGTAGTGAGTCAGGGGCTTTCAGACCAGCGCAATTCCTCTTTGGGGGCCTTGGCCTTTTTTTTTGAAAATTGGTACCTTTCGCTGCCGAGTCTGTCTTCTGGGCTGGGGCTGGCCGGCCAGGGGATGGTGACAGTACTGCGGGGGTGGAAAGATTGGGGAACTGCCAGGCGGGTCTCTTGGGTGTGCTCCAAGGCTTTGCGATGTCTGGGAACAAAGTGATTGCTTGCTCCTTCCAAATTTTATTCTTGGCCTTCAGTCTGTTTTGAGATATTTTATAGTTGCAGCCCAAAGATTTCTGGGATTTTTCCATCCTTGGACAGATTGAGCGAAGGTAGTACTGCTCTAAAAATGAACGTTGCCGCAGAATTAATAAGGAAATGGTAGCGCAGTTTACCATTGAAGCACTTGGCGCAGTAGTTTTATTTGGGCAACAGCGGTCTAATCTAGGGTGAAGTAACATGTTACTAGTTTTTGAAAGAACTTTTAGGTGACGGTGGGTTTTGGTGGACTAGGACATCTGGTGTTCTGTAGTTTTCAGTGACTTGAGATTTGTTTCAAATTAATATCTGGTGTTGCCTATTTTCTCTTTCTTTAGGTTTTAAATGGTTCTTTTGCATTCCCAGGGTTAACTTGGATTCCTGCTTCATGGCTTAAGGGGGTTTGAAGTTTGACACTAAAAGCAATTGTATGTAAATACGCAGTTCTCTGCAAATTGCTGTCCTTAGTTGTCCTCAGCTTCTCAAAAGGGGCTGTCATTCAAATGTTGGAATAACAACCAAAGCCTCACAGGAGGTGTTACGGAAACATCAGAAAGCAGAATAATTTAAAGCCTAAACTAAATATTTTGGCTTTCAGTTGCTATTTTTAAGTTAAAGTGGAATTAAAGTTTAACTATGAATATTAATGTTACAAGTACCAAATGGTGTCAGTGGTATTTTTATTTGCCAGATGGGGAAATTGAGTCTTCTCGTAAATAGAACCTGTGATAGAACCCACATCTGGCTCTGAAGCTGACCCTTTCCCCGAATATCTTGCCCTTTCATATTCTTACAAAAAAGGTGTTTGACGATTTCATTTATTGAAGAATGACTGAGTTATTTTTACCTTCTTAGAATAGGAACATCAGTAATTTTATCAATCTTTTTACTTACTAGTTTTAGTTTTTATTTTTTCCTTCACATTATAGTGTGATTTTTCTTTTCTTGGTCTTTTAATTTGGGTTTTTCCAAAATCATTTATTTTCTGACAGAGCCCACTTTCCTAGAAATATTAGCTAGCTTTCCTATGTATTAGGTTAATTTTTTCTTTTTGCTTGGTACTGATAGGTCACGGAAGCAGTCTCATTTTCTGTTTATTATTGTGATCTTTTTGGCAATGTGGATGGGGCCTGTCTTTGTTCATCCTCATTTTTCAGTATTGACTCGACTGATAGGTAGGTACACTATATACCAATAACTGTATGACCTCAAGAGTCCTAAATCCAAACCTTTTTTTTCTTTTTTTAGTTAAAACTGTGAAAGAAATAATGACTGCTGTTGGAAAGCACATCTTATTTTTTTAGGATGTATTTGACCTTTGATGGTATCCCAGTACCATTTTTTGAAGTAGGCTAGGTTGGTGGCTTTGTCATTTTTACTTGTGGAGACCAGAGATTTGTGATGAGTTTAAGGTTACACAGGTTCCTACAGGTCTTAGCAATGAAGTTAGACTTGAATTTGGGTCAGTTGACCTCTTAATTTTAGTGCTATACCAGCCCCATCCCCCCAACTTCTTAATCACAGGTAGCTTTATTACAGTATGTATTGCCACACACAGATTAGTACATCATTAATTAAAATTAGACTTTCACCAGCTCTTCTTATGTTCTTTTAATGGATGAGTGGAACTTTGCAGTGTAGTTGTTGCTGTTATTTTGTTGTTTGTGGCGTTTTGAATGTCAGGGTGAATAAATTTGCAAAAATAGCACATTTATTTCCAATTAAGGAATCAGATTGTACTTAAAGGGTATTCACTTTAGGCTGCATGATGAATTTTTTTAATTTTCCAGAAGATGGGAATCAGCGTGACTAATGCGACTTTCCAGGTGTATATTTGTGTAGCAGTACAGTAGATACTGCAATTTTATGATTAAATGGGAACGTATTTTCTTCACATTTTACACTGTTTAATTTAGCTTCATAATTTTTGATTAGAAAGCGAAACATTTGCTGAAAGTAATTTTGTTCTAGGATGATGGAGATAATAATCTTGTGTTTCAGTCTTGGCAATAGCCATGCAGTTTATGTATTTGGATTAAATAAGTTGTTATCATCATGGTATTTTTCATCAAGGTTTCCTATCAGGTAGGATGACAGCCATTTAAGTATCTGGGAAATTTGGGACAGGAGTGTATTACTTTGAATGTGTTTTGGGCAGAAATCAGTTTAATAATGGTGTGTTGAGTATTCTTGAAGAACAATCCATGATTTTTCCCTCCTACCAGGAAGTATTTGATGATGCGTCTCCTGGAAAGCAAAAAGAAATCCAAGAACCAGATCCTACCTATGAAGAAAAAATGGTATGTTCTAGGCATATGAAGAGTTTTATATAAGTTTTTATTAGGTGATTAAGTGTACCAAAATTGAAGCACAGATATCCAATTTAAATATGTATAACGTGGAGTACTATAACTTTTGTACCTTACTTGACTTACTTGACTATGTAAAGCAAATATAGAAGTATTGCATGAATTCACATATTATGTAAATATGTGGGTTATGCTAACACCCCTTTTATTTTAAGATTTAGCATTGGGAGTGAGGTGAGTTAAAGACCAGAGAAGTAATTATTCAAGGTAATGTTTACTTTGCATGTGTCTAGCATTGTAGTCTACTGGTTATAAAGCAAATAATACATGCTCCTTGCCTACAGCCTTCTTATAATATGGATGGGATCTTTACAAAACAGAATATGAATGTTATACTTGAAAAATACCCAGCTCATGTTTCATATCCTCTTAGGAAACTTTAATTTACCCTGAGTTAACCAGTACCTACAAAGAGCTTTAAATTTAAATTGAGATCAATAATAATGACTAATAGTGAATGATTATTATGTAGCAGGCCCCGTTCTAAGTGCTTTGCATGGATTAAACTCATTTAATTGTTCTGAAGTCTTAAAAAGTTAAAATAGCATGTGTAATAATAACACCACTACGCAACACAGTGTGCTTCTTAAGAGTGGGGACAGTGTCTTCATCTTTCTGTCTTCAGCACCCAGAACAATATCTGGCACATAGTAAATTTTAACCAGTCTTACTTTCCCCTTGTTCTTGACTTTCTCTTCAATATCAATAAATGTTTCTGAATCTCTTAAATAGCTTCAAAATCCTAAAAGTATGCACATGTGTATATGTATACACATATATAATGTGCATAATACATATTGCAATATGTAAAGTAGAAATGTTGTAATATTCTATATGATTTCTATTACATTTATATATGTGTATATCTGTAACTGTCCTGCTGCCTTTCTTTGCTGTCAAACTTAATTGGAGAAAAAGATATATTTTCCAGCTCTACTTTTCCCATTCATTCCTTTAACCCTTCACAACTTAGATTCTGTCATTAATACTGTACTAGTGATTCTAATGGCCAGTTCTTTGGCTTAATTGTAGTTTGATTTTCCTTGCTGTCACTTGTGTTTGACACCATTGACCACTCCACAGAATTTTTTCTTGCCTTGAGAGACCTTTTTTTCCTTGATGATATCCTATTTACTTGACTATTCCTTTGTCCTTCTCATTACATTCTGAACATTTGTTCTTGGACAGTTTGATCCTTGTCACTGGTTTTCATCTGCCATCTCTAAGTGAATACTTCAGATGCCTCCAACCATTGCATTTTCATTTGTTTGTTGGACATTTAAGTCCCTTTGGTACCTCTTATTTAGGAGTATCCAAAATTGAATTCCTTATCTCTACCCCACACTTCTACTTAGGATTATCTCAATGAATGAAAGTTTCTTTTAATAAATACCCAAGCTGTTGCAGTACCTCATAGTTTTAATAGTCTTGGCAAATTTAACTTCATAAATATTTCTCTTATCTTTTCCCCATCACCCTAGTTCAGTATTCTTCTGTTGCATGAATTATTGTGTTGACATCTTTATTTGGCTCCTTTCTCATACCTGGTTTCTTCCACATCTCTTTGTGTTTTTGCAAAGTATATTTACAACACAAATCTGATTATATAATGGAGGTTTTCCGTGCTTCTTTACAATGCTTCTCATCTTCACGGTTCCCTTTATTGTAAATTTTTTCTCACTTCCTACAGATTTTTTAGTCTCCTAGTTTAATTTCCTTTTTCAACATCATGATCTTGAGAAGCAGTTTTTTTCTAAGCAACTTCTTTATCATCTGCTAGATCCTATTCATAGGTAAGTCTTGATATCCACTCTTCATTCTTGAACCCAGGATGCTGAGTACTGCTTGAGAAAACTAAAATAATAGTGCTGATTGGTACCGGAATAAGTTTATGGCTTTTACTGTCTTTGACTTTCAGTATTTATTGCTCAACAATCCCATTTAGCCATTCTAAAACTTTGCCACTCTGATTAAGTGTTCTACTCCTTTTCTGCCACACCCTCATTTTCAGTCTTCCTCCACAAAGAATTGCAGGCCCATCATCAATTTACTTCCTCTCTGTTTCCAAGCATGTATGGCTTATACTGCCCTGGTCATTTCCTTCTGTCTCAGAGAAAGAAGCTTTTTCCAAGGCTATTGATTTTAATCTTCCATTTGATTTTATGATTCATTTCTTTTAGGTTCCTGATCTTATTCTATTGTTTCTACTTTTTAGGAAGCGATTTTTCTCCTTAAACCTTTTTTTTTAAATTGAGGTATAGTTGATTTACAGTGTTGTGCCAGTCTGTGCTGTACAGCAAAGTGACTCAGTTTTACACATGTATGCATTCTTTTTTTAATATTCTTTTCCATTATGGTTTATCCCAGGAGACTGGATGTAGTTCCCTGTGCTATAGAGTAGGACTTTATTGTTTATCCATTCTAAATGTAATAGTTTGCATCTACCAACCCCAAATTCCCAGTCCATCCCTCTTCCTCCCCTCCTCCCCGTTGGCAACCACAAGTCTGATCTCTGTGTCTGTGTGTCTGTTTCCATTTTGTAGATAGGTTCATTTTCCTTACCCCTCTTTTAAGATCTCAAGTCATTTTTATCTTAACCTTCTCATTTTTTCAAGCAACAAGGTCTTTGCCTGTTATTCCCCTCAAACCTTTGCCACACTTCTACTGAAAGCTTATTCTTTAAGTGTGTTCTGAACTCGGTTTTTTTGCAACTAGTTTGTAACCCCACCACTACTTGAGTCAATGAGAGGATTTTGGAAATTATGGAATCTTTTGTAAAGCCCTGGTGAAACTTATATTTAATTCTTTAAGGCAGTAGTTCTCAAACTTGACCTTGTAGAAGATAACAGGTCTTGGATATTTTTGGTCTGATGGATCATGAACCACACTTTGAAAAAATACCATCTTAAGACATCTAGAGCCATTAAAGGTTTTTGAGCATTAGAGAGGTGTGATAAGGTCTAAGAATTGGGGGGACCCCCTCCCTTCTCTGTTGAAACTTACCTCTGTTCAGATTTTCGTGATCTTCCTGGTTAAAATTTCAGTGCTGCTTGCACTTGCCATCACTCTGCTTTATTTTTACTTCTGAGTATTCATCATTTTCTGACAGTCTTACATGATTTACCTATTATGTTCTGTTTTCAATATTGGACTATAATGAAAACTTCCTAAAGAAACAAAATACCTTTTCTGGTAGACACACAGAAGTATTTTTTGAATTGAATAGGTATTTATGAAGAAAATGTTGATTTGAAAATGTTTTTAAAGAAGTGAAGAATACATATTCAGTGATTTGAATACTGTAGAGTAGCTTTTACTTTAAAATATCTAGACTCTGACCTATCTGAATTTATTTCCAGAGCTTATTTATCTTGATCCATACATAACTACAATAATAGGTAGTCTTTTTTAAGTAGCAGCATCTTCTCATTGCATGTTCTTGGCTTTTGTTTTATTATAGATGTATTAGGAAATGAAATTGTGAGAAATACATATATGTATATGGATCTCAGTTCAGTACTTTAAAACAGTTTTTTAGTCTTCAGAAACAAACAACTGAAGCTTGTCATCTATAGGACATTACTAAGGAGAAACATGTTGACCTGTTGTTAGTTGTATGGATTGGGCTACATTTGTGATCCAGTGAAACACTGTCACCCTGTGCCTTCCTGATAGCAAATTGGGCTTCAGTTTTACCTTGGTATGATTTTAAAAAATTATGTTTTCCTTTAAAAAATACATAGTTTTTACAACATTATGATGTTTGACTATCTCTGGTGTTTGCTAGGTAAAATATTGTTTTGGAATTCATTCTAAAATTGACATTTTAAACATTTATAGGTAGAGATGTTGAGTTGAGTAACTGGTTTCTCTGTTTATTGAACTCTTGTCTTCTTGTTTCTCCTTTTTTTAACCAAACTGTTAGTGTGTCTGTAAAAAGTCTGTTGTCTAAAGCCTCTAGATTTCCCTTGTTTATTTTTATAAAAACTTGATTTCAAGATCTTAAATGTTTTTTGGTTTAAATTCTTCCATTTTCTTTGTGTGATAATAGGGAACATTCAAAGCAGCAGATCTTAGATATGAAAATAAGAAATGGTATTAAGAACTGCATTGGGTTGATGAATACTTCATGAACTTAATAGATGTTTTTCAAGCCTGATAGCCTTTTAAAATTTGAAACATCCTAACTGATGAACGACCAATGCATTTTTCCCCCTTCTGAATAAATACACTTGTATGGCACAATGTCTTTTGATTTTTTATTTAATATTTTTTTGTCAACTGTATTGAAGTATAACTGACACACAGTAGTTTTATGTTTATAATTCAGTGAGTTTTAGCAAATACATGCAGTCATTTAACCACTTTACAGTCATGATGTAGAACAGTTCTTTGATCCCCAAAACTTTTGCTCCTGCCCTCATCCCCTTGCCACTTCAGATCTGCTTTCTACGAAATCACTACTTAGAATTTCATATAAGTTGGATCGTACAGTATGTGGTCTTTTATGTTTGGTTTCTTTCATTTAGTATAATGCTTTTGAAACTCATCTGTGTTGTTACCCATAGCAGTAGTTTGTTCCTTTTTATGTCTGAGATTGTTGTGTGGAGGCATGTTGAAACTTTGATTTCTGAAGTTGTATTAATATTCTGATAAAATGTGTTTTAAAATATTTTGCAGCAAACTGACCGGGCAAATAGATTTGAGTATTTATTAAAGCAGACAGAGCTGTTTGCACATTTCATTCAGCCTGCTGCTCAGAAGACTCCAACCTCACCTTTGAAGATGAAACCAGGGCGCCCACGAATAAAAAAGGATGAGAAACAGAACTTGCTGTCAGTTGGCGAGTGAGTAATATTTGGTACTTAATAGTTGAAGCAAACTTATTTTTGGTAGTCTTCATTAGGAGCATAAAATCACTTCATTAAAAAAAATTATTTTGGTGCTGTTATTTATTTGGCCTGATTGGCTTGGTAGGATATAGCCATACATGTATAAATAAATAAAAATTTGCATAATGCTTTATTTTTATATGGACTGAATAGGGAATTCAGATGTATTCCACTCCTTGGAGTGGAAACAAATGCAGAGGTTAAGCAGCCTATTTAACATCACCTAGAAGGAATTAGAATAATCCAGCTTTGAACTTAGATCTGACTTGGGGTGTGCTCTAGTCTCCTAAACCACATAGATGCATTGAGGGTATTGCTATTATCTGAAGTCTGTGCTTGTGTGTGGATGTTGTGATGATGTATGCCACGGCAGTTTGTTTAAAATTTTTGTTACATACTTAGTTTTCTTTATATAAATTGAAGTGTCAAGGTGTATGATGACACTGTTAGGTGGTGGTTCAATATGTGTAAAGTAATTCTTATATGTTGAATTTATAAATTCTTTTTTAGAATTTGTGCTGGTTGGATAACTAAGATGTTCAGTTTGTAATCATAAATTTAGGGCAATCTCAGCTCCCTGGAATGGCTATATGTAATTTCCAAAGTGAAAAATGAAATGTGATCAGTAATTAAAATATGCTAGGTTATCTAAAAGAGGAGAGTACAAACTGTTATCAACACTGTTAAATTTACTACACAGTATACAGAAACATGGAAGTATTAGCTCTATCTCGAGGGCATTATCATCAAAAAGCATATTACCTTAATTTTATTTGGGGTATTCTACTCATCTAATATGTCTTTTTGCTAATCCATTGTTTGTAACCAAAGTGCTTTTGTTTTAATACATATGAAACTTCATGAGAACTTTGCAATTCAGATGTATTTAAATTTTTCAGACTTGAAGTTTGCAGCTGTTTAAATAGTGTCAGTCTCATGCTCTGGAAATGCAGACTACTGTAATGGATATTGTTATGGGGTCATCAGTATGATGGCATGAGAAGAAACACTTCTATTAAGAGCCTGTAAGATGAAGATACCATGTAGTAAATAGATAAAAAATTGTTCAGCTTTGATCTTATTAGTGTTGGTGAAGAAAAGGAGTCTTGGTTAATAGATTTCTTTTCTACCCATTAAACCATCTTAAATGGAAAGTTAGCTTAAGTGAAGTAATTAGGGTAATGGTACTGTCCTGTCCTTCAGTATAGTACATATATGCTTTTTTTCCCCTTTCCATCATCCAGTTAACTATCAATGATGCCTCAATTTGAAGTAATAAAGCATATTCCAGCTTTTATCTTCAGTTTTAACAACTATAATAATCAACTGTCTTGATAATATATTGTGAAGGAGATTTTATAAAAAAAAAAAAAGATGTTAAAATTCTCAGTTTATGGAGAATAACTTGGGGTTGGGGGGCGGGTAGATCTTTGCACTAAGTTTCATAGGGTTGGAATGCAGAGAAGCACAAGAAATAACACGTACACTAAGACCTTCTGATTAGAAGCACATAAAACAAGCAAAAATATCCTTGCGTTTTTATTGCCTTGGCCTGCATTTCTGAGGAATATTTCTCTGTCTGGGAAGGCTGATTATCCTCTCCCATCAAGCATGTAGTTTTGGTAGAAATAAGCAATAAGTTAGATTTAGAGGTCACAAGAGTGGAATAATCTACTGTTTTCTAATTTAAATGAAAATATTTGTTGAAAATATGAAGATATAATTGGAAACTTGAGAATTGGGAAGTAAACAGTTTTACTTACCTGAGTCCTTTAGAGATTAAGAAATCTGGCAATATTATAACTGAAGAAAATTAGTTTTTAAGTGGAAGTATCTGATTCTCTTGGGATGTAGAATCTGGGCAAGTGTATTTAAAATGCTTTGAGTAATTCTGATGAATCTAGTTAAGAGTCATTGCTTAAGCCCAAAGTCTCTATTCTGCATATTCTGCAGCTTTTGGTGAAAGCTGTAGTTTTAAAAATGTGACTTCTGGTACTATTTGAGGTCGGGGGGGCAAAATACTTAACTTTAAAATGCAAATTATGAGGTTTTTCTGACTGCATATTTCCTTGAAATTAGATTATCACATTTATGTTTATCAGGTTCTGGTTAACCTAAGGTATTACTCTATTTTAAAAACTGTATGTATATCTTAGAAAACCATGTAAAACATTGCAGGTTTAAATTTACTAATGATTTCTACTGTTTACATTTTTAGTCTTAATTTACATGCCTGTTAAGAAATTATTGTGTAATCTTGGTCAGCCTCTTGACTATTATGTTGAAATAGTAGCTGGTAGTTAAAATTAAAGCCAAAACTCAAATCACTTGATTTTATTTTAAACTTGACAGCTATCGGCACCGAAGAACAGAGCAA
This sequence comes from Eubalaena glacialis, assembly GCF_028564815.1. NCBI lineage: Eukaryota > Metazoa > Chordata > Mammalia > Artiodactyla > Balaenidae > Eubalaena > Eubalaena glacialis. The sequence goes on along the minus strand of NC_083720.1, from coordinate 122,573,108 downwards.
GAGGAGGATGAAGAATTATTAACAGAAAGCTCCAAAGCAACCAATGTTTGCACTCGATTTGAAGACTCTCCATCATGTACGTTACACATATTTAATTACTTGATCTCTGAAACATCCCCTTTTGAGATATACTTTGGTTAATGTTGTGGATTTTTCTTGGCTGTAATTTATAAATGGAATTTTTAGTGATCTTTTGAAATTTATTGATAGTGAAATGAACTTCAGATATTTTTTGGATGGAAGCCACAGTATATTAGTATGATAGTGGTGCTGTATTTCAAAGGGTCATAAAACGCCATTGTGCTTGTTGTGGCCTGAATGTATATGTAAAACTGGGAATGAAGTTTGCCTTATATTTGCCCCAGATAAGAAGACTAATGTGTACAAAAAGGCACTTCATAAAGACTTCTTTTACTCATCTTCTGATTTTTCTATTTGTTTTAAATTTTTTTCCAAAATGTACTTGTTATTAAAGGTTTTCCCAAAGAAAACTTGGTTAACAAGGTTTAGGTTTTACCCATCTATGATCTTGGTTGTCTGGTGGCACGGTTGTCTTCACTGAAGCCCAGCGTTTTTTTCCTGACCTCCTTTCTCTATCTCACTTGATGACAAGTTTGTATGATCATAGTGGTTGTGAGCAAAAAAAATTTGTAATAGTCAATATAGGGCGTATAGTTTGGATTTGTTATCTTAATAATTAGCAAACTGAACTTCAGGGAAGATAGGATTTGGTTAGAAATTCAGCAGGCTGGTTAAAGCGTGTACCTCCAGATTGTTTTTTTTTTGCTACACAGTACGCAGTTTCCATTTCTTTTCATGAAGCTAGAGGCCAGAACCAGATTTACAAGGAGAAAGCAAATTTGAATTATTTGAGTTATCTCTTTCTCACATTCCTACATTGTAACTAGTTTTCCCAGCATTGATTAACTTTTCATCTCAAAGCAGTGTTTTTCAAAAGGGATGGAGTACAGAATACATAGTTTTTTAAAAAGTTGGGTTATTTATGATCCATATACTTAGTAATTATTCTGGGGTGGGAAATATGTAGTAAACCCTGAAAGAGGTACAGTTCCTTTTTGTAGGACCCCTTTGGAAAAGTAAATTAAGGAAGGGTAAAGGAAAAACAATCTCTTCTAATTCCTATTTCCCCTTTGTTAGGACAAAAACAAAATCCTCAGAGAACCTTTATTTAGGTCATCAGGGAAGGTGAAAACGCTTGGTTAGAAGCACTTGTAGTGACATTGAAAAAGGAAGTAGAGAGGCCAGAGAGTCTCTAGGACCAGCATATGGGTAACATAGGAACTGAGTGATTGAGATACTCTGATGCCTCCAGTCATGTTTCCTGTACTCGGTTGTCTTCCATATCTGTCATCTCCACTCCAGACCACCGCAGCTACCTCCACTGATTTGAAACTTGCAAAATTCCCATTCTTAAGACCTAGTAAAGAAAGTACAGTGAGAATAAACATGTGTAGGCCCAAGTTAAACCTCTGAGTATCAGATGGAGGGGGAGCTTCCCACCTGTTTTTATTGTCTTTAAAATGTGCATGTCGTTTTTCTTTTGTTCGTAGATGTAAAATGGGGTAAACTGAGAGATTATCAGGTCCGAGGATTAAATTGGCTCATTTCTTTGTATGAGAACGGCATCAATGGTATCCTAGCAGATGAAATGGTATGTGTTTGATAGCTTTGTACAAGTCCACATTTTATAATTTAAAACCTTATACATCATTAGATTTATAAAAGTTAAGGCTTGTAACATATAGTTTATTGATTATACTCTAGAACTGTTAGCAAACTAACCCTCTGTCAAACTGATAAAAGCTCACTTTAGTTGCGTAAGTGGGATCTTATATCTATACTTCAGCCTGTGAGGAATTGTTATCTATGAAAGTGTAATAAATTTAAAAATAATACATTTTGAGAAACATGCCTTTGGTTGACTTTTATAATGTAATGATTTGGCCATCTCCCTTCAATTCTACAAAATACAGGTGGTGGGGTCAATTGAATGTCATTGAGAAATATTTTCTCCATGATGGTAGCTTGTATAGTTCTATCCCGTAAAACATTATATCTTGTTTACTATTTACTAGTTATGTAGTGAATGTTTTATGTTTCCCTATAGCTATAGTGCTAAGACAGTTGCTTAGAGAAAGTATGGAGTCAAAAGAAATAGGTCTCAATTCTAGCTCTGCTAGGTGACCTTGGGAAAGTCACTTAAATATCTGGGCCTTATGGAGATGATAATAGTACATCCTTCAAAGACTTGTGAGGGTTAAATGACATAACACTCGTAAACTTGACACATATCAAGTTTTTGCCATTTGTTAGCTGTACACATAGCTTTACTTTTAAATGTTTCTGTATATGTTGGGAAGTATGAATATGGAAGTCTGTTTTGTTTTTGTATTTCATTGCTTTGTGTTTATTTTATCTTTCAGGGCCTGGGAAAGACTCTTCAAACAATTTCTCTTCTTGGGTACATGAAACACTATAGAAACATTCCTGGTCCTCATATGGTTTTGGTTCCTAAGTCTACATTACACAACTGGATGAGTGAATTCAAGAGATGGGTACCAACGCTTAGATCTGTTTGTTTAATAGGAGATAAAGAACAAAGAGTAAGTTTCTCATATTTCATTACATTTTTGATATTGAAAGAATTTGAATTTAGGTTTGTGGGAGGGGGATAACTAGAGGAAGGATAAAAGGAGAGAGAAAGGGTCCAATAATAAGCTTGGTCTTCACAAATATTAGTAATTTATAAATGGAATATTTTTTTGATGGTTAAGATTTATACTAGGGAAATGGAGTTGTAGACTGTAGAAAGCTATAAGAATATAGTTGTTTTCTCCTGCTTTCTGGGGGTAGTTATAAAATCAAAGGCTGTGTCTCATTCTAGCAGCATTTTCTTATTTTTAAAAGAAGTTTTGAGTGTGTGAGGTGGTTAGAAATTTAAGGAGCCAGATTTTTAGATTGATGTATATAATGGTAATAGTCATAGAATAGTAATTTGTAATAGTAAATAATAATGTAAATAGTAAAAATGTAAATAGTAACGTGATAAGTTGGTATGATATCTATCGAAATAAGTTAAAATATTGATAAGTTGGCACATACTTTTTGGAAGAAGATATGGAAACAATGACACTGTTAAGAATATAAAATTCAGATTAAAAAATGTACTCATACTGTATTGAAGGACTATGTACCTAATTTTGTTTTCCCTTTATTCAGATATCAGTGATGACTCTAGATTTCTTTTCTCCCTTTTTGTATTCTAAGTTACAAAATTGCTTATTATGCTTTGAAGCCCAATTGTTTAACCAGTCTTTGCTTTAGTTTCCTCACCTGTAAAATGAGAAAATTAATAACAATGTCTTAATAGATCTATAAACATAAAAGGAATGAAAATGCTTACTGCAAACTAGCCTTTAGTCCTTATCTATCTTTATGTCAGAAAACTCTCTATCCTTTCCTAAACCTATGTGCTAAGAATTTCAGCACCTAGTGGAATCAAGGAAAGAAGACATTTTAAGAGTTAGTCTGTTGACTTTTGCACCGAAGAATTTTGTCAGTTGGTTTTTACTAAATGGCTCTGACATGATTACTTCATGGTTAATGAAGTTACTTTGAGCTGGTTCTAGCTGCTTGTGTACTATAGATGACTCTTCTTTTTACTATACCCACCCCTTTTACATAGTAGATTACATCCTTGTCATCAGTAAATTTAATGTATAGTTTATTTCTGCATGATGTAAATTTTTTCTTTTGCTACACAGGCTGCTTTTGTCAGAGACGTTTTATTACCAGGAGAATGGGATGTATGTGTAACATCTTATGAAATGCTTATTAAAGAGAAGTCTGTTTTCAAAAAATTTAATTGGAGGTACTTAGTTATAGATGAAGCTCACAGGATCAAAAATGAAAAATCTAAGGTAATTTGATATTTAGATGTGCAAATCATTTGTACCTTAGTTTAGAATTTGATTGATGTACAGAATATTCATTCTAATGATGAATTTGTTTGTGTTAGTTGTCAGAGATAGTGAGGGAATTCAAGACTACAAATCGACTATTATTAACTGGAACACCTCTTCAAAACAACTTGCATGAGCTTTGGTCACTTCTTAATTTTTTGTTGCCAGATGTCTTTAATTCAGCTGATGTAAGTATTTCTTATTATTTTCTAGTTGGAATAATGTTTTTTAATACTATACATTTTTGTAATAGAACTGGCCTGCTTCAACAATCAAACAAATGAACTCATAGAAAAAGATCAGAGTTGTGGTTACCAGAGGCAGGGGGAGGGAAGGAATTGGATGAAGCCAGTCAAAAGGCACAAAGTTTATTGTACTTATTTATCTTCCACTTATAAATAAGTACTAGAGATGTAATGTACAGCGTGATAAATGTAGTTAACGCTGCTGTATGTTATACATGAAAGTTGTTGAGAGTAAATAACAACTAAGAGTAAGTAACAGTAATAAATCCTAAGAGTTTTCATCACAAGGAAAAATATTTTTTCTGTTTCTTTGATTTTGTACATACATGAGATGATGGATGTTCTGTGAACATTGTGATGATCATTTCATGATGCGTGTAAGTCAAATCGTTGTGCTGTACACCTGAAACTTACGCAGAGCTGTGTGTCAGTTTATCTCAATAAAACCAGAAGAATTAAAAGAATTGGCCTACCTTTCAGTACTACTTGAGATAATCATTACTTTTTCACGCCTTTAGGTAGTTAGCCTCGTGTCACCTACCAAGTTTTGTATGCATCCTGAGAATTTACTTTTGTGCCTTTTGATTTTAGTCTTATTTTAGAAATCATGGTTTGTTCTCTCTGGAATGTCATAGATTCACATTCTTATTTGGTGGTCCTGTTGGCCTGACATTGTTTCAGTGGCTCTAGGTGGACTGCTTATGTTTTTAAGGTAGTGCTCAGGGTATTCCCCCAAGTGAATTTGCGTACTTCATGTTGCCTGTGTTTTAAGTCCCCAGGGTGCTATCTCCCCAAGATGGCCTTCAAGTTCGGTGAAATATGTCTAGCCATTCTTTCTTACGGTCTAGCAAACGTAGAACCTAATCCTTACCTTTGATGGATTATTTGCAGTGATAGAAATGGTTAATTAACTATTTGAACTGTTTGTTGTACTTAGGAACATAATGTACATTATGTCGAGAGTCTGTGCTTATTAGTAATTTCAGTTTTTTTGTTGGACTAGAATTCATTTTTGACCTTGTGTTCCCATTGCTGGAGTGTGTGTGTGGCTTTGAAGAGCTTATTCAAATAAGTTACAAAAAGGTGTTAATTTTGGTTTGTTGTGTTAAGTAAGGATCATTTTAAGAGTAGAGAAAATTGTGTTCTTGAAAGACATTTAGTCAGTGTCATCAAGCTACTTTGGTTCTGCTTTATGTATTTTGATTTTGTTTTTGAGATAATTTTTTTCCTACCACATTGACACTTTCATTTGTTTAATAATCTCTGCTAAAGCTTTGTTTTAGTTAACACAGTGAATTCTAAGATTATGTTTACTAACAAAGCAAATACAGTTGACCCTGAACAATACAAGTTTGAACTGGGCGGGTGCACATTTTTTTTTTTTTCCTGTAGTAAATACTATAGTTCTGCATGATCCACAGTGGGAGGGCTGACTCTAAGTTATATGTGGATTTTCAACTGCATGGAGTGTTGGTGCTCCTAACCTCTGCGTTGTTCAATGGTCAGCTGTATATAATAAATATGCTAAAGAGGTAAGGATAGGGAAACTGTCCTTGTTCAAATCCTACCCAAATACTAATGAAATGCTGGTAATCTCAATTTCACTTTTAGTAAGTTTAATGAAAATTGACATTGCTCTAGAAAGCTTGTGTTTGAGTAGTCTGAATGGTCTTTGAGAACAAACCGTGAAGTGGTTTTAATTTTTAAGGTTTTCTGAAACTGAAGAAGGATATTTTTTCAAGGGTATTGATTTTCTAATTCTATAAAACTTGGTTTCTAACAATTTTCTTTTCACTATGAAACTTGGCATCTGGATGTTTTTGAGAAAAATGTTAAGGAAATAATATGATTCTCAAACTAGTTCTAAAATTAATTGCTAACAATAGCACACATGAAAAATAAGGAATTGAACTAAATGATTTTTGCGGTTCACAACTCAAATATTAATTTTAGAAATTATTGTTATATGCTATATAACTAGCATAACAGGGTATTTGTAGTTAATATTATCTCTGATCTTAATGTATTTTTTGTTTGTTAATCTAGGACTTTGATTCCTGGTTTGATACAAACAATTGCCTTGGGGATCAAAAGCTAGTTGAGAGGCTTCATATGGTAAGTATTTTGGAGTAGAGTTAGAAAGCATATTTCCAATGGGAAAAATGCTACAGATTTAAATTAGCCGATTATTTTTCTGTTAACAGAAAAGAAAGCACAGTGGCTTTAGCATCAGATCTGTTTGAATCCTGCCTACTTAACTGCTTAATCTTATGACGGGAGGAGGGGTAATATAGGCAGTTTTAGCCTTAGAACCTAGGATGGAATCCTAACTTTATGAAGGAAAAAAGTAATCCCTTAGGGTTAAAAAAAGTACAGTGGGGGAAAGAAGAGTTGCATAAGGACTTAATATAGATAAGTTTTGGAAGCTTAGTTCCATTTACATTCTGTAGGAGAATCTAACAGATTTTGTTCTGAAAGGCCAAAGGTCCATCTGTTGTTCTTGAATCCAGTGACTGTGTGTAAGCAGTCGCTAATAGCACAGTGGGAGAAGAGTTGATACGTTTTTGCCATGAAGTATGGCTTCATTCCTTCCTGTGGCGATTCACAAGTGAAAGTTGGTAGGAAGATAGAAATTTCTCTGACAGACCACAGATTGTGATACCCTGGCCTGCAGGGTAAATCATGTAAGCATGACATAGAAGGCCTTTCATGACCTAACTTAGGGTTCCTCAATTTCTGTTGACATTTTAGTGTGAATAGTTTTTTGGAGGGCGAGGAAGGGTGGCTTTCTTGTTTGACAGCATCCCCAGCACTTCTGCGCTCTAGGTGCCGGAGTATATGCCCTCATTTGCGATAATGAAAAATGTTTCTAGGCATTATAAACATGTCCTGCAGGGCAACATTGCCCCTCCTCCAAAGAGTTAACCTTTCGAGTATTTTCCAACTTCTGTTTCACTTCTTATATCAAGCTTTAATTTGCTGGAGTTGCTGGCCCCATTGTCAGTTTTCTGTAAACATTGTGCTAATCTCAGTCTCTCTGCTTATCTTTTTTGCCACATCTAGTATCCCCTTTGCTGCCCTCTTTTACTGATAACACCTAGGCCAAGACTCAGTGGTGATGTCACTTTCTCCACGGAATACCCAGGCTGAGGCCAGCCTAGAGACTCCTTCTGTATATTCTGTTTTTACTAATCTTGACATTCTAACGTTATAGGACTTTGCATAGGGTACTGAAATGACTTATTTACACATGTTTTCCCTGCTGCATTGTAAACACAAAGGCAGAGTATGTCTTACATTTGTTTTTGTATCCCTAGCACAATGCCTGGCTCAAAGTGGATCTTTGATTAAGGGGAAAAAATTAAAAATTTTATGAATGTTCAGATATTTCTTTCTACATAAATTAATTTTTAAGGTACTTTAAAATTCTGTGTACTGAAATTTTATTTTGTTAAACATTTGAAGATGATGATTTCCTAGACACCTTTGTTTCAATTTAGATGGCATTCAAGCATGTAAGCACTCAGATTTATCTGTTTGAAGGACTGTGGAGTGTATATGTAGGCTTTGCTTTAATAAATAGATGGGTACATGTAGGTAAAGCATACTAAAATCCACACAACAGAATACCAGTTTTGGCATTTGTTTGTGTTGTTCAGAGAGTAGTATGAAGATACTTACCAAATCGGGGAAAAAGGTCTGATGGCTACCATTCTGCTCTGTCCTGAAATTCCCACCATAGCTCCTGTGATCTCATAATGAAAGAGTATATTCACAATCACATGGGTGTACTTAGGAATGAGATCATTCTTGTCGTATGAGTTTTCTGTTGTTGCAACACCCCCCAACCCCCCAAAAAACCCACACCAAAACCTAAATTGTATGTATTTTAATAATTCCAGAATTTATGAGTTGGCTGAGTGGGTTCTTTGCTGGTTTTACCTGGCTTTATCCAGCTGCATGTACCTGGACAGTTCTGGAAGAGGGCCAGTGGGGCTGAAGGTCCTTACTCAACGTGTCTGGCAGTTGGTGCTAGCTTTCGGCTAGGGCCGCACTAGCTTCCTTATGTGATGGTATTAGAGAAGTGTTGCTTATTTTTTTTCTTTAAATGAAAGCATCTTTATTTATTTATTTATGGCTGTGTTGGGTCTTCGTTTCTGTGCGAGGGCTTTCTCTAGTTGCAGCAAGCGGGGGCCACTCATCATCGCGGTGCGCTTGCCTCTCACTGTCGTGGCCTCTCTTGTTGCGGAGCACAAGCTCCAGACGCGCAGGCTCAGTAGTTGTGGCTCACGGGCCTAGTTGCTCCGCGGCATTTGGGATCTTCCCAGACCAGGGCTCGAACCCATGTCCCCTGCATTGGCAGGCAGACTCTCAACCACTGCGCCACCAGGGAAGCCCTTCTCACCAATTTTTAATTTGTTTTGTGGAGATTATATTTTTATAAGCTAGTGTAAATAGAACAAAGGACGACACAAATAAAAGGATATCTTTAGTTTTACAGAGTCAACTGCATACAACATTGGTATGTCTCACAAGTATAATGTGTAAAAGAAACCAGATATAAATGAGCATGAGTCTTTGTATATAAAGTTAAAAACAGGCAAAACTAATTATGACGTTAAAAAGTATGAATATTGCTTACCTTTGGGAAGAAAAAGGGGGATAGTGACTGGTAAGGTTACAGAAGGATTTGTGGGATGTTCTGTTTATCTAGGAGATGGTTACATGGGTATGTTTACTTGATTAAAATGCATCGAACTGTATATTCACGATTTGTATACTTTACATTTGTCTAATTCCATAAGAAAATGGTAGTAAATTTAAAAACTGTAACCGTGAAGACATCTTAATGTAGATCTAGCCATTTCTTAAGTAATGTTAGACAGTCTACATGCAGGTAACTAGTTTGAAATCTGAGAGGCAATGAATGTTGAAAATATCATCTTGAAAATTTACTATTTTTAATACTTTATGACTATATATTTTTTTAAAATTTTTGTTGGAGTATAGTTGCTTTACAATGTTGTGTTAGTTTCTGCTGTACAACAAAGTGAATCAGCCATATGTAAACATATATCCCCTCTTTTTTGGATTTCCTTCCCATTTAAATTAGCACAGAGCATTGAGTAGAGTTCCCTGTGCTACACAGCAGGCTCTCACTAGTTATCTATTTTATGCATAGTATCAATAGTGTATATGTATCAGTCCCAATCTCCCAGTTCATCCCACCCTCCCCTTCTCCTTTGGTATCCATACATTTTCTACATCTGTGTCTCTGTTTCTGCTTTGTAAATAAGATCTTCTATACCAGTTTTTTCAGATTCCACATATATGCATTAATATATGATATTAGTTTTTCTCTTTCTGACTATGTATTGAAAAAATATTCATCTTAACATTACTCTTTAGGAAATCAGTAATAATAAATTATATATTTGGAAGGAAGAAGTCCTAAGAATAATTTGATATCCAAGAAGATACATTTCTTTTCTATGTATTTAATAGATGCTTTTGAGATCCTGAAATAATACTTATATTACAGATAAGGTCATCTCCATTTCTTTTTGCTCTTTTAAGGTTTTGCGTCCATTCCTCCTTCGTCGAATTAAGGCTGATGTTGAAAAGAGTTTGCCTCCAAAGAAGGAAGTAAAAATCTACGTGGGTCTCAGCAAAATGCAAAGGGAATGGTATGTGTTCTGAGACGTTTTTGAAATCACTCTTGATCCTGCACTAACTTTCATTTGTATTTTATTTTCCTAACTTGTGTTGTCAGGGAATTCTGTTTGCTGGATCGAACTCAGCCTAAAGAGTTTCCCAGTCGTATAATTTGATTAGGACTTGCTAATCAAATTTGTGATGCAAAGTCTTTATTAGATGGCGGAATCAAGTTGGGAGGTTTGTGAATTCAAAAGTTAAACTTGGCATTTAACAGGGATGCATTTAAAGCCCGCTGCTTGGGTTTTTAAAAAAGAAGCTGTGGTGGCACAGACGTGAGACATGTGATTAACCCGGTGGTTCATAAATACTGGCCCGTGGGCTAGTGCTAGTAGTCCCTGATGAAGTTGGAGATTGTAGAGGTATGAGAACACTGAAGTGCTTTCTCTTATCGCAGAAAACTACGTTTATTTAATTTAAAAGACTCCATTCTGAGTTGATGTTTTATTTTAGGCAGGATAAAATGTCCTTTTGTGAAATTATGGTGATGACACATGGTAGCTACTTTTAAAATACTTGAATAGGACATACTAAAAAAGTTGAAAACCTTGTAAGTTTTTATCATCTTTTTCTTCTTTTCTTCTTTTTTTGAATTTTATTTTATTTTTTTATACAGCAGGTTCTTATTAGTTATCCATTTTATACATATTAGTGTATACATGTCAATCCCAATCGCCCAATTCATCACACACACCCCCCGCTGGCTTTCCCCCCTTGGTATCCATACGTTTGTTCTCTACATCTATGTCTCAGTTTCTGCCCTGCAAACCGGTTCATCTGTACCATTTTTCTAGGTTCCACATATATGCATTAATATACGATATTTGTTTTTCTATTTCTGACTTACTTCACTCTGTATGACAGTCTCTAGATCCATCCACGTGTCTACAAATGATCCAATTTCGTTCCTTTATATGGCTGAGTAATATTCCATTGTATATATGTACCACATCTTCTCTATCCATTCATCTGTCGATGGGCATTTAGGTTGCTTCCAGGACCTGCCTATTGTAAATAGTGCTGCAATGAACATTGGGGTGCATGTGTCTTTGAATTATGGTTTTCTTTGGGTACATGCCCAGTAGTGGAATTGCTGGGTCATATGGTAATTCTATTTTGAGTTTTTTAAGGAACCTCCGTACTGTTCTCCATAGTGGCTGTATCAATTTACATTCCCACCAACAGTGCAAGAGGGTTCCCTTTTCTCCACACCCTCTACAGCATTTGTTGTTTGTAGATTTTCTGATGATGCCCATTCTAACTGGAGTGAGGTGATACCGCATTGTAGTTTTGATTTGCATTTCTCTAATAATTAGTGATGTTGAGCAACTTTTCATGTGTTTCTTGGCCATCTGTATGTCTTCTTTGGAGATATGTCTATTTAGGTCTTCTGCCCATTTTTGGATTTTTTTTTTGTTTTTTTGATATTGAGCTGCATGAGCTGTTTACGTATTTTGGAGATTAATCCTTTGTCCGTTGATTCGTTTGCAAATATTTACTCCCATTCTGAGGGTTGTCTTTTTGTCTTGTTTGTAGTTTCCTTTGCTTTGTAAAAGCTTTTAAGTTTCATTAGGTCCCATTCGTTTATTTTTGTTTTTATTTCCATTACTCTAGGAGGTGGATCAAAAAAGATCTTGCTGTGCTTTATGTGAAAGAGTGTTCTTCCTGTGTTTTCCTCTAAGAGTTTTATAGTGTCCAGTCTTACATTTAGGTCTCTAATCCATTTTGAGTTTATTTTTGTGTATGGTGTTAGGGAGTATTCTAATTTCATTCTTTTACCTGTAGCTGTCCAGTTTTCCCAGCACCACTTATTGAAGAGACTTTTCAATGTCTTTTCTCCATTGTATATCCTTGCCTCCTTTGTCATAGATTAATTGACTGTAGGTGCGTGGGTTTATCTCTGCGCTTTCTATCCTGTTCCATTGATCTATATCTCTTGTTTTTCTGCCAGTACCATATTGTCTTGATTACTGTAGCTTTGTATTACAGTCTGAAGTCAGGGAGTCTGATTCCTCCAGCTCTGCTTTTTTACCTCAAGACTGCTTTGGCTATTCGGGGTCTTTTGTGTCTCCATACAAATTTTAAGATTTTTTGTTCTAGTTCTGTAAAAAATGCCATTGGTAATTTGATAGGGATTGCATTGAATCGGTAGATTGTTTGGGTAGTATAGTCATTTTCACAGTGTTGATTCTTCCAATCGAAGAACATGGTATATCTCTCCATCTGTTTGTATCATCTTTAATTTCTTTCATCAGTGTCTTATAGTTTTCTGCATACAGGTCTTTTGTCTCCCTACGTAGGTTTATTCCTAGGTATTTTGTTCTTTTTGTTGCAGTGGTAAATGGGAGTGTTTCCTTAATATCTCTTTCAGGTTTTTCATCATTAGTGTATAGGAATGCAACAGATTTCTGTGCATTAATTTTGTATCCTGCAACTTTACCAAATTCATTGATTAGCTCTAGTAGTTTTCTGGTAGCATCTTTAGGATTCCCTGTGTATATTATCATGTCATCTGCAAACAGTGACAGTTTTAGTACTTCTTTTCCAATTTGTATTCCTTTTATTTCTTTTTCTTCTCTGATTGCCGTGGCTAGGAGTTCCAAAACTATGTTGAATAATAGTGGTGAGAGTGGACATCCTTGTCTTGTTCCTGATCTTAGAGGAAATGCGTTCAGTTTTTCACCATTGAGAATGTTTGCTGTGGGTTTGTCATATATGGCCTTTATTATGTTGAGATAGGTTCCCTCTATGCCCACTTTCTGGAGAGTTTTTATCATAAATGTGTGTTGAATTTTGTCAAAAGCTTTTTCTGCATCTATTGAGATGATCATATGGTTTTTATTCTTCAATTTATTAATATGGTGTATCACATTGATTGATTTGCATGTATTTAAAGAATCCTTGCCTCCCTGGGATAAATCCCACTTGATCATGGTGTATGATCCTTTTAATGTGTTGTTGGATTCTGTTTGCTAGTATTCTGTTGAGGATTTTTGCATCTATATTCATCAGTGATATTGGTCTGTTATTTTCTTTTTTTGTAGTATCTTTGTCTGGTTTCGGTATCAGGGTGATGGTGGCCTCATAGAATGAGTTTGGGAGTGTTCCTTCCTCTGCAATTTTTTGGAAGAGTTTGAGAAGGATGGGTGTTAGCTCTTGTCTAAACGTTTGATAGAATTTACCTGTGAAGCCATCTGGTCCTGGACTTTTGTTTGTTGGAAGATTTTTAATCACAGTTTCAATTTCATTACTTGTAGATTGGTCTGTTCATATTTTCTGTTTCTTCCTGGTTCAGTCTTGGAAGGTTATACCTTTCTACGAATTTGTCCATTTCTTCCAGATTGTCCATTTTACTGGCATAGAGTTGCTTGTAGTAAGTAGTCTCTTAGGATGCTTTGTATTTCTGCAGTGTCTGTTGTAACTTCTCCTTTTCCATTTCTAATTTTATTGATTTGAGTCCTCCCCATCTTGATGAGTCTGGCTAATGGTTTATCAGTTTTGTTTATCTTCTCAAAGAACCAGGTTTTAGTTTTATTGATCTTTGCTATTATTTTCTTTGTTTCTATTTCATTTATTTCTGCTCTGATCTTTATGATTTCTTTCCTTCTGCTAACTTCGGGTTTTGTTTGTTCTTCTTTCTCTAGTTCCTTTAGGTGTAAGGTTAGATTGTTTATTTGAGATTTTTCTTGTTTCTTGAGGTAGGCTTGTATTGCTATAAACTTCCCTCTTAGAACTGCTTTTGCTGCATCCCATAGGTTTTGGATCGTCGTGTTTTCATTGTCATTTGTCTCTAGGTATTTTTTGATTTCCTCTTTGATTTCTTCAGTGATCTCTTGGTTATTTAGTAACGTATTGTTTAGCCTCCATGTTTTTGTGTTTTTTATGTCTTTTCCCCTGTAATTGATTTCTAATCTCATAGCGTTGTGGTCAGAAAAGATGCTTGATGTGATTTCAATTTTCCTAAATTTATTGAGGCTTGATTTGTGACCCAAGATGTGATCTATCCTGGAGAATGTTCCGTGCACACTTGAGAAGAAAGTGTAATCTGCTGTTTTTGGATGGAATGTCCTGTAAATGTCAATTAAATCTATCTGGTCTATTGTGTCATTTAAATCTTGTGTTTCCTTAGTAATTTTCTGTTTGGATGATCTGTCCATTGGTGTAAGTGAGGTGTTAAAGTCCCCCCACTATTGTGTTACTGTCGATTTCCTCTTTTATAGCTGTTAGTAGTTGCTTTATGTATTGAGGTGCTCCTATGTTACGAACATATATATTTATAATTGTTACATCTTCTTCTTGGATTGATCCCTTGATCATTATGTAGTGTCCTTCCTTGTCTCTTGTAACATTCTTTATTTTAAAGTCTATTTTATCTGAAATGAGTGTGGCTACTCCAGCTTTCTTTTGATTTCCATTTGTATGGAATATCTTTTTCCATCCCCTCATTTTCAGTCTGTATGTGTCCCTAGGTCTGAAGTGGGTCTCTTGTAGACAGCATATATATGGGTCTTGTTTTTGTATCCATTCAGCAAGCCTGTGTCTTTTGGTTGGAGCATTTAATCCGTTCACGTTTAAGGTAATTATCCATATGTATGTTCCTATTACCATTTTCTTAATTGTTTTGGGTTTGGTTTTGTAGGTCCCTTTCTTCTCTTTGTGTTTCCCACTTAGAGAAGTTCCTTTAGCATTTGTTGTAGATCTGGTTTGGTGGTGCTGAATTCTCTTAGCTTTTGCTTGTCTGTAAAGCTTTTGATTTCTCCATCGAATCTGAATGAGATCCTTGCTGGGTAGAATACTCTTGGTTGTACGTTCTTCCCTTTCATCACTTTAAATATGTCATGCCACTCCCTTCTGGCTTGTAGAGTTTCTACTAGAAATCAGCTGTTAACCTTATGGGAGTTCCCTTGTATGTTATTTGTCGTTTTTCCCTTGCTGTTTTCAACAATTTTTCTTTGTCTTTAATTTTTGCCAATTTGGTTACTATGTGTCTTGGCATGTTTCTCCTTGGGTTTATGCTGTATGGTACTCTGCGCTTCCTGGACTTGGGTGGCTATTTCCTTTCCCATGTTAGGGAAATTTTCGACTATAATCTCGTCAAATATTTTCTCGGGTCTTTTCCCTCTCTCTTCTCCTTCTGGGACCCCAATAATGTGAATGTTAGTTATGTAATGTTGTCCCAGAGGTCTCTTAGGCTGTCTTCATTTCTTTTCATTCTTTTTTCTTTATTCTGTTCCGCAGCAGTGAATTCTACCATTCCTGTCTTCCAGGTCACTTATCCGTTCTTCTACTTCAGTTATTCTACTATTGATTCCTTCTAGTGTATTTTTCATTTCAGTTATTGTGTTGTTCATCTCTATTTGTTCTTTAATTCTCCTAGGTCTTTGTTAAACATTTCTTGCATCTTCTCGATCTTTGCTTCCATTCTTTTTCCGAGGTCCTGGATCATCTTCACTCTCATTTTTCTGAATTCTTTTTCTGGAAGGTTGCCTATCTCCACTTCGTTTGGTGGTTTGTCTGGGGTTTTATCTTGTTGCTTCATCTGGTACATAGCCCTCTGCCTTTTCATCTTGTCTGTCTTTCTGTGAATGTACTTTTTGTTCCACAGGCTGCAGGATTGTAGTTCTTGCTTCTGCTGTCTGCCCTCTGGTGGATGAGGCTATCTAAGAGGCTTGAGCAAGTTTCCTGATGGGAGGGACTGGTGGTGGGTAGAGCTGGCTCTTGCTCTGGTGGGCAGAGCTCAGTAAAAGTTTAATCCGCTTGACTGCTGATGGGTGTGGCTAGGTTCCCTCCCTGTTGGTTGTTTGGTCTGAGGCGAGCCCACACTGGAGCCTATCTGGGCTCTTTAGTGGGGCTAATGGCGGACACTGGGAGGGCTCATGCCAAGTAGTGCTTCCCAGAATTTCTGCCAGTGTCCTTGTCCTCATGTGAGACACAGCCACACCCCGCGTCTGCAGGAGACCCTCCAACACTAGCAGGTAGGTCTGGTTCAGTCTCCTATGGGGTCACTGCTCCTTCCCCTGGGTCCCGATGCACACACTACTTTGTGTGTGCCCTCCAAGAGTGGAGTCTCTGTTTCCCCTGGTCCTGTTGAAGTCCTGCAATCAAATCCCGCTAGCCTTCGAAGTCTGATTCTCTAGCAATTCCTCCTCCCGTTGCCGGACCCCCAGGTTGGGAAGCCTGACGTGGGGCTCAGAGCCTTCACTCCAGTGGGTGGACTTCTGTGGTTTAAGTGTTCCCCAGTTTGTGCGTCACCCACTCAGCAGTTATGGGATTTGATTTTATTGTGATTGCACCCCTCCTACCGTCTCATTGTGGCTTCTCCTTTGTCTTTGGATGTGGGGTATCTTTTGGTGAGTTCCAGTGTCTTCCTGCCGATGATTGTTCAGCAGTTAGTTGTGATTCCGGTGCTCTTGCAAGAGGGAGTGAGAGCACGTCCTTCTACTCCGCCAGCTTGAACCAATCCTCACTGGGGTTTTAATTTGCATTTCCCCCTCTTTTTGTCTTTTTTTAAAAGTTTTATGGGTATCTGAAATCTAAAAGACTGGAAGCTGCTGACTTAAGTGTAGTGTTCAGAGGAGGGGAATAAATAGCCACTGTGTTCTTTCCTGGTTATACCACATCTCAAGTATATTCAGTTCCATACTTAATATCGATAAGTATTTGCAAGGGTCTGCAGTTGTTGGTAAAAGGACAGAAAGGATGTAAGGCAAAGAAATGGGGATGTTATCTGGGAAAGAGATGACCAGTGTAGAAGATAGGCCATCCTAAATGTCTTCAAAAATTTTGAAAGGTTTTTATAAAGTGTTAGGCTTGTCTTATATAGTTCTAAAATACAGAATTAAGACATGAGTCAATGCTGAGGGAAGACAAATCTTTTTTAGTTATAATCATATTGGGGAACTTTATATCAGTCAGAACTGTGGGTGCCTTGAGTATTTTGTGCCCCATAATTGGAGTTGTTAAGCATAGATTGCTTTGGTTGTTTAAGTTATTTTGCTCAGTGGGTTCAAGGCCCTGAATCTTTGGTATTTGGACAGATTGCTCTTTCCTTTAGGATAATGTCTAACTTCTTAGTGTATACAGTCAAGGCTTTTCATAATCCAGCCTTAGCTTAACTGCCCCCTTCTCTCCCCACAGCCTGTCCACTTTTACTTATATTTAAATCGCATTGTATTCATTTTATTATCATCATCATGCTTTATGCTCTCATGATTCTTTCTCCCTCCTTAGCTCTTAATGTTCTTACCCAAATGCTACACCAGGTACGTTGAATTATAATGGAATAGTGGCACTCTTCTGTTGGAAAAGACTACGAATTAAAATTATGTTTAAAACTGGTCTTTTAAGTTTTGCTTTATTACTTAAAAATGTTATATCATACTGTTTCATTTCAGTTCATCCCAAGGAGACAAATTTACTCTTTCGGGCCTCAAGGCCCAAAGCATTAATGGTACACATTAGAACACTGGGGGCAATAAAGAGAAACAGAAGAAAAAAGAGGTTATAGGTGATAGACTCCTAACTACACCTTAGAAGTTGATGGGTTGTTTCTTACAGGTATTTTGGGTTGAGATGGGATTGAGGATGTAAAGTGGCAGAGACCCGTCCCAGGAACATTTGAGCCCTCTTAAAATGTTTTTCTTCTCACTAGGTATACTCGGATATTAATGAAGGATATAGATATACTAAACTCTGCAGGGAAGATGGACAAAATGAGGCTACTGAACATCCTGATGCAGTTGAGGAAATGCTGTAATCACCCATATCTCTTTGATGGAGCTGAACCTGGTCCACCTTATACAACGGACATGCATCTGGTTACCAACAGTGGCAAAATGGTGGTGTTAGACAAACTGCTCCCTAAATTAAAAGAACAAGGTACTTATGTTACTGGTATCAAATGGAGAAGTAATGGAAACTGTCTTAAGATTCTGATGTTAAAATGAAGGAGCCATCCTACCCTATGAAATGATTACTCTGGCACTTTCTAAAGTTGAAGTGTGGGACATTTAAAAACTTCTGTCCATTATCTGAGCTTCCCCCCCGCCCTCCCATTTTAAGCCTTAAATCTTTTAGAAAGTGATCAGTAGTTAGGGTAGCCACACTCCCTGGATTTGGGGGAGAGTTCTTTCTTATTTTATATATGCTTTCCTACAAATGTCAGCTTTTTGTTATAAAATGCCAAGAATGCTCTTCTCACTCATATGCAGTTCCCAGAGCCTTTGGTAGGCAGTGGTGTTGTGTTCATGGTATTTTTTCTTAGCTGTTTGTGTGGATTTTTAATTTAATTAAATGACATGTGCATGGACCCAAAGCAGTTTTTTTGGTAACATATTGACTTTTAATATGAAAATGAGTATGTGTACGGATGTATTTAAATTACAGGAATGTAGAGAAAATTTAGTAGGAAGCCAGCTTCAACAATTATAAATTCATGGCAAAACTTACTTTCATCTACATCGTACCTACCTTCCATCTCCGAGAACGTTTTGAACCAAATCCCAGACATCAAGGCATTTCATAGACAAATTATTCATTCTGTAATATGAAGTATACAGTCAGATTTTAAATTTCTCCATTTGTGTTTCTCTGTATATTTTGATAAGAATGAAAATTGTACCAGTAGATGAATTTCCTCTAGGATATTGACTGTTGAAAACATTGTAGGAGTTGCCAGTGAATTGGTTTACTTTTTTCTTTTTATACGTATTTTTTAAATGTATTTTCTAAAATGCTTTCCTTGGGCCTCAGCCTGGCCTCACTGCATTCTAGGGGCAGTATCCCCCGCTTCTCCCGCCACTGGCCTTAACCGGCCCTCGGGCCCTCCCGCCTCCCAGGACAGGGTGGCACCTGCCACTCTCAGGACCACCCTTCCAAGGCAGAGTAAACCGGATCCTGTTGCAAAATAAATAAATAAAAATTTAAAAATAAATAAATAAATAAAACGTTTTCCTTAAAAGCTTAGTAAATTGAAGAAATTGAATACGTGGGGAAGAGTGGCAAGAACTTGCTAGGAGACTACTGAACATCCTTATGCATTTAGGGTGTGGGAGGGTGGACAAGAGCAGATTATCAGCCTCAGCTTCTAAGGGAAGATAGTTTCGTAATCATTATTTTTTAAAATGATCCCTTTGTCTTCGTACGTCCTACTGAAGGCGTTGTACAGCTGGCTGAAGAAATGCAGTTGGATAATTTGAGTCACGGCATAAGTGAAGGATGATGGTCTAGATGTGAGGTGCACATTTATGGTCCTTCCGTCTGGATTGGGTCTTGAGAACTAGAATGAGACCAGGGTGTTGGGTGTGTGTTGGGAGATGTGTGGGGCTGTGCACAGGGAGGAGTTGTGGTGGAGGGTTATTTTTAAGTATGTGGGCTAAAAAGATAGTGATTCTCTCAGCCTTTGGGATGGCAAGACCTCCCAGGCCAGAGGTAAATACCCTTTTCTGTTTACAGAAACACTTTTCTTTAGTGTGTTGTGTAAATACTACCCTTTTCTATTTGTGCATTGATGGGAAAAATGTGGGGAGTGACTAACTTGGATAATAAATAATGTACAGTTTTTTTCTAGTAACTAACTATGTAACCTGGAATTAAGGAGTAATTGGTTAGTCTTGGTTTTGGTTAGCCTTAAATTTAAATAATTTTTTTTTTCTTTTTTTTTTTTTACTTTTGAAACTTCTGATAATGGGCTGTTAATGTTTGCCAACAGGTTCACGAGTACTAATCTTCAGTCAGATGACGAGGGTATTGGATATTTTGGAAGATTATTGCATGTGGAGAAATTATGAGTACTGTAGATTGGATGGGCAGACACCCCATGATGAGAGACAAGTGAGTAAAATCTGGGGAGGGGAGATCAAAAAATTATCAGATAAAATAATTTTCTGACATTTATTTTATGTCTATAGGAGTCCATCAATGCATACAATGAACCAAACAGCACAAAGTTTGTTTTCATGTTAAGCACACGTGCTGGTGGTCTTGGCATCAATCTTGCTACCGCTGATGTAGTAATTTTGTATGACTCAGATTGGAATCCCCAAGTAGATCTTCAGGCTATGGTAAGAGATAACAAATATATTCTGTGCCTAACAGACGTTTTAAAGTAAACTGATAAACAGTCTACAAATGTCAGCGACTTAATCCCGTAGAATTTTATTTTCTCTGACCTAATAGTACAGTAAGGGTATTCTGCAGGTGATCTTCCATCTAAATCAGGGTATTTCCATCTTACATCTTTGCCATATCTTAGGACCTTAGAGTCCTATTATATCTGCATCCTGTTGGTAGAAAGGGAGGAGAGAAAGCTGAGAATTGCCCAGTAAATTTTTTATGGGGCAGAACTGAAAGTGACCCCACATTCATTAGCCAGCACTCAATCATATAGCATAACTTACTGCAAGGGAGTTGGTAAATGATAGTATAGTTGTGTCCCAGGAGGAAGGGGTAGTGGGTTTGGGGAGCTACTAACTTGCCTGCCACATTAGATGTTTAAAATTTTAGGCCCATGTGTGGGAGTATCTTGGCTAGATCAAGAGGATCATTCTTTTTTTTTTTTTTAAATTAATTTTATTTTATTATTTATTTTTGGCTGCGTTGGGTCTTTGTTGCTGTGCGCGGGCTTTCTCTAGTTGTGGCGAGCGGGGGCTACTCTTCGTTGTGCACTGGCTTCTCATTGCGGTGGCTTGTCTTTGTTGAGGAGATCAGGCTCTAGGCGCGTGGGCTTCAGTAGTTGAGGTGTGTGGGCTCAGTAGTTGTGGCTCATGGGCTCTAGAGTGCAGGCACAGTAGTTGTGGCGCACGGGCTTAGTTGCTCCGTGGCATGTGGGATCTTCCCGGACCAGGGCTCGAACCTGTGTCCCCTACATTGGCAGGCAGATTCTTAACCACTGTGCCACCAGGGAAGTCCCAAGAGGATCATTCTTTTTTTTTTTAAGTTACTTCTGAGATATACATTTTAAAATAATAACTAGGATTGTGACTTACCACATTATACCAGAACATATAAGATTTTTAGAAATTTCATGTAATGTCTGAAACATTTATATTAACATATTTCCGTACAAATAACCCAAAAAATGTTTAGTATTAGTTGTTTTGTTTGTTTTTTTATACTGCAGGTTCTTATTAGTCATCAGTTTTATACACATCAGTGTATACATGTCAATCCCAATCGCCCAATTCATCACACCACCACCCCCACCCCACCGCGGTTTTCCCCTCTTGGTGTCCATATGTTTGTTCTCTACATGTGTGTCTCAACCTCTGCCCTGCAAACCGGTTCATCTGTACCATTTTTCTAGGTTCCCCATACATGCGTTAATATACGATATTTGTTTTTCTCTTTCTGACTTACTTCACTTTGTATGACAGTCTCTAGAGAGGATCATTCTTAGGTTGAGAAAATTTATGGTCTATAGATTAATATGAAAACTTACAAGTTCTAAAGTTTGATATTGCTAATAATTTGACCTGTGGTATTTACATCTTTGGTGTTGGCCACTTTCATCCTGTGACTCTTTGTAAGGGTGGCTGGGAAAATTGATCAATTAGAAGTAGGGGTGCTTTGTAAGATGTGTTTTGTGAACTTACCAGAAGTTAAACAGAAAATGGAATTTAAATTAATTTGATTACTTACATGTAGTTAATTGGGCGCTATTTAAAGACTAGGATTTTTATATTGTTTGTGGAGTTCGTTTACTCATGTCACTTTTTTCCCTAATTGCAATGAAAATTTAGATTTGATTTAGGTAGAAAAGCATTTGAATTTAAACCTAAGAGAAAAAGAATTTTTAAAAACTTTTATCATCAGACTTAAAGATTATAATTGTGTCTGTCTTGTCTGGAGACATTATGTATATTTTATTTCCATATAACCTAGAAAAATTAATACAATAGTTTCTCACAAATTCAGCAACTCTGATGTGTTCTATACCTCCTAAAAGATTTTCTTGTGAGATAACCAGTTAATTTGATTGAAACTGAAAATTTAAGAAATGTTAATGAATCCGTTATAGTTGTTTTGTTTCGTATTTTTAAAACCATTTTGTACTTGAGAATATTTTCATTTTGTTCCTCAGTATATACATTCAAATGTTATTTATGTGAATTTTCAACTGGATTCAAAGTAACCTGGTTATTTTTCTAGGATCGAGCCCATAGAATTGGACAAACCAAGACAGTCAGAGTGTTCCGCTTCATAACGGATAACACTGTAGAAGAAAGAATAGTGGAACGTGCTGAGATGAAACTCAGACTGGACTCAATAGTTATCCAGCAAGGTGAGCCTTAGGACTTAAAAAATTTACCAGGTTGAATTTATAACACATTTTTCCTGGATTTTTTTTTTAGGATATTCTTGTTGTTAAACATATATTAAATCAAGCTACCAGGCAACAATATTTATATTCCAGACTAAATTAAGCTTCAGTTTTGTTAAGAGGATGGGTTTGGGCTCAGGAAGGTTGAAATCTGAATATTGACTTGGCTGGTTAGCAATTCTTTTACAGTATCTGAGCCTCTTCTTTATCTGTTAAATAGGGATACAGAGATTTTTAAGGACTAAAGGGGATAATGTATATAAAAATACCCAGCATTCAGCGTGGTACATATTAAATAGAGGTGTGATGAGTGATTTACATGTACTAACACTCAATTGACTACTCTGGGGAAACGGAAGAGCTAACAATAAAACTCAGAATTCTTTTTTCTAGTCCACAAGGATTTATTGAGCACCCGCAGATGTCAGGCACTGTTCTTAGTGCTGAGAATACAGCGGTGACTGAAACCATCCAGTGTTCTTACTTTCAAGGACTTTATAATTTAGTGAGAGCGAGACACAGAATAAACATTTATGTAAATAGGACTAGATGGTGAAAGTGGGATTTTATTTTGGATTAATTGAAGGGAACTTCAAGTTGTCATGCCAGATCAGCTTTCAAGGAAGACATTTATATTTTCATGAAACTTAAAATAAGAGTGAGTGATGGGATGAGTAAAATGTAAAAACCAAAACAAACCCTCAGTAACCTTGAGCCCACGTTGGTTTCCTTCCTTCCCAAATTGAGTCATGACCAAATGCATTTTATCTGTCTCTAAAGCTAAGAGGTATACTGTTGTATTATCCACTGATTATTCCATTTGTGTGTCTTGGTTTTGTCAACCAGTCTCTAATTTCCTTGTAAGGAAGGGAATGTTACATTTCTTTGTTATCCCATAATGCCAACCATAGAGTTAGCCACGTGTCTGTATACATAAAGACAATACATGATTGCTTTATTATTAGTTGTTTTTGTTAATAATTGCTTAACATAGTGAGCTTACTTTGTAACCAAGCCATGTGCTAAATATTTAAATACTGAATATTATCTTCTTTAGTCTTCATGCCAGCTGGAGGTTGGCATCAGAGGTAGAAGCAAGTCACTTATTTACCGTTTACACAGCTAGGAGGTGACTCATCCAGGGCATCAAGAGCTACATAAACTATTACAGTGCAGTGTTTGATTAGGAAGGTCTCTGGGGACTTCTGGGGCCTGCCAAACAGAGGTTTCTCATGAGTGATGTAATGGCTAGTTTTTTTCCCCCCTCACATTCATCCATGCTTTTAGAAATACATCTGCCTTGTGATTCTTCTCAATTATTTTCATCTCTGAAACCCTTTTCTTTCTTTTTTTTTGAAGATTAAAAAGATACAAATTCTTTTACAGTCAGCTTAGAAAAGCTGTTTGAGTCTTTTGACTTAGTGTTTTTGGGGTATTTTTTTATATTTACTAGGGCAACTTCTGGAGCAAAATTTTGTGCTAGTAGTTTGTTAATCCC
This sequence comes from Eubalaena glacialis, assembly GCF_028564815.1. Lineage (NCBI taxonomy): Eukaryota > Metazoa > Chordata > Mammalia > Artiodactyla > Balaenidae > Eubalaena > Eubalaena glacialis. The sequence continues at coordinate 122,549,348 of NC_083720.1, read as the reverse complement.
ATTTATAGACATATTAGTCAAACAAGCCTTGGGTGCATGCCTCTGTGTTGACTGTTTTGTGGACTAAGGGGTATAACTAAAAATATGAGAATATACAGAAGTACTTTATGTCTGAAACGTTCCCTCCCAGTCCACAGGGAAGTAATTTCTGTAAGCTTAAGAGCATTTTGATAGCAGTGAGATAGCTTTCAAGAAACATGTTCTGTGGATATATTCTAACTTTGAAAGTCACAAATATTTGATGGTGCATTCTATTAGGGATCCAAAACCATGATACAAGTATGTAAGGTCCCAGAAAACAACTTGTATCTTTACCTACTCATTACAAGTTGGTTGAAGGAGAAAAATTAATAGAAGAAGTATATGTGAATGGCTCTTGAAGTTTGGCAATATGAAGGTTTTTGTACTTCACTGTTGTAAGTAGAACAAGCTGATTTGGGAGCATTAGTAATAATACTAATCAGTTTCTGCTTATCAGAAACTTCTTGTGTTTATAATGCTCTCATCTTTTGATACTTAAAAAAAGTTATGGTAATAATTTTGATTTTCAGATATCCCAAATTACTGTCATTCTCACTGTACAAGAATATATTTTATTGAAGTGGCATTCGGTAGGCTTCATTATGTAATATGTAAACTTTAGAAATATTTCAGAGTTTACAGATTAGAATTTGGTATTTTATGTAAAAATGAAAATTATCAGATGAGAATAAACAGAAATGATTGACGTTTGAGGCAGAATTATGTGGTATTACATCTAAACATTTAAAATTCCAAATATCCAGTAAACTAAAGTTTGTTTGATTAACATTACACAACAAAACCTTTTTTTCAGGAAGACTTGTGGATCAGAATCTGAACAAAATTGGGAAAGATGAAATGCTTCAAATGATAAGGCATGGGGCAACACATGTATTTGCTTCAAAGGAAAGCGAGATTACTGATGAGGATATTGATGGTATTTTGGAAAGAGGTGCAAAGAAGGTGAGATGCAGATTAAATGATATGTTTAATATGTAAAATATTTTAAACCAGAACTGTTTGAGGAAATAGTTCTGTGAGTTATCAGTAATCTGACTTCCACAGAAAGAAGTTTTTGCGTAGTATAAAGCCTAATTTATTTTGACTATAGTTCTCATGCTTTTTAAATTCTCAATCTAATAGGATGTTTCTTTTGTTTCCTAGACTGCAGAGATGAATGAAAAGCTCTCCAAGATGGGTGAAAGCTCACTTAGAAACTTCACAATGGATACAGAGTCGAGTGTTTATAACTTTGAAGGAGAAGATTATAGAGAAAAACAAAAGGTAATTTAGAAAGAGATTTTGGTTACTTGAAGACTTAATATTTTACTTGAAACTGAAACTTGGAATTTAAGTGTTAGGTGTAATGCCTTGTCTCAAACAGCAGTCATTTCTGTTTACTCACAACTAAATTATTTTCATTTTTGTGTTAAATTTAATGCCACATTTTCAGTTGGTAAAGTGAAATGTTTAAAAAGTTTATGTATACTGTTACAGTGCACTATGTTGTGTGGGGTGATTATAGTAATTTGGGATATTTGAAAATTAAAACTTGCCAAAAAAAATCGTCACAACCTTATTAGGCTTTTTTTTTTTAACAGCAGAATTGGCTGGTAATTAAAGGGAATAACTTCTAATTTCATAAGTAATACTTGCTGTTATATAGTGAAATTAGAAAATACCTACAGGGTAGAAGAAAAAAAAAATTCTACCTAATGCTTTCTCTTTTAATGTTTAGGCATGTACATCCTCTGAATTTTTTCTAGGCTAAATATATATCTACATTTCTTTCCTAATTGGGGTTCTAAACCTTCTGCAGCATTGTTTTTCACCTAGTATTCATTTGGTCAGGAAATACTTACTGAATGCCTATGCTCTTCACTAGACACCCTCCTATGTGTTAATTGCATAGTCCCTAGCCTCATAGAGCTTATAGTCTAGAATTTTATGACTATCTTTGCATTTATAAATAACAGTCGTAGTGATGTACATAGTCGGAGTTGCATTCATGTAGGATTTGCGACTATATAATAAAGTTGGTGATTTGAATTGTTTCTCATATGCTAGATTGCATTCACAGAGTGGATTGAACCACCTAAACGAGAAAGAAAAGCCAACTATGCTGTTGATGCTTATTTCAGGGAAGCTCTTCGTGTCAGTGAACCTAAAGCACCCAAGGTGAGTTGACAGAGCACAAATGTCTAAAAATATTGGAACTGTAAATCATTTTTCTTCTTATACTCTTGCGATAAAATCAGATTGAGAATTAGCTTTTATGGTTTCTTACAGTGTACCTCCTTCAGCTTTTGTTAAAAGTTTTCTAAAGATTAATTTTGAATGTAAGCATTTAAAATTTGATTAATGTTTGTTCAGTTTTAGTGGAAGATGCATTCAGTTGCTTGGAGAATTGGCTGTCATGATTTTATAGAATGAAAAAAGGTTATAGATAGATTTAAAGCAAAATAGTTGCTTTCTTATGAAGAATACTTTTTTTTTTTTAGGCTCCTCGACCTCCAAAACAACCTAATGTTCAGGATTTCCAGTTCTTTCCTCCACGTCTATTTGAATTATTGGAAAAAGAAATTCTATATTACAGAAAAACGATTGGGTACAAGGTAGCAGAAGTAACACTTTGTTCATAACTAACCTGGTTTTTTGTTTTGTTCTTTTTAATATTTATTTATTTATTTATTTATTTGGCTGTGCCGGGTCTTAGTTGCAGCATGTGGGATCCTCATTGTGGCTTGTGGGATCTTTAGTTGCAGCATGTGTACTTCTTAGTTGCGGCATGCATGCGGGATCTAGTTCCCTGACCAGGGATCGAACCTGGGCCCCCTGCGTTGGGAGCGTGGAGTCCTACCCACTGGACCACCAGGGAAGTCCCTAATCTGGTTTGTTTTTAACTTAATAAATGCAGAATATCAATATGTTTTCTTTCATGGCTGGATTATAATTTGTGAAATGTCATGTACTTGGTTAAGAGTTTAGTTCATTGCATACTTCTTAAAATATATTGACTGATGACATAGAAAAAAAAATAAATATTTTTAGGTGCCTCGAAATCCTGACCTACCAAATGCAGCACAGGCACAAAAAGAAGAACAGCTTAAAATTGATGAAGCTGAACCCCTTAATGATGAAGAGTTAGAGGAAAAAGAGAAGCTTCTAACACAGGTATAGCCTTCAATCAACACAGAATTTAGTAACCATTATTTTGTAAGGTGCTGTCTTAGGCTGTGTTAGAATATATAAAGGAAGTACATTTTTTTGCTTTCAAAAATGGAATAATTGGAGATCATAAAGCATGGGCATATGGTGTTTGCTACATTTTGATTGTCATTAGTCGTTGAGGTAGTAGAGAAGATTATGGATTTGCACCAGCCTTGGTAGAATGGGTATCCTTTTGATCACCGTTCTTCCAGCACTCCCATCTTCCCTTTTCTGTGAATCTTCTACGTTGCTACTAAGTTATTATTCTCAATGACAAATCTCTGCTCCGTACTTTTTTAACATCCTTTAAGTTTCAATCAAGGCCTTTCAGAATCTGGCCTTCACCTACCTTTAAAGCTTTATTTTCCTTCTGTTTTCCCACTTGGTTTATATCTTTGCCCTTTAGTCTATGTTCATTCCTCCTGGCAAACTTCTACTCTTTGAAAGCTCAGGGAAAATGTCACCTTTTTGTGCAGCATTCTTTATTCTCCCGCTCAGCTTCAATTGCTTGGCTATCTAAGCAATATATGATGTATTGCTAAAAGTGCTCATCTATGTACATGAAAATCTACCACTTTAAAAGCACTTAACTTAAAAAGAAAACTTGGAGCAACTGAACATTTTCTATAATACTCAGCAGCATTGGTAAAGTTTAATAGCTTTTCTCCCAAGTTCAGTGTGCTGTGATTATATGTTTTGTTTCCATCGCTTTGAAGGGATTTACCAATTGGAATAAGAGAGATTTTAACCAGTTTATCAAAGCCAATGAGAAGTGGGGTCGTGATGATATTGAAAATATAGCAAGAGAAGTAGAAGGAAAAACTCCAGAAGAAGTCATTGAATACTCAGGTAATTCTCCTATTATTTTAATAGGTATAAGAATGTTCTCAGGCTTCTAGAGAGCTGTTGGAAAGTTCAGATTTTCTTACTCTGAATACTGTTTTGATAAGCTTAATTTCACCACAACTTAGTGCCTTGTTTTGTTTTGTGTTTTTTAAAAATTGAATTGGAAAATCTCCCCTTCTTTAAAATGGCGGCGTTAGTTTGTTTTTTTTTACCCCCATTCACTAGCTGTAGCCAAGGAAACAAGAATAGGTCACTGAATAATTGTGCCTTCATTTTTGTTTCATTGCCTTTCATAAGTTTTCAAATGTTACGTGTTTCTGTGTCTCCTGGAGCCAGTCGGATTGTCGGGTGGGTGTAGCTCTGGTGGCCCGCCCAGAGCTTCAGAGTAGACACAACTAAGAATTGGGGGATACTTCCTGTAATCATCCAGCTTATCTTCCTGGTTTCTTCATAGTTAAGGAAACTGAGAAATAATTATGTGACTTACTAGTGTTAGCTGTGGGGGAAATGGAAACATTTCTTAATACTCAGCAAGTAAAATAGAGCACTTACAACAAGAAGTTATTTATCTTTCTGCCCTTCCCCCACCTATCCCATCTGCCCAACTCTTACTCCTACAGCTGTGTTCTGGGAAAGATGCAATGAGCTGCAGGACATAGAGAAGATTATGGCTCAGATTGAAAGGGGAGAGGCAAGAATTCAAAGAAGAATTAGTATCAAAAAAGCACTTGACACGAAGGTACTTTGAATATTAATAAATATAGTAAAATAACTCCTATCAGTAATATGAGAGTTTAAAGTAACTTTTAAAAAGGAAAAGAAATGATATAAAATTAAAATTTTTTTTCAAAGGACAGCATTCAAACATTATAGGTGTTCTCAACAGAATATACCTCAGTATTTCAGTGGATATATCTGGGTCAGAGTCACTATGATTGGCTCTTTGCTGTGTGGTGTCCCAGAAAGTCTGAGTCTGTATTTCTTTTTTGAAAAATAAAGACTGAAGTTGTTTCAGAACAAAGATTACAGTGTAACTGACTTTGGATAGAAAGTTGATGTGAAATACAACATTTATAGCTAACTTTACTAAAGCCGAGTTTGAAACATAGATTATATAGGATTTGTATTTTATATAATATAAAATCTGATTTTCATAGATTGGACGGTACAAAGCACCTTTTCATCAGCTGAGAATATCTTATGGTACTAACAAAGGAAAAAACTACACTGAAGAAGAGGATCGTTTTCTGATCTGTATGCTTCACAAGCTTGGATTTGACAAAGAAAATGTTTATGATGAATTGCGACAGTGTATTCGCAACTCTCCTCAGTTCAGATTTGACTGGTTTCTAAAGTCCAGAACTGCAATGGTGAGTACTGGGGGCCTTTTTCTGTAGTGTAGTAGAATTAAACTTCCTCTGACAGTTCAAAGGAAGTAGGTTATTTAATATTCTTTAAGATAACTTTTTGAATTCTGTTAAGAGCAAACTGTGGTTCAGCTGTATCTTTGAAGTAAATTTTTGTTACAGTATTGTTTGTATCACAGTTTAAATCAGTTCCTTAAGAAACAGTTCACATCCACAGTTAAAAACCTAATGTCATAAGTAACTTACAAAGTTTATTTTTTCCATTGTTTAATAGCACATCTTTTAACATCACTATATATGATAGGACTAATTATTTTATGTGAATTTTAATCAGGTTCTAAGTAGGAGGAGATGTCACCATCAATTTTAACTTCTGAATGTGATGATCACAATTTAAAATTTGACTTTTGGTTTTATAAATGAACACTTTCTATAAAGAAAGGACTTGTACTCACGCATCTGCCCATCAGAATGCTGAGTTTGAGTTATTTAAAAAGAGCTTAATGTACTAAAACACTATACTGATTTAATCCTAGGTTTTGTTTTTATTCCCAATATCAACCTGTTTCTGATCAGCAAGTTCCATTTGTAATGACCGAAAATTAGAATTCAGAAAAGTTTAGCTTTGATGAATTGCTCTTCTTTTATGTATTTTTTTTAACTTTTTATTTGATATTGTATAGTTGATTAACAATGTTGTGTTAGTTTCAGGTGTATAGCAAAGTGACTCAGTTATACATATACATGTATCTGTTCTTTTTCAAATTCTTTTCCCATTTAGGTTGTTACATAATATTGAGCAGAGTTCCCTGTGCTATACAGTAGGTCCTTGTAGGTTATCCATTTTACATATAGCAGTGTGTACATGTCAATCCCAAACTCCCTAATATACTTCCCTCATATACTCCCTAACATACCCGCTTCCCCCCAGTAACCATAAGTTCGTTCTCTAAGCCTTTGAGTCTGTTTCTGTTTTGTAAATAAGTTCATTTGTATCATGTTTTTTTAGATTTCGCATATATCATATGATATGTCTTTTTCTCTATCTGACTTACTGTATTTTACCACCTTTGAGTTTTTAGCTTCATCTTGTGTTCTTCAGGATGGTGATAATGCCAAAAAAATTCTGTAGTCTTAATTTTGAGATGTACTAGGATAGCAAAGTTTAAACAACTTTATAGTAGGATTTACCTCAGTATATTTAAAATACATTGTTACTCTTCAAGATGGGGGATAGTGTTTAGTCTTTAAATGTGACCACTGAAGGGGTTTTTTTCAGTAAACATCAACGGAGGCTACTGTTTTAAGAAACCCTAGTTTGGGAAACGTTGCACTATAAATGCATTATAAATATATGGTTAGAGGAGACACATTCAGTTGCTATAAGCTCTATGTTATGTCTTTTAAAGTAGGAACAATTTATATAATTAATAAGTGATTTTGTGGTGAGTGAAACAAGATGCAATGTCACATTGATTTACTGGTACAATACCATGGTCTAAAACTGCGTGTTATTTCCTAATGTGTTTCATGTTAAGGCACACATACAAAATGATAATATGCGTATGGCCCCTTGTGATAAACAGTTGAGGCATAATCCTTCTCTAAGAGCCAAGAAGATTCATACCATAGTACATCTGTAACACATTCTGGCATGTGTATCTCAGTGTACCTGTTAAAGGAAATAAAGAATTTTGATGCAGTGTACTACCTTCTCTCTATATATACCGTTGCAAATATTTCCAAACCTTATATGATTGTGTCCTATACAATAATATTTTTAAATGATTTTATTGTGACCATTTGTGTAGAATGTCACTTACGACAAGGAAAGGAAAAAAACAATTTTACTCAGTAAGTAGCCAGCAATGATACAAATGGACTCCTGTTTTCTTAAGGGGTATTTACTATTTCTACACTATAATTTAAAATCCTTTCTGGAGCCTGTGTAGATTGCTAGGGAGAGATGAGGTAAAGCTCATCATAGATTTCTATGACTAGTTTTCCAAAACTGGGAAAGACGGCAGGTGGTACATTGACTACCACAATTCTAGTGGTAATGCATTTAAGGGAAAGATTATATATACCACTTATTAAGTTTTAGTTGATTTTGACCCTCAGATATGTGCTCTGTTAATTTTAAGTTTTGGATGTAGATGAAAGTTTTCAGGCATAGACACTAAGTAGCAGAATTGCATATATTAAGAGATGTTCATTTTCACTGCTTCAGTTCCTAAGTGAAGGAAGGATTTATGAAAAATACACAACAGTATGGCCTTAAATAATGAAGTGAAAAATTTACAGATATCTTTTTTTATCCTCCTAGCATGGATTGTGTATGAAAATTATCAGTTCCTTTTCCTTTTTAAAATTTTATCTATTGGGGGTATATAAGTGATATTACACTGTTAAAACATACCTTTGGTTTTGAAATTGTAATCATGAAAACTTACGGATGGAGAATACAAGTTTACCATGTAAATTTATGTTTGTAACTCAGGAGCTCCAGAGGAGGTGTAACACTTTAATTACCTTGATTGAAAGAGAAAACATGGAACTAGAAGAAAAGGAGAAGGCAGAGAAAAAGAAAAGAGGACCAAAACCTTCAGTAAGTACCCATGAAAATGTAAATATTTTCTTGGGGAACTTAACTTTTTTCAAGAATTTGAACATTACTTGGCTATCACTGATGTGTTAGTCTTTTTTTTTTTTTTGGTAAGTAGTATGGCCTTGGATTGCTTTAAAAGTATAAATTAAACTTGATTGCATTGTGTGGGGAAAATCATGTTATGATGGTAGTTCACAGTATGGGGATTTGTGAGAATATGGGAAGGTCTGTCTTGTGAATGGCAAGAGCCTACACTTGATGTTGAGAGTACACGTACACGTTAATAATTTTAGAATATGTAAAGAAATATTAGGAAAGCAGTGGCCTTTACAACCTTTACTGTTCACTTCTAAACTTTGATTTATTGTACCAATGATATCTTAGCAATGTGAAGGCAAAAATTATAAGAAAAAAAGTCATTCTGTTATCTAATAATAATTTATATAGTCATGCGTAAGTGAACGTATCAGGAAAGTCTGGTATACTCACAAAGTATTTCTCATTACTGCTTTCTTTTGATAAGAGGGCATGTTATACATTTGTTTGGTGTATTGATTTACTATTGCTAATTGTGAATTACTCATTTACTTCATTATTAGCATTAAGGTATTTATGTTAGTAAAATATGTAGATAAGATTATTTGGAGAATTAAGGTTATTCTGGTTAAGAAAATTAATACCTGTTACTAAGTGGCAGTTATAATAAATTGCTATCATGTGTCTTCCAATATATTTTATGTTAATATTACTCTTGTGATGAAGATAATCCTTCTGTTTGTTTGTAGACCCAGAAACGTAAAATGGATGGAGCACCTGATGGCCGAGGAAGAAAAAAGAAACTGAAACTATGAATACATATTTGTTTCATAATCACTAACTTTAAACCAGTAGTTCTTTAATTTACGGGTCTTCATAAGATGTACTGTACAATGCTCAATTGTTATGTCATTCAAAGACATCAGGTTCATCTGTTTACCAAGCTAGAAACATAGTATGTAGTTTCACTTTTTTAAATGCAACAGCTGTGCTGAAATTTTTTTATCATTAACACTTGAAGTAATAAAATAGGCTTCATTTATTAATAAATGTTTCATTTGATTTATTTTTATATTATAGTTCCGTTTGTGAGGCTTGTGACTTTTGTTTATCAGCTATAATTTCTACACTTGTAAGGCTTAAAAAGAAGCAAACAAGTTAAAAAACAGAAAATTGCAAATAACATTTGTCCCTTCAGTCTTCACTTAGTTGTGTAATTGTTTTAATTCACTTTGCCTTTGCAGAAGTTTGGGTATCTTTGTAGTGCTATTGAGTCTCATCTGGGAAGATTATGTAAATTGCATTCTCCTTGCTTATTATATGGGTAGAATGGGAAAAAAAGGCAAGACAAATTCTCATTAAATTCTATGCATATTTCTGTTATGCTTTCTGTTTCTGTAGTTGGTTCTGAGGTGAATATGCCCTATTCTGTTTGGAAGAATGGCCTTTTAGTTATATAGCCAAAGACATTTAGTATTTTCTGGTTCCTTAAGGTGTTGTTGTACCATTTTGTAAAAGGAATATTATTATTACTTTTTTTAATTGTTTGGTAAATATTTTTGACATATTACCTTCTGAAGCAGCCACAGCTTAGAAAGATAATGTCAAAACGAAGGTGATTTTTTTTTAAAAAGACCCAGCCAAAATAAGGTGTGAATTTGTCATACTGTTAAAATGAAATTGGTAACAAAATGTATCCCCTTCCAGTTTACTTTTTTGGGTTTTAGAGTAATTGAACATTTTATTTTATTATATTTAAAATAATTTCTAAGTGTGAGCAGCAAGACTGACTATAATTCCAGTTTTTATTTTCTGTGGACAGACTTGATAAACTGGAGACCCTGAAGCAGGATTACCCAAATTGTAGTGTCAGGATTTTAGCTGTACCAGAGGCCTTTATGTGCTACACATAATTTGTATAAAGTTTTATATGTGCAAATTGGGTACATAAATAGTCTCCATTTTTCTAAGGGAATGCAATAAATGTAGCATCGTGAATAAATATAACTTTTATAATCCTTAAGTGGTCTTTTCTTTCCATTGCTGTAATTTTCTTTTCTCATTTGATTTTTATTTGCTTTTTTCCTTAGGACGTTATCTTTTTTCCTTAATTGGATTTTTTCGTCTCAGATTTCTATCAGTTGCTTTCATTTGCCCACACATAATTGGGATTTTTATTTATAAGGGTGATTTCTATAGTATTACTACTACTGCTTGCTTTTAAAAAGTGGGATTGCCGCCATCAGTGTCAAGCAAAATGCAGTGTTTATGGCAATTTGTGGAGTAATTTGGTTTGTTTTGTGTTCCCCCCAAATTGACTTCTTTATAACCTTGGATTCTTAAAATAACAATTATGGATCTAATATATGCAAAATGTGAGGAATGGTTACTTCTTCCATGAAAAGAGCTGTCATTCTTAAGAGTGGTGGCTTTATTTTGGAGGAAATAATTGGGAAAATATAAGGCCAAAGAAAACTGTACAGAGGTCACAAAGGAAGTGGTGATTTCAAGAGGAAGAAAGCACAGCCTAATTGTGTGTGTGTGTGTGTGTTTGTGTGTGTGTGTGTGTGGTGGAGGAGGAGGGAGTGGAGGAGGTGGGAGGAGGTTGAGAGTGGAAATACAGAAGGAACCTAGTGCCAGCCCTCCAGAGCTCAGGGACATGGGAACATGTGTACAGGGGAACACTTGAAAAAAGCATGAAAGAAACAATATTAAATGTAGCATTGCGGTTTAGCCAATGTGTGAGGCATTTGTGTTTCCCAGGTCAATTAGGATATCACTCTTGTATGTCTATCCAGAATAAAGTAAAGCCAAGTTTTTATTTATACTGCTAGTTAAGGGAAGGAAAAATGATCACTAATCTCAACCCAACTGTTTTAAAAGAGGAATTGGTGGTTGGAGTGGACTCAAAATTGGAACCCAATTTCCAATTGATTTCCTCAATTTCCAGTTGAGGAATAGGAAGGCTTAAATAGGTGGGAGGAATGGTCCCTAAAGCCAGCCTAGAAGAGGCTGGGTGTTTACACAGGTGACCAGGGTCACAGTCAATTGTTACCCAGAATATTTCATTTAGTAGTTAATTGAGTAAGGCTCTCTATATTATTCTGTTGGGAAGATTATATTCTATTGGGAAAATATACAGGTAAAACTAATAAAATGTAATCATTTTAACTTCAATATTTTAAATATTAATGTAACCTTGGAGAAAAAAGATAATGGAAAATTTTCCAATAGCAAACATTTTTTTAAAAATTTAGGGTATTTCAAATTCATATAGTAGACTTAAGGTGTGTGCTTTAATTTTATAGCAGTGCTTACATATGCTCATTTTAATGTGTTAAAAGTTTTATTCATTTTATTACGAAATCTGAACTGAGTAGCCCTAATTGAGGGTAGTGGCATTTATGGATCTCTAAATGTTGGTCTTTAAAGGTTACTGTCTACAATATTAAAAAAACAACCCAATCAAAAAATGGGCAGAAGACCTAAATACACATTTCTCCAAAGAAGACATACAGTTGGCCAAGAGGCACATGAAAAGCTGCTCAACATCACTAATTATTAGAGAAATGCAAATCAAAACTGCAATGAGATATCACCTCACCAGTCAGAATGGCCATCTCAGAAAATCTACAAATGCTGGAGTGGGTGTGGAGAAAAGGGAACCCTCTTGCACTGTTGGTGGGAATGTAAATTGATACAACCACTATGGAGAACAGTATGGAGGTTCCTTAAAAAACTAAAAGTAGAATTACCATATGACCCAGCAATCCCAGTACTGGGCATATACCCTGAGAAAACCGTAATTCAAAAAACATGCACCCCGATATTCATTGCAGCACTATTTACAATAGCCAGGACATGGAAGCAACCTAAATGCCCATCGACAGACGAATGGATAAAGAAGATGTGGTACATATATACAGTGGAGTATTAGCCATAAAAAGGAACGAAACTGGGTCACTTGTAGAGACATGGATGCATCTAGAGACTGTCATACAGAGTGAAGTAAGTCAGAAAGAGAAAAACATCGTATATTAACGCATATATGTGGAATCTAGAAAAATGATACAGATGAACCGGTTTGCAGGGCAGAAATAGCGACACAGATGTAGAGAACAAACGTATGGACGCCAAGGGGGGAAAGCGGGGTTGGGGGGTGGTGGTGGTATGAATTGGGAGATTGGGATTGACACATATACACTAATGTATAAAATAGATAACTAATAAGGACCTGCTGTATAAAAAAATAAAATTCAAAAAAAAAAAGGATACTGTCCAGTTAAGTGTAACAGGTACACGATAAGATAGTAAAAAGGGTCAATATGTTAACATTTAACACTTTAACCAATTAACCTGCCAATTTGTTGGTGGTTTCAAGTAATTTTTCTCAAATAGGATTATGCTTTGTAATATTTTATTTCATGTTTGTGTATTTTAAAAATATTGCTATTTTTTAAAGATCATATGTCAGTGTGGTAGATAAGTTCAGGTATAGTAACATTTTAAGGAACATTTATAAATCCCATTTCTGAGAGGCCACCAGCCCTTAACACCAGACCCTTCCTGTCAGTGTGTCTCAGGGGGAATTATTTCAGTGGGCAGGCAGGCTCAAGTTGAAAAAGTATGAACAGGTTGAATCAAGTGCACAATAATGCACTTGTTTCAGGCATAGAACACAGTTGTCCTGATTCCTGTGACCATTTTAAAGGCAGGGGCAGCTCTTTGTAAAAATAATAGTGTAACCTATCTCATTGTATCTGGAGCCAGAATACTCCAGCACAGCCCTCACACTCGGATTTGTGCACCAAGTTTTAGAATTACTGCCTATGTTTAGGCAGTCACTCACTGAACACTGGTGAACCTTGACAGCAGAAGCGGTCGGGGTAGTGTTCTAACGTCCTCACCATGTACACCTCTTTCTCAAACCACTTTTCTTTTCTGCTTATATCTCAGGCATCACTCAGTACTGCAAGTTGCACTTGGAAAAAAGTATCACCCTGAATCTGATGTATTTTGAAAATGGAGATATCATAGTAATCTTTGGACTTGCAGTGATAAACTAAAACCTTCACCTGGGAGCTTGTAAGAAATGTAGAATCTAAGGCATCATGCCAGACCTGCTGAATCAAAATCTGCATTTTAATAAGACCCTCAAAGGTGATTCATATGCATGGGAAATTTTGAAAAGCACTGCTTTAAACTGTCAAAGTAAAATAAAATGTAACCTTAATAGTTGTTTAACAGATATATTGACATGATATCATCAGGGTAACAGATCTTTTAGCTTAGGTCAGGAAGATCATTCAATACTCTTTCAGAGAAAATGCTTTTATGTTGAATTTTGGATCTGCAGATGGTTTTAGCAGGGGTTCCTCTGGTGAGCTGTAATGTACTAGCATTTAAGTCACCACATCTCAATTATGTCGGAGCAGCGTGTGGTCCCAGGACCAGCAGCAGTGGCAGTGCCCGGGAGCTTGTTAAAATTACAATTGCTCGTATCAGATCACACTCCGTTCTGCTGAATGAGAATCAGGGCTGGGGCCGGGTGGCTTGCATTTATGTCCGAGGCTCTCCAGGTGATTCATACTGAAGTTTGAGATGCACTGGATTAGTACCTCTCACTATAATGGTTGGTTTCCCTTTCCTTTAAAGGGAACAAATGTTACATAACTTTGGATCGTGACTTGCTTTTTTCTACTCACATTTATAAATGTATAAATCCAATTATGAGACTATAAAAGGAAGCAGGCTGAGTGCGTGGGTCATTAAACGAATCATGCCTGAGTCATCTCATTTTTATAGCGAAGGTGAGGCATTCATGGGTAGAGCTATAAGCCACCTCTCCTTATAGGGATGACGTACAAACAGCGGTTAAAGAACCAGACGTGGTGACAGAAGGGTTTTGGGTGATTGTGTCATCTCTTTCACAGGAAGGACCATTTTTAACATCAAAAGTTATTCTCAGCACATTTGTCCTGCTGTATGTTGTCACTTTCGAGACATGGTTGATCTGGTTTGAAGTCAGAAACTTTTGTCCCCCTGTTGACGCACAGACGACAATATCTGCTGCTATTCTAATAGCGGAATCTATTGCTACGCACAGACGACAATATCTGCTGCTATTCTGCTATAGCAGAATCTATGCTATTGATCTGCTGGTCAGGGTCAGCTTGTGGCACCGTAGACGTCTGAGGAGTCACCATAACCACCGAGTGGAGTTAGTGTCTACTTGCTGTTAAAGTAGCCTACAGATGGTCATTTTTCTCATCTGCAGCGTCAGCCTCACGTCTGAGTAGAAGGGGAGTCAGGAACATGAGGCAGCTCAGGAACAGGAGCTGCGTCCCCCGAATGGACATGGTGCTGCTTGGAGGATCCGTATCTATCGTTTCTAGTCCCGTGAGCTGCGCCACCTGGGAACAAGTCTGGAGGAAGCTGGCTTTTTAAAAAGGTTCGGGGCGATATGCTGAGTATGCGTGCCCTTGTTTTTATCAGCAGGTATATCTGGAGATAGAGTCGGGAACTCAGGATTGGCTTTTTTGCATTTGAAGGCTTTGCCCCCAGCAAAAGAGAGTGCGGACTGATAATATTCCGGACTCCTCTTTCCAAACGCTCTGTTTGCACTCTTTCTTCTTCTCTTTTTTTTTGGCTGCAAGCTTGCGGGATCTTAGTCCCCTGACCAGGGATTGAACCCAGGCCACAGCAGTGAGAGTGCCAAGTCCTAAGCACTGGACTGCCAGGGAATTCCCTCTGTTGGCACTCTTTCTTGATTCGACAGTATAAATCGTATGTATGTACCACTCTCTTCCAGTTGCCACCTTTGAAAAAAGAAATCTGCTTTGAGGAAGTTTACACAGTAAGAGAAATTATAAGGGGGGTGGGAGTTTGGAAGCTATCGTTAAAGGCATTGGTGGGGCTGCACTTCTTCCAGAGGCTCTAGAGGAGGATCCAGTTCTTGCCTCTGCCAACCGTCCGTGGCTTGTCACTCCAATCTCTGCTTTTATGGTCACATTGCCTTCTTTTCTGTGTCATCTCCACCGATTCCTTCCTATAAGGACACTTGTCAATACAGTTAGGGCTCCCCAGGATGATCGTCCCACCTCAGAATCCTTAACTTAATCCTATCGGCAAAGATGCTTTTCCCATATGAGCTAGGGCTCACGGGTTCCATGGATTAGGACCTGAATTCTTTGGGGGCCGTTACTCAGCCTGCTACACCTGTCAAATTCAGTTTGTTTCATTTCCTTTGTCTTACCTCCTGATGTTTAGAGACACATTCAGTGAAGCCCAGTTACTGAACTCCACTTACCTTTTCTTTTTCTTTTCACTTCTATTGTACTTAGTTTTGATGGCTTGCATATACCTCTTGGTGTCTGGCTCATTTTTCTAAAGTCAGAGCTAATGTTCCCAAAGGGACCCCATAAGACTCTGTCCCAAGTTGTGATAATACAGTAGAGAGAAGTCATTACAACCTGTTTAATTTCCTTGATTTCATAAATAGCAACAACTTGCCATTGAAGAGATGTATTTACCAATAGAACTATACAGTAAGTTTGGAAAAAATGACTGATAATCTCATTACCCTAACACAAAGTTCTTATCTTTTCGAGGCATGTCCTTTTAGTTTTTTCCATATTTTTTAAGGCTTGAAGTAGCAACATGATCACTGATAATCTAGAATTCATTATGCTAACAAGTGGCTATCTCATGATTCAATGAACTATTTCCTGAGTATTGGACATTTAGGTTGCTTATTATTCATTATTATAAAAAAGGTTAGGAGGAGCAATATGGGGTGACTAGTGTCAAATAAATTTTAGAATGCTTACCTGGCAGAAAACTAATTGTCGAGTCATCCTCTGTCATCACCTGAGCCCTGGTGGGTGTAGCAGCATAGCAAGGACCTGTGGCTGGTGTCTCCGCTATGGGAAGTGAATGCCCTTAGCTGCCTGTCTTTTTCATTCACCCTGTATGTGGGCTCCTTAAATTTGGCACTGGGTACTGGAATGAAATGTACAACATCTTTCCATTCATAGTTTACACAGTAACACCGACATCATGGGCATCTGGTATATCTCCATTATGCCTTCCAAATCCCTAAGAAAACTAAAATATTAAATGAGGAAAAATGTATATGTTTTTTCTCCATAAAAATGTTATCACTGGGGAAGAATATGTGAAGAGTGAAAATGAGCCCAATTTTCCATAGTGTGTAGTTCCATTCTTAGTAGGAAATGAGGCATTTTTCACTCTTTTAAGCCGTTAGATCACTTTCATTACCCAGCTACCGAATACACCGTAGGTTGTATCTAGAATACCCTAGGTTTTATCCTAGTAGCCTAAAAAACTTAGTTTTGCTTCCCTGGCATGTCTTACTGGGAGGAAACTGGGAATGGAACAGATCAACTTCATAGAAATCGCCGTGGGTAATGTCACCCAGAAAAAAAGATGTATGCATAAGCACTGCATTCATCTGAATGTAATTCCTTAACAAAAGAAAAAATAAAAGAGAGAAAGAGAGTGATATTCTGCAAAACACTGAAAGGCTAGGATTAATGTCAGGTGCAAAACAGAATCCTCCATGGCTTTTTTGTTTTAAACAAGGCTGATAATGTGAATTTCTCCTGGGCACAGAAGTACTCAGTGGGAAGGTCAAGTTGGTTGCTTCATTTGGGGACTAAGTCAGGGCATCAGTAGGACCTGTTGGGTGCATCTGAGAGTTATCCTGGCCAAGATGTAGTTTTCTCATTATTATTATTTTTTTAAACATTTATGAAGGATCCATATCTCTCTGAAATGCTGGGGAAGCCCAGTAAGTGTTTGTTGAATTTAATTGAGTTTAAAAGATTTTTGATTGTGGTGGTTGGGAAAATTGGAAGATGAGGGAGGGTGACTTTCTGTTGGTAGATATTTACTCAGACAGGAATTAGAACTGAAAGGGATCTTAACAGAAATGGAGTGCAAACTTCTCATTTTACAGAGGGAGAAGTGAGGTGAAGAGTTGTGAAGTAGTTTGGAGAAATCTCCTCTCTGGTTGGGGAAGCTGATGTTGTCTAGCAATGAAGCAAAACCTGGGCTGATGGGAGAGAAGGACTTCTCTACCTATATATGCAGACCCCATGGTAGTCAGGAGCCTTCTTATCCTTGCTCAATATTTTGGGAGATGGCTTATTCTTCTTTTTTTTTTTTTTTTTTTTTGCATTTGTAGGTTTTTAAATTTATTTTTTATCAAACAATACAATGTTGTGTTACTTTCCGGTGTACAGCAAAGCGATTCATTTATACATATATATATACACATATATATTCTTTTTCAAATTCTTTTCCATTATGGTTTATTACAGCATATTGAATATAGTTCCCTGTGTTATACAGTAGGACCTTGTTGTTTATCCACCCTATATATAATAGTTTGCATCTGCTAATCCCAAACTCCCAATCCATCCCTCCCCCACCCACCCTGCCCCTTGGTAGCCACAGGTCTGTTCTCTATGTCTGTGAGTCTGTTTCTGTTTTGTAAATAAGTTCATTTGTGTCATATTTTAGATTCCACATATAAGTGATATCATATGGTATTTGTTTTTCTCTTTCTGACTTACTTCACTTAGTATGATAATCTTTAGGTCCATTCATGTTGCTGCAAATGGCATTATTTCATTCTTTTGTATGGCTGAGTAGTATTCCATTGTGTATATGTACCACATCTTCTTTATCCATTCATTTGTTGATGGACATTTACATTGTTTCCATGTCTTGGCTATTGTGAATAGTGCTGCTATGAACATAGGGGTGCATGTATCTTTTCGAATTACAGTTTTGTCTGGATATATGCCCAGGAGTGGGATTGCTGGATCATATGGCAACTCTATTTTCAGTTTTCTGAGGAACCTCCATACTGTTCTCCACAGTGGCTGCACCAATTTACATTCCCACCAACAGTGTAGGAGGGCTCCATTTTCTCCACACTCTCTCCAGCATTTGTTATTTGTAGACTTTTTGATGATGGCCATTCTGACTGGTGTGAGCTGGTACCAGGAGATGGCTTCTTGAAATGGCTTCTGTCATGTGCCATGTTGGCTTGAGAATACGTTAAGTCATGTCTGTAATACAAATTTAAAAAAGGTTTTTACAAGAGATACTTAAAAGATAATGATGGGGCACAGAGATGTGGTTTTCAAAATGGTTTGGAAACTCTAATTTATGTAATATTAGCTGAGGCACAGTAATGGTGATTTATATTGTCAGCTTAAAATGAGTAAAGAACTAATTGGGCATTTTGAAGATTTTACAACTCTTTAAATTTTCTTTGTTCTCTCTTGCGATACTTGCATTTTCACACTTTATTGTTTATTATCTTCTTTTTAAAGAAGGGAGAGTTGATGAAAGGATTTCCCTTCTAAGTAGCCCTGATAAAGACTTGTGGAGGAAAACTGAGCAACTGGCAAAAAGGAGGTTTAGGCTTATCTGCAAATCTCAGTAAGGGCACTCAGTACTATAACCAGAAAAACTGACAGAGGATGAGGGTCTCTCTACAGTCGAAAAGTGCTTCCTGCCCAGCATGAATCAGCAAAGAAAGGTCGACCCTTTTGTTCTTAACTGTTGATTTAATTGAGGACAGTGGGTTTCACTGGCCTTGGTAACAAAGTAAAAGAAAATAGAAAAAAACAAAGAGCACAGTCTAACAATCCTTTGTCGGCTGGATCCTTTCTCTGTTTCTACATATTCATACAGTTACATAAACTAGATTTGCACATATCACCAGAATATATGTAACACCAATGTCAGTTCAATACCATTGATATCCTGGAGTTGCTAAGATCTGGAAACTGTTGTTAGGAGATGTGTTTTGGCTGTTTCCCCTCCCTTGAAGTCTTTCAATCAAAAGAACGACAAGCACTCTGTTTAGAGTCAGTGACGGGGTCATTGATGAAAATGGTTTTACTGGGTTCTCCAATTGCTGTGCCCAGAGGCATCTGGAGAAGTAATTCAAACCTCTCTGGACCCTCTGAGATGGGCTGTCCCAGGTCATCAAGGATTGTCAATCAGAACATCTCAATACACACTCCTGGAGCGAAGACCAGTTTTTGGCTGATGCCAACATAGTCTAGTCCAGCTAGTGGGAAAGGAAAGCCAAGAGTGAGACTGCAGAATTCACTGCCAGAAGTTTTCCTTCAGAGAAAAAAAAAATTCAGAGAATGTCTGTAGCACTCTCCTATGTACACAGCACTTTCAGACTCATATTTTTTTTGCTTGATCCTCAGAAAGGGGAAATTTCCATGTTCTACCAAATGCCGCAATAGCTAGTCATCTGTCACCACATGCTCTCCATCACCTTCCAAGCACTTCCACAAAAATCCCACCTATAGACTGACGGCTCTCTGAAGGCAAGGTAATGAAAGCATTTCCCTTTTCTATTTGGAACTGTTAAGATGATGATCATGACTTTTATTTTGACTAGGTTTCACTCATTCACCTCTGCCAGACCTCTGGTTTAACCTTACAACATTCCACTCAATTTTACTTGGCCATGAAGGTTCTGCTATTTTCTGGGTTATTAATTGTTTTGCAAGCTGGCTCACCTGATCGTATCGCTTCTTTGCTACTTATTTAAAAAGTCATCCAATGTCATGACAAATTATAATCAAGAGAATAAAATAGGCAACCCTGAGTGATATAGATAAATATATAAATAAATGGAGGAATAGAATATTTACATTGTCTTAAACTATGTCTCCATAAAAGTCTTCTTAATTGCAAAGGAAGAAAAGTAACTTTATAGTAAAGAAACCTGGCAGGTACCACTTTAACCAAGTGGTCAAAGTTAATACCACCAATAGTGGGGTAAATTGAAATTGTGTGCCATTGGGTAGAATGCAATGAGAATGCAGTACCATCTCTGTGATATTCCTGCTGGAGATGCATAGCCTGAATCTGATTATGAGGAAACATCAGACAAGCCCAAACTGGGGGATATTTTACAAAACTGGTTTGTAATCTTTTTTTTAATTTTTAGTTTATATTGGAGCATAGTTTATTTACAATGTTGTGTTAGTTTCAGGTGTACAGCAAAGTGATTCAGTTGTACATATACATACATCTATTTTTTTCAGATTCTTTTCCCATATCGGTTATTATAGAATACTGAGTAGAGTTCCCTGTGCTATAGAGTAGGCCCTTGTTGGTTATCTATTTTATATATAGTAGTGTGTATACGTTAATCCCAAACTCCTAATTTATCCCTTCCCCCTGGTTTGTAATCTTGAAAAATATCAAAGTCATGAAAGTCAAGGAAAGACAAGGAACTGTCCAGATGGAAGAAAACTGAACGACATGATGACTAGACACAATGTGTGATTCTGAACTGGATAGTTTTGCTATGATTTGGGGGACAACGGGTGGAACTTGAATGAGGTCTGAAGATGAGATTGTAGTAATGGATCAGTTAATTTCCTGATTTTATTCTTGTACTGTGAGTATAGAGGAGAATGTCTCTGTAGGAGTTGCATTCTAAGTTTTTGAAGAGATGGGTCCAGATTTACTGGCAACCTATGGTTCAGGAAAAAAAGTGTTTTAACTGGACTTGTCACTTCTCTGTAAGTTTGAGATGGTATAAAAAATTTTAAGGCCATTAAATAATTACATTAAGACAAAACCAAAATGAGATTACGGTGAAAAGTACCAAGGCAGGAAAGTAAGGGAAAGGGGATTTGGGATCTTATGCACTTTGGTTCAAATCTTAATTCCACCGCTTACTTGTACAAATTATTTCATCTGTTTGAGTCTCAATTTCTTTAACTGCAAAATGGGGATAATTATTGCTACTTTACAAAGGTAGTTGTGAAGCTTAGAGATAACACAGCAAAGATGCTAGCACACAGTCTGGCATATAATAATGATAATATAAATACATATACATAATTATTATTGTTAATTAACCAACCTGAGCTGACGTCAGGTGTTTACTAGATTCTAGAGATTATCAAGTCTAAACTGCTATCTCTGCATATCTCCTGTTTAAACCCATGAATCACCACCTCAAGCATGGATTACTTCTATTAGTCCATCCCCACCTGAGAGCTAGCAGACGGGTCATTCATTATTTGTATGCAAGGAGATTTATCCAAATGAATTTTCATTTCTTTTCCCAACCATAAACAAAAAAGCCCAAGGAGCCAAATTGGTCTATTCACTTTTGGTTTCACAAATACATATAGAGTGAGAAATAGCTCTGTCTGAAAATTAAGAGAAAGAAAGGAAAGCAGGAAAAAAAAAAACAAACAAAAAACAGCAAAACAACAACAAAAGAACTTTAAGGATCATCACTGGTATCCTGTACAGTATGATGTGATATATTCCCTGAAGTGTTATAACACGTTAATTCTCCCAAGAGCAAGCCCTGGGCTGTAAACCTGTCTTTAGTTTCCTTCACTGTTTCTGGGGTACATGCTGAAACTGGGTTCACATTTTCATAGATACATTTTCTCTTTATGTCTTGTCAGTTCATGTGGGTTTTAGACGGCTGAGTTTTATTTGCAGGATTTGTGCTTTTACTTCGTTTTCATCTTTCCATGTTCTCATGCGTCTTGGATGTATACGATGCTAATCCTTAACTCTGTTGCCTGTCCAAATCCCAGGAGACTAAAAGGTCCCTGTTAGCAAATGAAAAAATGTGGGTACCAACGTAGATGGAAATTTCCCTTTCTTTTCCTGAATCCTACTGTGCTTTTTTTTGGTTTTTTTTTTGTTTTTTTCTGGTAAAGCAGCTGACGGGCTCACCAGAGGAAGTGGTGTTCAGAACCATTTAGCTCCACTGCCAACCAGGCTTTGATTGTCCACGTCAAGAAAGGCAAAAGGGAGTGGGACATGAGGACATGCTGCTTGAAGCCAAGGAAAATGTCCAAGAATCAGAAGTGAGACCCTCCTACCCTCCTAGGAGCTAACAGGTGCCTGGATTCTCCCAGGAGTTGGGACCTGCTCAGCCATCACAGGTATGCCTTGATCTGAAATAGTGTTTATGAGCAGCTGATGGTATCTACAAATGTTCTCAACTTTGGAAAATTAATTTGGTCCCAGGCAAGTTGTTAATGAACAAATCATAAAGGCTGCTGAATGAATATTCTATTTATTTTGTAAACAGCAGCAGTCATTCTATGTGCCCAGGTAGGAGAAACTTTAAATCAGAGCCCATCCACAAAGAGTAGGCATGCTACACTGACAGCCTAGACCTTGTCCTATACGCATGTCATGATAATGATACATTTTAAAATGGCCCGCTCACCTTCTACTGGTGCCGGCTCTATCTTCCTGGAGCGCACGGTGACAGAGGACGCTCGGGAAAGGTCAGTGCCTGTTCTCCAGACACAAACCTCCATGGAGCCAGCACTTTCATCAACGTGATACTCAGCATCACCAAAGTGCAGGGCAGGCTCTAGGGAGACATAAAAGGACAAACTAGGACTGCTTCAGCCTCCCAGGCCTCCTATCTCCTCTGGCCCTGTGGGATCCTGGGTTTTTGTCACAATCATCAGACATGACAGTTCCCACAGGCTCGACGAGAAGCAAGCAAAACACACAGAAAAACCACATCAAGGAGTCACATGCCATGGCTTTGATTCCAGGAAGTGCAGTGAGATAAAATCAGTTAGAATTCTATTCATTTTTCTGCTTTAAGAGATAGTTGTGGCACAAAGAAATTTCCCAATTGGGAAAAACTGGCCAACTAGCTTGTAACCCAGGTAAAGTCAGCTATTGTTTGGGAAAAGATGGTGGGGAACTCAGGAGGCTTTTCCTCAGGAGAGAAGTGCCCTTCATGTTGAGGGGCAGTCCAGCCAGGGGTCTGAATTTGGGGGCTGCGGCTGTGCCTTTTCCCATAACATTTGCATATTACAAAGATAGATAGAAATTCTGGGGATCCTGTTAGCTGAGATGCTAGAAATGCTACCCCCAGAGGCAGAGAAAGGCCACCCCTAGAAAGAGAAGGCTGAAAGCAGCTGGGGCGGGCGTCAGACTCTGAGGGTGCGTGGAAGAGAACAGCACATCTGATGGGAGGAAAAGTTTGACAATGAGAAAGTCAAGATTTGGCCAAGCAGACAAACCCATCCATCTCTGGTTCTCCCAGTTCTAAAAAGCAGCCTATGAACTTAGCTGACTCTTCAAAGCTTACACAAGGTTTAGCTGTTACACAAGGTTTAGCTGTTTCACTAGATAGACTGTCATGAAAAAGGTTTGGAAATGAATGTTTTTCTTTGGACTGTGAAATCCAGAGGCAAACAAATGTAAACACCAGGCAGCAGCTTCACCGCGGAGGCATGACTCCTGAGACAGTAAATGGAAAATCAACATTACAGAGATGATACCTTGGGAAACACAATGCAACGTAGAAGCATATCGGAATGAAGTTTAAATTTTGGAAGGTAGAAATCCAATGTAATAAGTACTATTTGCTCAGGATGTATTTTAGTAGATCTCTTCGTGCTGTGGAGAGTTTTACCAAAACTTTGACCATGGTGTATAAGAGCTCCCGTAATCTGACTTGAGTCCATTCTGTCTGGAGTCATAATGTACCACACCTGACCCTGTGCCCTGTGTTCCAGTTACACTAGCTCTCCATGAGCCAACACAGCACGTGGTCATGGCCTCCATCTTCACTGGTGATGTTCTCTGAGCTGAAACTACCTTCCCAACATGTTAATTTCACACAGTCCTTCTGTAAGACTTTGATTGAGTTACCTGCTTTGGGAGGCCATATATGCCCTTAAGAGGTTAGTTGTTCCTTACCCCATGCTCCCCTGACAGTTTGCATTGCTCTATAACTGCGGTGATGGGTCACACTTGCTAGTTGCTGTCTTCAGGTGCACTGCAGGTAGGGGCCTGCACTCAGAGAAGGGTGCGGTGGTCATCCTCTCTTTTGACCCAGAAATTTCACTCCATCTCCCCATTGTTGCTAATAGACGTTTCTGATACCTCCAAGCCTGGGACAAGAAAGAGGGAAGAGAGGCAAGAGGAGCAGAAAAGGTCTTTCTTGATGGGTTTTATCACGGTGATCACATTCTCGGATCTTAGAAGATGGAAGAAAGCGGATTCTTTTTCTCATGGGCACTTTTGTGTGTCCTTTGGAGATCTCTTGTTCCCATAGTTGGGTATTTCTCATCTGCAATTCCCTTGATGAGGATGACCACATCCCTATCCTGGCTGGTCACTTAATTCTTCCTCAACCATCAGCATTCGGCAGTGCTTGTGCTGGGGATCGTTCATCCCTCTAGATGGCGCTTTTGGACAAGACCTAAGACGGTTCCATTCTGGCTCTCTATTGCGTGCATGGCTCACATCTGGTCCACGGCAACCCTCCTGCATCCTTTGCCTTGATAAACCCTAGGAATACTGGCTAATCCTAATGCACTCCTTCTTTTTTGCTCATCCATCAAAGCAGCCAATCAGCTTATCTCCTACACTGAGACTTTCCAGGTAGAGCCAGACCCCAGTTCTCTGTATCCTCCACAGTGTAGGTGACACACATTACACTCCCCAAATGGTCTTGTGATTTAGCACCTCTTTGAAAAGCTAAAATATTAAAGCCACCATTCTTATACACTGTTCTGTGTTTTTATCAGAGCTCTAGAAGCATCTCAAGATCAGGGACCACATTCCACATGTCTTTATGTCTTTATACCCTTAGAAGCACATCGGCTGGTATATTATAAGTACTCAAGAGTTTGTCGAGTGGATAATTTTAACTCACTTCTGATATACTTTGAACTTATTACAAAAGTTTTTGTTTGTTTGTTTTTTTTAAGTTGGGACCAAGTGATCTTTTTTAGCACAGAAATTACTCTGTGTGGTATTGGGGAAGGGAGAGAGGTAAGAAAGATAAAAAAAAATTTGAGTTATGTTACTGTTGAGAGAAAAAAATGTAAGAATCAAGCCTCTCTGAGTACAGTAAGATACATGATGTAAGAAGAGGACAAGTGTCACTTAGAAGAAAAATCATGAAACTCTTCTGAGATGCTCTGTATATTAAGCATCAGGAAATTTGTTGAAATAAAGAAAAGAGCACTATGTCCAAGTCGTCTTCACCCTAGCTCTGTCTAAACAAACTGAGGTGCTGGCAATAATTCTTAAGGGCGGGCAATTATGAGAGTATGATGTTTTGACCACATCATACTTATGTTAAATGGATGCCATAGATGTGTTTTTATCTCCATTAAAAGAGAATGTTCTTTAAATGGAAATAAGAAAGAGAAATATGACAAGGTAAAGCTTTCAAAAGAGATATGACCATCATTTAAAAATGAGTTCAATGTCCAGATTCAGAGAAATTTCATGCCAAGATCCAAAGAAGACTTGCAGGTGAAGTGACAGAAATACTGTTGGTAAACTTTGGCAAACTCCCCGAAACAGGATAGATGCCAAAAGATGGAAGATTTGGAAAATGTTTTTTCAGTTACCTCAGAAGAGAAAATAGATTCTGGAAACAAACTGGTAAGCTTGATTGCTAGAAAAATTCTGGAACAGCTTATTTAAACAGTTTCTGAATTTTTGGATAAGAAAGAGGTAATGCTTATGAGTTAATATCAGTTCTTTAACACCTAGTTTCATGAAATCAAATTTAATTTTTTTTTGTTGTTTAGTTAAACAGACATCTATTGGACATCCTCTATGTGTTCTAAATGTGCTAGTTACTGGGGATGTAAAGAGACGTGCGTTCTCGTGGTTGAGGTATTTCTGGTGTAATAGGGCAGCCACACCGATGCCAATCAGCTAAACCCTGAGTGCTTTGACGAAAGGAGCAACCAACCTCAAGGCTCAGAGAGAGGAGTTTTGGGAGAAATAATGCTGTACTAGACTCAAAGAATGAATGACAACTGATCCATGAGAAAGGGGGGAAGAATGTTCCCAACGGAGTGGCTAATATGAAAAAAGGCACAGGGGCATGACACAGCCTAGCGTTTGGGGAGGAATACAAGAGTGTGTTTCTTAGAAACGTGTAAGGTGAGAAGAGATGAATGAGGGAATGAGTTTAGAGAGGAAGGTAGAAGCCAGATCCTGCAGAGACTTGGATCCATTTGAAATAGATGGGACTTCACTTTCTAGACTCTCCGTAGAATGTGGGGACCAATTTTAAGCAGTGGAAACGTGGTTGGTTTTTCATTTTCTGTACATCTGTCCAACTTCGGTGTGGGCCACAGATTGAAGGAAGAGTTAGGGCTACTGATCAGGAAGCTATTGCAATTATCCATGTGAGACAGAGGATGGTTTGCACTATGCACTGGTACTAGGGATGGAGTGGAAGAGATGGATGTAATAAGTGTCCTGAGCAGCATCCAGTGATTGGATGTAGGTGGCTTCTAGGATGCCCTGCACTCACAGCTTCAGGAGAGTGGGGCTGGGTTAGTATGATCACGTCTATAGCACAACCAACTGTTTCAGCTCAAGTTTGCTCAGCATAGAACCAAGGAAAGATAAAGCAGCCAAAAGAATTTTTAAAATGGGCTGCCTGTTTTCAGCCATGTTAAGAGAAAGAATATTTTCACTATGGACCTTGAGGGTCTAGGACCCTCAGCAATTATTTTTGGCCGAGCTAGAGGTGGTTCTATTGGCTTGATGGCGTTGCTAGGATCCCATTCCCATGCTCATCAGCCCTTTAAGGAGAGGATATCAACCAGAGGATGCTGGGTTTTCCTAAGCTCAGCAAAGTGCTCGATCCTCAATAAATGTTACAGAACCTGAATGCAAGCTCCCTGGATCCAATAATTATTAACAGTGACTTTCTCAGAACAGTATGCAGCAACTAAGTTTGTTTACACTGAACAAAGACTCTTCCATCACTATTTATGTACATGATTTTTTTTCTCCCATTGAAAAGCCTTCATGAGTTTGAGAATAATTTAATTAAGGATCAAGTCAGATGTAATAGAAGGCAGGGAAAAGAGCTTATTTGACTTTGGGGTCCTATACTAAGCGCACGGTAGGACACTATGAATGTTTCTTGAATTGCTTGTTAAAAATCTACTAAAACCATTTCAAACAATATTGGAAGTAAACAATTGGGTTGTACACTGAATTTTGTGTTAATTTTCTTCCTTTATTTGCTGTATTTTTTTCTTTCTTTTTCTATTTGGCATTGGAAATGTCTGCAACTTCTGAACGTAGGAAGATTTAAAACAACTAAGGTTTTGAAGTCAAAAGTAAGTGGTGGTATGGCAGGGCTCAAGGAGGAAATATGTCCTCAAGAAATAGATATTAAGACGTATTTATTTTTGTACATTCCTGAATTTAGCTCTTCCTACAGGTTAGTCCGATTTAGCTCATCTTACTTATTTTGTTGTTCACATAATGACTTTGTAGTTCATATAATACTGTGGCACTAACAATTCATTTCAGGTGTTTCTGGCCTTAGGTTTTTTTTTTTTTTAATTTAATGATCTATTTGTTTAATCCAATATATCTATTTATTTATTTATTTATTTATTTATTTATGGATGTGTTGGGTCTTCGTTTCTGTGCGAGGGATTTCTCCAGTTGCAGCAAGCGGGGGTCACTCTTCATCACGGTGTGCGGGCCCCTCACTATCGTGGCCTCTCTTGTTGCGGAGCACAGGCTCCAGATGTGCAAGCTCAGTAGTTGTGGCTCACGGGCCTAATTGCTCCACGGCATGTGGGATCTTCCCAGACCAGGGCTCGAACCCGTGTCCCCTGCATTAGCAGGCAGATTCTCAACCACTGCGCCACCAGGGAAGCCCAGGTTTTCTTTTTTTTTAAATTTATTTTATCCAAGTATAGTTGATTTACAATGTTGTGTTAACTCCTGCTGTACAGCAAAGTCATACACATATATACTTTTTCATATTCTTTTCCATTATGGTTTATCACAGGATATTGCATATAGTTCCCCATGCTCTACAGTAGGACCTTGTTGTTTATCCGTCTTATGTGTAATAGTTTGCATCTGCTGATCCCAAACTCCCAATCCATCCTTCCACCACCACTGCCCCCCATCCCCTCCACTGCTTGGCAACCACAAGTCTGTTCTCTTTTTTTTTAAATTAATTTTTATTGGAGTATAGTTGATTTACAATCTTGTGTTAACCTTGTTTTATGGATTGGGAAACTGAGCCCCAGTAGCTCCACTTGCCCGAGGTTACGTGGGAAGGTAGTGGTATCCCAGACTCAGAGGCCAAGTCTTCAAGCCCCCAGTCCTGGCTTTTCTCACTCTATCATTTCACTTCCCCATCCTCTTCTTTTTTTTCCCTCCCATTTCTTTCCTTGTGTACCTTGACCAGTAATTAGGTCCAGCAGAGAATGAGCATATTGTACTGGCATCACTCTTTGGCTACAGGAAAAGGTATGACAGTGAAGACAAAAGGAAGTTAAAGCTATAGGTATACCAATTTCAACTTTTTCCTGTTAATTCCTCATCACCCTAGAAAACTGAGAACTGGTTATAAAAGGAAAGAGCTACTATGAACCAGAGTATGTAGAACAATGTAAAAAAAGTCCCTACATCCATAACTTTGCTTCTTTCTCTCTCATTTTGCCCGGCAAACAACTCTTGGGTCTCGAGAACTTGGTTCAGGCAAACCTGTCCCAACCTCTCAGTAAGAGATAGGTGCTCTAGCTATAATGCTAATCAGAACCCTGATATTTAAAAAATTCGAATCTTTCAATTAGGCTTTAAAAACCCACATAACTCCATATTGTCATTCTTTTCTTTCAGAGTGTTTCTATTCTTCTGTTTGCTCCTTATATTTATCAAATAGACTTGACTAGGCAGTGATTCTTCAGAATCTCAAACAGTCAAAATTACTCCTATTTCCTTCTCTTCTGTGGAGAAAACAACAGATACTTTATATATAAGATTGTAACATTTCTCTCTCCAAAAATCTACATAATCAAGATTAATATTCTTAGTAGACACTCCCTAATATCTCTTTGGGTTAACAGAAAATATAATACAAATTCCAAATTTCTATGGAGTATACTGAAAATTCACATACATTGTTGTTTTTTTGACTTGAACTCTTATAGGTTATTACAAAATATTGAGTGCAGTTCCCTGTGCTATACAGTAGGTCCTTGTTGCTTATCTATTTTATATACAGTAGTGTGTATATGTTAATCCCAAACTCATAATTTATCCCTCCCTCCGCCCCTTTCCCCTTTGGTAACCATAAGTTTGTTATCTATGTCTGTGGGTCTATTTCTGTTTTGGAAATAAATTCATTTGTATCATTTTTTTTAGATTCCACATATAAGCGATATCACAAAATATTTGTCTTTGTCTGGCTTACTTCACTTAGTATGATAATCTCTAGGTTCATCCATCTTGCTGAAAATGGCATATTTCATTCTCTTTTACAGATGAATAATACTCCATTGTATATATTTACCACATCTTTATCCATTCATCTGTCGATGGACATTTAGGTTGCTTCCATGTCTTGGCTATTGTAAATAGAGCTGCTGTGA
Source organism: Eubalaena glacialis (assembly GCF_028564815.1). NCBI lineage: Eukaryota > Metazoa > Chordata > Mammalia > Artiodactyla > Balaenidae > Eubalaena > Eubalaena glacialis. The sequence continues at coordinate 122,519,796 of NC_083720.1, read as the reverse complement.
ACATAAGGGGTGCATGTATCTTTTCGAATTACAGTTTTCTCTGGATATATGGCCAGGAATAGGATTGCAGGATCATATGGCAACTGTATTTTTAGTTTTAAAGGAACCTTCATACTGTTTTCCATAGTGGCTGCACCAATTTACATTCCCACCAACAGTGTAGGAGGGTTCCCTTTTCTCCACACCCTTTCCGGCATTTATTAGTTGTAGACTTTTTAAAGATAGTCATTGTGACCGGAGTGAGATGATACCTCACTGCAGTTTTGATTTGCATTTCTCTAATAATTAGTGATGTTGAGCATTTTTTCATATGCCTGTTGGCCATCTGTATGTCTTCTTTGGAGAAGTGTTTTTTTAGATCTTCTGCCTGTTTTTTGATTGGGTTGTTTGTTTGATATTGAGCTGTCATACATATTATTTTAAGAAAAAAATAGTTATCTTAATTCTAAGGGGGCAATTTTTGAAAAGAAATTACACAATGAAGAATGCATAGACTTCAGAGTCTATACATATTCTTAGCCCTTGAGACATGTGAAAATATATTTGGGAACTGAACTTAGTCCTTGGCAATTTCTTTTTTTTAAGGCTTTGATGGCTAGCCTCTTTCCCCCCCTTTATTTATTTATTTATTTGGCTGTGTTGGGTCTTAGTTGCGGCACATGGGATCTTCATTTGAGGCATGGGGGATCTTTTTGTTGTGTTTATTGTACTGCACGGGCTTCTCTCTAGTTGTGGTGTGCGGGTTTTCTCTCTCTAGTTGAGGCGCGCGCGCGCTCAGTAGTTGTGGCACGTATGCTTAGTTGCCCTGAGGCATGTGGGATCTTAGTTCCCTGACCATGGATCGAAACCGGGTCCCCTGCACTGGAAGGCAGATTCTTTACCACTGGACCACGAGGGAAGTCCCAGCAATTTCTTTTTCTTAGTGGAGCAAAACTAGCCTATTGTACCATTCTGAGATCTTGTCCACAGGGTAAGATATCAACAAAAAAACCCAAACTAGGAGACCAACTAAGAAAAACCAAACCAACTTTTAATCTCATTCATATTTTCCTTTGTTCTAGAACAATATAATGCATGATAAATTTGCCATCCCCAACTAAAGAGCGTATACACTCTTCAACCTCTGCTCCATCTGGTTTATCGCTTGACATAGCTCAGTTTCATGGAAGCTCTGTGCTGTATCTATAAATTCACACAAATTTTGGGTCTATAACAGCAGCCCAGTCTAATCCTGTCTAGATCTGAACACAGCAACCCATAGCCACTCAAATCCTGACAGAGGCGTGTTTGAGAGATGAAGTGGTCAAACTAATTTGAGACTCGTAATAAAATAGTCTGATCCCGTCCCTGTCTTTATCAACGTTTTCTCTTAAAAGTGCCTCTTGTAGAAAGGACAACTGAGACCTAAAAAAAGTAATACTGGGCTTGCTGCTTATCGAGTCTGGGGGTGGGAGGGGTTGGTTTTGAGAGGGGAGGAGCCCCCTATTCTTTTCTGGCTCTGAGTTTCAGCTGGGAGTAGAGCCAAACTCCCTGCCAGGTGGGGCTAGGAAGAGAGATCTGGATGCCTACACGTGGGAGCTCCATGGTACCCTTGTACCATTTGTAGACTCATGTACTTTTTGTGAGGGAGGCCTTTGTTGGGCTGCTAAGATGAGTGTCCTTGTGGGGTGGTCCTGGTTGGATGATCAGACACTTAACCTAGGTCCTCTTCTCAGCTTCCTTATAAGTCTTAGGTCACTTCCTTGGGACGTGCTTTTTAAAAAAATTTAATAAACTCATACACAAATAGTTAATCTTCCTGCATTGCTGTGTGGTCCTTGGTGTTGGTGATACCTATGTATTTGAAAAGCCACTCAGAGCCTTTGAAGAGGGAGAAACATCAACAATTCCTGTAATAGACCATTTAAGTTCGATTTGTCTTTCAACTGTTGAGGGAAAGTACGAGAAGAAGGCAGCTATTGCCAAGAGTGGAAAGCAGGAAATGGACTTACCATCATCAGGATCAGCCAGGATAATCACCTTGGCGGTGGGGAATTCAGCCCGCAGTTGTCCTCCCATTGGCAGGCTCAGTGAAACGCTGAAGGATCCCTCCTCTTCATAAAGAGAGTCATTGATGATCAGGATCCGGCAGGTGTTCTCAGCCTCATCCTTGTCAAAGCGGAGGATGCTGGTGTGATCTTTTGGACGGGCGATGTAGTCAGAGAAAGATAATGCTGTGGAAGAAATGGTGCCTGTGGCAGAACCTAAGGAAGTAGGAGATGGAACAGAGAAGGTGAGAAGAAATGGAATTCTAAACAGGATAACTGTTCCCCACCTGGGTCTTCTTCAAACTCTTTTTAGACAATAGCTATCAGAATTATAAGGCACACATCTCTTACAGTCACAAATATTAGTATTGTTATTAGAAGGCTTTTAGAACAGACCCTGGTATTTTGACATGGTTCATAGTTAGTGGTCTTTAAATAGGGTATATATTGAATAAGGTTTGTTTAGATTAGGGGCTAAATAAACTGATGGATCATAGGGTGGTGGGTCTGGTTTAGCTTAATTTGTTCATGTTATAGATTGGAAAACTGAGGTACAGATAAATTATGACCATGATTATGGTATAGATTTTCTCCTGCCCCTTGCCCTTCCCATAGTGGCAGAGCTGTAAGTAGCATCTTGGTAATCTAACCCTCATGCCCTGACTAGAGTTCTTTGCAATGACACCAAAATACAGCCATGAAATTACTTGTTATTTTACAAGGAGTACAGGATTGATTGGAGGATTTCAGTTTAGAGGCAGTGCATTTAAAATTTTATTATAATAATTTACATACATTAAGATTCCCCGGGGGCTTCCCTGGTGGCGCAGTGGTTAAGAATCCGCCTGCCAATGCAGGGGGCACGGGTTTGATCCCTGGTCCAGGAAGATCCCACATGCCGCGGAGCAACTAAGTCCGTGCGCCACAACTACTGAGCCTGTGCTCTAGAGCCCACGAGCCACAACTACTGAGCCCACATGCCACAACTACTGAAGCCCGTGTGCCTAGAGCCCGTGCTCTGCAACAAGAGAAGCCACGACAATGAGAGGCCCATGCACCGCAACGTAGAGTCGCCCCCGCTCGCTGCAACTAGAGAAAGCCTGTGCACAGCAACGAAGACCAAACACAGCCAAAAATTAAAACAAATAAATAAATTTATAAAAAAAAAATTCCCCAATTTAAATGCACTATTTGATGAGTTTTGACAAATACATACAATCATGTAACCATTACCATAAGCAAAATATAGAACATTTTCATCCACCCACACGTGTACCCCTTGTAATCCATCTCCTTCCCTGTCTCCCAGCCCTGTAAACCACTCATCCATTTTCTGTCACTATAGATTTATTTGCTTTAATGAGAATTTCATGTAAATGAAATCATGCAGTTTTTAGTCTTTTGTGTCTGATTTGTTTCATTTAGCACAATGCATTTAAGATTCATTGATGTATCAGGATTTTATTCCTTTTTATTCCTGAATAGTGTTCCCCATTGTGTGGCTACACCATGATTTGTTTTTCTGTTTACCAGTTGATAATTTAAGTTGTTCCCAGTTTTTAGCTATGCTGAATAATGCTGCCATGCATATCCAAGTTCAGGTCTTTGAGTCGATATGTAATTTTATTTCTCTTGAGTAAATACTTAGAAGTGGGGTTTCTGGGATCTAGTGCATTGTTTTTAGTGTGGTAAAATAAACATAACCTAAAATTTACCATTTTAACTATTTTTGAATGTACAGTTCAGTAGGGTTGTCTATTCACATTATGAAGCAGATCTTCAGGACTTTTCCATCTTGCAAAACTGAAACTCTGTACCCATTAAACAACTCCCCACTTCTTCCTCCTCCCAGTCTCTGGCAACCACCATTTTATTTTCTGTCTCTATGAATTTGTCTATTCTGGGTACTTCAGGTAAGTGGAATCATACAGTATTCATCTTTTGGTGACTGGCTTATTTCACTTAGTGTAATGTCCTCAAGTTTCATCTATGTTGTAGCATGTGTCAGAATTCCTTCTTTCTTAAGGCTGAATAATACTTCATTGTATGAACATACCACATTTTAAAATTTTTTTTTGGTCACACCACATGGTATGTGGGATCTTAGTTCCCCGACCAGGGATAGAACTCATGCTCTCTGCAGTGGAAGCGTGGAGTCTCAACCACTGGACCGCCAGGGAAGTCCCTGCACAAACCACATTTTGTTTATCCATTCAACCAGCCATGGATACTTGGATTGTTTCCCCTCTTGGCTATAATAGAATAATGTTGCTATGAACATGGGTGTACAAATATCTCTTTGGGACCTTGCTTTCAATTCTTTTGGATATATACCCAGATGTGGGATTGCTGGACCATATGGTAGTTCTATTTTTAATTTTTTGAGGACCCTCTATACTGTTTTCCACAGTGGTTGTACCATCTTATAATCCCACCAACAGTGCAATTCAGTGTATTTTCTTTTGCAGTGTTGAAAACATAGCAACACATAGGTTTAGACCTAAAAGAGTAAAGAGTAGTCATGGTAATTGAAATGATTTAGACAGACCAGGTTTAGGAGACAAAGACTGTATAAAATAACTCAATATACCAAATAAGTAATTTTTGTAAAGCATGACTATTTCCAACCACTCTTCTCCTTAGTAAGAAGCAATGTGCGGGAGTTCCCTGGTGGCCTAGTGGAGTCCAGACTTTCACTGCTGTGGCCCAGGTTTAATTCCTGGTTGGGCGGCCCCAAAAAAAAAAAACAAACAAGCAATGGGATATGACAGTGAGCTTCTGGACGGGACACTCTAGTTTCGGCAAGGGTCTCTCTTGCTCATAGCTAAGGTATATGCATATCTGCATGCTGACACCAATATCCACCTTCTTCTTGTTAATATGAATCAACACAAATACAAGTTGACATCTATTAGTGTGTGCTGTATGCATCAAATATAGCTTGTTAAAAAATGAGCATTGCTTCCAAATTGACTTCAGAGGATTTGCTCTGAAGTTCAGTGACTCACAAAATGTTTCAGGATGATTTTTTGATAGAACAAGTTTTAGAATTATTAGGAAACAAAAAATTGACTGTTTTGTCATTCCGGGAACCTAAAAAAGGTTAGAGCTGGAGAAATTGATGAGCATAAAACATGTTGACGAGGGCAGAGAGAGAAACAGCTAGAAATGGATGGCTTACAGGGGGATTTTCACTTGGTGGAAAGTTCTAGTGCCAGCCTGTGCTTTGAAATTTTATTCCTCCATGACTTTCCCTCCCTGTTCAGTCCTGGGAAATCTATGCATGAAAGAGCTCTCTGAGCTCAAATCAGGAAGGAGAGGCAAGAGCTATCAAGTGCTAGAGACAGGCAGTCCCCAAGTAAATGAGGAGGTAAGTGGCTAGCAATCTAGAAAGCCCTCAGGAAGAGACGAGAAGGTCTGTCAAAGAGATTTTTTATGCTCCAAGATACACACACAAAAAGGAAAAAAGTTCGTAAATTCTTACAGCAGTCTGATTAAGTAATAAGCAACTGTTGGAAAAATTTTTTTAAGAGCCTGAGGTTTAAAAAGAATTACACGTTGGAGAATACACTTTTTTATTTCCCCTTAGTCATCTAGAATGCAGAAAGTTGGCAAGACGGGTGGTGTTAAAAAAAAAAAAAAAAAAAAAAAAAAAAAAAAAAACCCTTGTCAGAAACTACACATTTAACCCCTCTGAATAAATATCAAAAGCAGATAAACATTAGACTTGCATAGTAAGTACCTAATACTATGTTTATAAATCTTTATTAAATATCTTTCTCAATATATTTCACCTAATGAATAGTCAAATATTGATTTATCACAGTTCATGAAGCAAAAGTGATTGGTATTTCCCCCTTTTCTGTTGATTTTTTTTCACCTGACTGCTCCACTGATTGAAATAGACATACCTTTAAGTAGGTAGATTTCTGGGTTAAATAAAAGACTGAAATATAACTCTTATTGAAAATCCTTTGGCTGTGGAACTAAAACAGAAAGCAAAACAATACATTTTAGCAAGCTTTTATTAACAATGAGAGTTGATGGGGAAAACAAAGATGGTTTAATTACATCTCACATATCAAAAAATTCAGATTGAGCTCAGGCCGCGGTGTCCAGGACGGTGAGGCGGTCGTGGATGGGCTCTGTTTCTGACAGTGTGATGGCGCGTGGGAGAGGGTGACAGGCGGAGGGACCGGCAGGTGCAAAGGCTTGGAGGGCAGTGTGACTTTGGAGGACGTGGCTGTGTACTTCTCCTGGGAGGAATGGAGTCTCCTTGATGAGGCTCAGAGACACCTGTACCATGATGTGATGCTGGAGATCTTTATACTTATATCCTCACTGGGTTGTTTGTGTGGCATAGAGAATGACAAGGCTCCTTCAGGACAGAGTGTTTCTCAGGAAAGAATGCCACAAATCAGGACTCTAAAGCCAGATCCGTCAACCCAGAAAGCTCATCTCTGTGAGATGTGTGTTCCTGTCATGAAGGACGTTTTGTACCTGGCTGAGCATCAAGGAACGTATACTGGGCAGAAATCGTGTACATGTGTAGCATGTGGGGAACAATTCTGTTTCAGGGTGAATCTTCACCAACACCAGAAGGAGCACAGTGGGGAAAAACCCTGCAGCAAAGGTATGAACAGGACCTCCTTTGTGAAGAGCTACGGAATCTATTTGTCAGGGAAGCCTTTCACCTGTGGGGAGGGTGGAAAGGACACCGTGGGCCTTTTCCAGTACCAGGCCACTCCCAAAGCGGTACTGAGTATACACAGCAGTACTGGCTGTGAGGAGACCTTTCACTGTGGAAAAAGTCCTTACAAGTGTGGTGAATGTGGGAAAGCCTTCCGCTGCAAACGTACACTTGTTCAGCACCAAAGAATTCACTCTGGAGGACTGTATGAGTGCAGTGAATGTGGGAAAACCTTCACTTACAAGCACACATTTCTTCGGCACAAGACGCTTCATACTGGAGAAAGGCCTTTTGAATGCAGTGAATGTGGGAAGGCCTTCAGGTTCAAATATAAACTTGTTCAGCACCAGCTTATTCACACTGGAGAAAGGCCTTATGAGTGTGCCGAATGTGGGAAAGCTTTTGGGTGCAAATCCAAACTTGTTCGGCACCAGAGAATTCACACTGGAGCAAGGCCTTATGAGTGTACTGAATGTGGCAGATTCTTTAGACAAAGCTCCAGCCTTGTTCAGCACCAGAGAATTCACACAGGAGCAAGGCCTTATGAATGTGGTGAATGTGAGAAATCTTTTAGCCAAAGCTCCAGCCTCATTCAGCACCGCAGAATTCACACTGGAGAAAGGCCATATGAATGCAGTGAATGTGGGAAATCCTTTAGCCAAAGCTCCAGCCTCATTCTACATCGGAGAATTCACACTGGAGAAAGACCTTATGAATGCGGTGAATGTGGAAAATCTTTTAGCCAAAACTACAGCCTCATTCAGCACCGTAAACTTCACACTAGATAAAGGCCTCAAGAGTACAGCCAACATGAGAAAGCCTTCAGTTAACAGTCTGCTCTGATTCAACACCAAAATCTCACAACTCAGATCTAAGTTTTAGGAATTCAGCTAATGTGGAAAAAATACCTTCTGCATGAGGAAATCTACATAAGATAATGGCCTTAGACCTTCAGGGAATGTGCTATCTCTTTGCTCAGTGTGATAGCACTAGAGAGCCTCTATGAGGAGCCATCTGCCATGAGTTCCAGGTATGTGAGAAATTTTCAGGAGCGGCATTTCATATTTTACCTGCTCAGGAACCTTGCCATAATTAAGTCACTGCCAGGTTCTGTGGCAGAAGTCAACTCACCTTTACCATCTGGCAGGTCCTCATAGTGTGCATCAGTCACCACAGCATGCTCAGAGAAGACAGATGTTTGTGCTCTCTCTCCCATTCTCTAGAGGAAATCATAGTCCAAGCCCCTAGGGAGTTCCCATTCCCTTCTCTCTAACTAGTTATGGCACGGACCTGACCCAGTCTGGGAACTGCTGGTGGCTTGTAAAGTTTTCCTTCTTCATGGCGTTGTTGGTCTTAGGTGATACTTTTGAAGCATTTTCTGTCCTCCAAGTCGCCAACCTGGGAACGATTTGCTGCATATTGCTCTGATTTGTATAATAATAAAAATCTTATTGTTTAAGTCAAAAAAAAAAAAAAATTCAGATTACCTAAATGGCCCATTCCTCCTAGGAGTCTGGAAATTTTACTTTGGGAAACCATTTGATTAAGAACACGGAATACTGGTATTTATTTTAGTTTAAAAAGCTCTATTTTATTGATAGCAAGTTAAGAATCCCCAAGAGTTAGAAACTTCTGTTCCAAAAACATCAAATATAACTTGAGATATAAGCTGAGGTCTCTGGTGATGGTCTGGACAAATCCCTTATTTAATAGTGAAGAGTCTCCAAGGAGTACTGATGTGTGATTTCCAGGTTGCTTTCATAAAGATGCTTTAGCAGTTGGGCCTCAAGCCTTATTAGGGCAATTTACCCAATAGTTGTGCTATAACATCTTTATGAGGAACATTAGAGGTAGATTATGGGGCAGAATGGAATGTCTTACTGAGTATGGGTTTAATTCTCCAAAATTAAATCTAGAACCAAAGGATTCATCTCAGACTAACTGAGCATGATGTTGTGTTGGTAAAGGTTTAACAAACAAAACAAAACACACAAAAGTACCACAGCCAGTTTCACTATCAATGTGAAGTCACTGAATCCAGTGTTGGAAAGAGATGCACCCAGTTGATTCTCAGGAGCAGTTATTGGCTGGATCCATCAAGCCACTCCATCCATGCTGACAGTGGCATAGATTTTCCCTCACCCATGCCCGTCTCAGACATCACTGGGAGTCTGAAAAATCTCTGAAACTATTTTAAAAATTAATTGTTTCTTTACAGAGGGTATATATGGCTCAGTCTTTGCAGCTTCAGAGTACATTTGCTTTGTAAAAATCATAAATGATGCTTAAAGTCAGAGAGAAAGTTCTATCAAGAAGCTACATTAAAGGGTAATTGAATCACTATATTAGGGCATTTGATAACTTTATGAGCTGGCTAGGGTACTTTATCGATGTGGAAATCGAGGCAGGGAACACCCCAGTGTCTTGTCCAGGAGTCAAATTCCCATTTCCTGATAGAGCATTTTTTTAAAAAAATTTATTTATTTAATTAATTTATTTTTGGCTGTTTTGGGTCTTCGCTGCTCCACGCGGGCTTTCTCTAGTTGCGGGGAGTGGGAGCTACTCTTTGCTGTGGTGCGCGGGCTTCTCATTGCAGTGGTTTCCCTTGTTGCAGAGCACGGGCTCTAGGCACGCGGGCTTCAGTAGTTGTGGCAGGTGGGCTCAGTGGTGTGGCTCGTAGGCTCTAGAGCACAGGCTCAGTAGTTGTGGCACACAGGCTTAGTTGCTCCGCAGCATGTGGGATCTTCCCAGACCAGGGCTCGAACCTGTGTCCCCTGCATTGGCAGGCAGATTCTTAACCACTGAGCCACCAGGGAAGCCCAGATAGAGCATTTTTTAACCTCCTCACTTTGTCTTTAGTTATTATATTACATGATTATACATTCTTTTAAGCATACAAATTTCCCTTCATATATAATTTTAATAGGGCAGCAAGACAAGAAATCGCTTTCTTTAAAAGCACAGCATCTAATTCCTGACCGAAGCAGACAGAGTCAGAAGCCCCAGGCCCAGTTCATTTCATGCCCAGGAGGATCCATGACTGGGGGGAGATGGGGTAGTGAGTGGAGAGAAGGGGAGAAGGGGACAGGGCTGGAGCAGCATGGGAGCTTCTGTCTAGAGGAGTCTTTGGGACTTCTGTTCCCAGCAACTTGACTGGCTAGGTATTCTGGGATACTCTCCCACTACAAAATATCTAGAAGAAATAATAATTCTGCCTTTTCTGTGCTCACGGGAAGTAAGGGAAATCATCAAGGGGCAAAAAAAACAAAACAAAAACAATACCCTGAAACCCCCAAACCCCAACCCCCCTACAGCTAGAGAAGATACTTCCACTCAAGCTGGGATTCAGAGTCAGCACTTCAGGGGAGACCGGGCCATGGGTCTGTGGCACCATCAGGGAGCTGAGTCTGAAACTCTGGGATGTGGCCTAGGACGCAGGGGATCAGGAGTGTTTCTGGGTCAGCATCGCTCTCGATCCCAGAAGAAGCAATGCAAATCCTCCTTAGAGGAAAACTTTTTCAAGTAAAGCCCCCAGACCTTTCACAGATTCAGATCAAATAAATGTGAGAATATCTTAAATGCACAGAAAAGATAAATCATTAGAAAGACAACTTTTAGACTAAAGGCAGACTTCTTAACAAGACAATGGAAGCTGGAAGACAATGGAATAATAACTTCAAAATGCTGGAAGATAGTAACTGTCAATCTAGAGTTTCAAGACTGAGGTTGAAATAAAGACATGTTCTGATATACAAGAGCATGTACCCCCAGCAGACCTACAGTCAAGGAGCTTCTAAATCATCCAAAGAACCCCTCTGAGATGCAAGGTATAACTTCTATAACTTACATATACACCTATAACCAAATAAATAAGCAGATTTTTTTTCTAAAGGAAAGAAAGGAGAAAGTCTTTTGCTGGATGTGCTTGGAAACTGCTTTTCACCTCCTCCTTAACTTGACCCAGAGAAACAGCCAATCAGAGAAGTGGGGTGGCCCATGGCTGTGGTTTACCACACAATCCCTTTTAACTGGATAAAGCTGATTATTTAAAGACCTCAACATACTTGACTTGGGGTTGACCAAAACCACAGGATGACTCAATACTGTTCCCCTTCTCTTGGTTTTAGGTTCTGTGGTTTGCTCTTCATTGGCTGTTTTTCCAATAGGAGCAATTTCCTAACAACAAAAAAAGTGACTAATAAGAAGAAAAAGACAGATGACATTTATTTTGAGAATAAGACAGGGTTAAGAAGTATCTAATTTGCACATCCTTTCCCAGCATATCCCTGAGCTTCAACATTTTACTACAGAGCAGTAGTTCTCAGCCAGTGAAGGAGAGTTTATTCCTCAGTTCTTCTTCCTCTCCCAGACAATGCTTTTTTTTTTTTTTTTAACATCTTTATTGGAGTATAATTGCTTTACAATGATGTGTTAGTTTCTGCTTTATAACAAAGTGAATCAGTTATACATATACATACGTTCCCATATCTCTTCCCTCTTGCATCTCCCTCCCTCCCATCCTCCCTATCCCACCCCTCTAGGCGGTCACAAAGTAGCGAGCTGACCTCCCTGTGCTATGCGGCTGCTTCCCACTAGCTATCTATTTTATGTTTGGTAGTGTATATATGTCCATGCCACTCTCTCACTTTGTCACAGCTTACCCTTCCCCCTCCCCATGTCCTCAAGTCCATTGTCTAGTAGGTCTGTGTCTTTATTCCCGTCTTGCCACTAGGTTCTTCATGACCTTTTTTTTTTTTTCCTTTAGATTCCATATATATGTGTTAGCATACTGTATTTGTTTTTATCTTTCTGACTTTCTTCACTCTGTATGACAGACTCTAACTCCATCCACCTCACTACAAATAACTCCATTTCGTTTCTTTTTATGGCTGAGTAATATTCCACTGTATATATGTGCCACATCTTCTTTATCCATTCATCCAATGATGGACATTTAGGTTGCTTCCATGTCCTGGCTATTGTAAATAGAGCTGCAGTGAACATTTTGGTACATGACTCTTTTTGAATTATGGTTTTCTCAGGGTATATGCCCAGTAGTGGGATTGCTGGGTCGTATGGTAGTTCTTTAACACAGTACCTCCATGTTATTGTCTGAGAATACTGATGACAGACATTTTGGGACCTTGAGGTCACCATGATAGCACAGCATAAAACTAGTCACTTCTTTCACCTGCTTATAAGTGTAATACATGTTTATCATCTGTGAATTATTATTAATGTACAGAGCATGAGTCTCCTTTCCATTCAACTATTTATACATCAGCTTATGCTTATTTTATTCATGAAAATAAGTAACTGGTAAACATTTATTTTAACAAGACTTCCAGAAAGGTTTAAATAACCAAATTGAACTTTTATCCACTGAGATATTTAAGTATCTGTGGGGAGTGGTGACGACAAATACCACGACACTTGAATATGCATAAAAATTGTATAAGTTCTCGCTGTCTTATAATTCCACAGAGGTACGCAAGACTTGGATGTGGCTGTGTGAGGCCTGGCTTCATGCTCCAGGGAAGAACCCTCACCCTGTGTACTCTCTCTCTTTTATTTTTCCTGCAAGCCTGAGAACCGTCCTTTGTGTGAGGAATCAAAGGTTAAAGCTCAGGTGTCAAGCACTCTGAGCTGTGTGTCAGCTATGCAGGAAGTTTTCTGGGAACACCAGCTCTCTTGAACCTGAAGACCTTATGGGGAGGTCAATTTAGGTGTAGCTTCTCCCACTTGAGGTGGAGGCATCCCCATATCCCAGCTGGCTCACAGCCAGACACTCTGAGTTTTCTGGTTCCTTCTATTTGTCATCCCACAGGGTAGCTCTTTCCAGAGGCAGAGGGATGGTCCCTTCCATTTTAGCAATTGCACGTAATCTTCCAAATTGGGCTGTTTACTACTTCATTTCTCCCATTCACAGAATCGTTGTCTTCCAGACACTCTGCTCGTGGACATAGACTATGCCACTGGTACCGGAAGTAGCCCAGCTGGAATCATAGAGCAGAGGATGAGGGCACTTTCTCCATCAGCTGCTCTGTCCACCTGTGGCCACTGCCTTGCTTGCCCAGGCCCTCGTTCCTTGTAAGACTCCAACTGGAGCCCTGTGTGGATGTGGAAGAGAGAGCTGGCACATCCTCCCAGGGATCAACTGGCAAAGAAGACCTCAAGGACTACTTCACCTTGTTATTTCTTCTTGTTGCTTTTCCCGCAGGAGGTAACACCAGGGTAAAACTTAAGAGTTGAAGTTAGATGTAGCTGGAAGTATCTGGTACCTTCAAGAGGGGAGTCGTACTTAAAGAACAGGCTATAGGGCTGCTCAACCCTAAACATATAGCCAAACACACACATGAAGAACTTAAAGATGTTCTACAAGGCCTGTCCTTGTAGTTGGTTTTGAGTAACTCAAAATAAATTGTTGGCTTACTGCCAAATCCCCTGTCATCTGGGGCAGAGGAGAATTTATTCTTATTCCTCTTCTCAGTCTTGGCACTACTGATATTTTAGATAGATAATTCCTTATTGTGGAGGTTACACTGTGCATTGTCAGATGTTTAGCAAGTGTGAGCATAGATTTTGACAGACAGAATATATGCAAGGGGAGTGGTCAAATCATGTGTGAAAACAGAACTCTGACCCACAATCTGCAGTAACTCGTGTAGGAAGTCAAACCACAACCTCTGTTAACAATCCACCCCAAATTGTCAGAACTTAATAACTCCCGGCTTCTCTGATTTTTGCCCTGGCTTCCAATTTAGGAGCAACCAAAGAAAGCCAAATATGCTCCCCTAATCAATTACACAGGTGCCTCCAGCTTCCCCAAGCCAACAGCCCCCAATCAGGGCATATCTTAAAGCCTTCTCTCTCTCTCTCTCTCTCTCTCTTTTTTTTTTTAACATCTTTATTGGAGTATAATTTCTTTACAATGGTGTGTTAGTTTCTGCATTATAACAAAGTGAATCAGCTATACATATACATATATCCCCATATCTCCTCCCTCTTGCATCTCCCTCCCACCCTCCTGATCCCACCCCTCTAGGTCACAAAGCACAGAGCTGATCTCCCTGTGCTATGCGGCTGCTTCCCACTAGCTATCGGTTTTACATTTGGTAGTGTATATATGTCCATGCCTTCTCTCTTTTTCACTGTAAAGCTTTCCACTCCTCTGCTTGACTTTGAGTCTCTGCCAGATGCAAGTGATGGTGGCTGATCCTCTTGCTATAGTGAGCTCCCAGTAAATTAGCCTGTGACATAATACACTTTTGGTCTTTGTCCCTGCTTCCTGTCACCCAGCTCCTAAATCCCTTGGAGTCCTTGAAGCATGTGTCTTTTTGTGTGCTAATGAGACGACTGGTGTCTGGGGCTCCCAGAGAGGCTCTGGATGGGGACTGGTTGCCAGGGAAACCAACCAGGTGATCAGAGGGTTGGAAATTTTGGTCCCACTCCCTAACCTCCAGGGAAGGGAGAGGGGTTAGAGGTTGAGTTACTCACAAATGGCCAATTATTTCATCAATCATGCCTACATAATGAAGCCTCCATAAAATAATCCTAGCCAAAGGAGTTCAGAGAGCTTCCAGGTTGCTGGGAGGGTGACTCGCCCAGAGAGAGCATGGAACTTCTGTGTCCTTTCCCACATACTTTAGCCTATGCATTTCTTCCATCTGGCTCTTCCTGATTTGTATCCTTTCTAATAATCTGTAACCTAGTAAGTAACCTGTTTTCCCGAGTTATGTTAGCTGTTCTAGAAAAGTATCAAACCCAAAGAGGGAGTGGTGGGAACCTCTGATTTATAACCTGTCGGTCAGAAGCACAGGTGACCACCTGGACTTGCGATTGGCGTCTGACGTGGAGGCCGTCTTGTGGGACTGAGCCCTTAACCTGTGGGGTCTCTGTTACCTCCAGGTACATAGTTTCAGAATTGAATAGACTTTTAGGACACCAGTTGGTGTCTGCATAAATGGAGAATTGTTTGGTGTAGGAAAAACCTGCACACATCTGGTGTCAGAAGTGAAATGTTGGTGTGAGTGTAGAAAAATGTAGTTTACTTTTATAGCTTATTCTTGTTCTCATTTGGATGGTTTTCATGGAGTTCCATCATTCTCACCTATTCATAGTCCTAATGAGTTAGAAAACAGGATCTTTAGGGAGTGGACACAGGATAGCTAAATTTTGACTGGCGATGTCAGAAAGAATGGGATGTTGTTTTGAGGTGTGAGGACACCCAGGCCTATGATTGGGGAGCAGTTTTAATTGATGGGGAGGTAGGGAGGAGAAGAAGAGAGACTGAGTACTATACACAGGCTATTTCACATTGTCTCCTAGATGCCATGATGACTATTAAAATTAAGAATCCTTGTTTATATTTTCCACCAGCATATATAAACTATTTTACACAGAATGTCTCATTTGACCCTCACAAAATTTTGAGGGTAGTCACAGCAGAGGTTTTTAATCTCAATTTTGAGTACAATTTTATCCCTGGTTGAGGAGGTCAGCTCAAAGAAGTTAGGGCACCTGCGCGGAGTTGCATGGGAGTCATCATGAATGGTCCAGGCTTCCCTGTCTTCCCCAAGCACTTGGCTCACCACCCGGACACTCCCAGCATCACCACAGTCCTGTACTAAGGACCCTATTCCTGGATATCAGTACCCACAAAGACTCATACCTTGATGCGTAGAGCAAATGACCGTTGAGTTCCTGGCTTGTATCTCCAGACCGTCTTACAGCGATCAAAAGCTCCCCAACGTCCTCTTCTGTTTTGTATTCTGCCTCTGGAATATAAACTGCTGATTCTAGAAAAGATGATAGAAGACATTTTAGCAAGACTTAAGTTTGATTGGTGATATTGGTGATATTTTAACCTGAGTGGAAATATACATAATCTTTGACCCTTATATATTCCAACATGATTAACTGCATGAAATACAGTAAGAATAGGAAATATATATCATTAAGTGGAGCTGGAGGGGCAGTGAAATTGAGTTTAACAGACCCCTTTTGAAAGGTTAAAAAGGTTATCTAGAACTAAAATGGAAAGAATTATCACAGAACTGTTGTGTCTTTTTTT
The DNA here is from genome assembly GCF_028564815.1 of Eubalaena glacialis. NCBI lineage: Eukaryota > Metazoa > Chordata > Mammalia > Artiodactyla > Balaenidae > Eubalaena > Eubalaena glacialis. The sequence goes on along the minus strand of NC_083720.1, from coordinate 122,504,006 downwards.
TTTTTTTTTGAGGTCACATTTTAGGTCTTCTCAATAAAGATCTCAGATTTCTGCCCTTGCTTTACTTTTAGTGTGTGTGTGTTTTTTTTAATGCTTTTAACAATCAGGTAATATAATTCATTAATGCATAAAATCTTTTCCAGCTTCATTCAACAAACATTTGATTCATTTATTGAGCAGATATCATGTGTAAGACACAAGGCTGGACACTTAATATGTTGAGAAAAAGAAGCTACTCGTCCTGCCCTTAACTCTTAAAATAATATTTCCACTGAAAGTTCCTGAGCTGGGTATGTGGGTATGTGTGTGTGCACTTCTGTTATATTATTGCTATCTGTCATGCAGTTTGGGACATAAAAAAATACACATACGCATCATCAGAACAGTCACTGAAATACGAGTATGAATACTGGTCATCTCTTGTTGATGGAATTATGTGTACTATTTTTTGGGGGGCGGGGCTTTTCATTAGGCATGCATTGTGTAGTTAAAATATATGTGTTTGTTTAAAAATATAAAATTTTGAAGTGGGTTGTTCCTACTCACAGAGTCAAGTGGAGAACTAAAGTAACTCTCTGGATTAAACCACATTTAATAGACTCAGATCTCTCCTCTGTATCATATATATATATATATACACGCACAAAATTTCTTCCTCTCAGTAATGGAAGCAAGAAGGAAAAATATTGTAGTAGACCATCCTTTCTTCTTTTGGAACTATTACTAAGAGTTTACCCAGAATTCAATGTTGAATTATCTAGTTAAACATTTGTTAATTTTTTTCTTCTTTATTTTCCTGCCTAAATTGATCTCAGCAGATACTGGTTATCAGCCTTTGGAAAACACTGGTCCCGAGTTACAGAGGAAAAAGACCGGTGATAATTTTCATTCTGCCATTTTACCCCCCTATGGTAGTCTACTGTCTGGACATCAACTGATTCAAAAGGTTGTCATCATGGAGGAAGTTAAAAGTGAATTACAGTTATTAATGCCATGTGAAAAACCTGATGCATTAGGACTGAGTTATTCAGTAACGTTCTCTATTTTCCCATTCTGGGTAGCCTGTTCCTATCCATCTAGGAATCCAAATCCCATTTTATTCTTCAAGAGTCAGCTCAAATCCTGCCTCCTCCAAAAAGCTTAATTGTTTGGAATGATGGTGATCTTTCCAATTTCTTAGCTCAGAACTCTGTTTTGGCCATGTACCCTCACATTTGGCTTTCCTAATTGATTCATGTGTTTAAGTGTTGTCATCAACAAAACGAATAAGGTACCTCATTCATTGGGTGGTGAGGGCAGAGCTTTCTATTTTTGTCTGCCGGAGTGCAAAGCATGTAGAACAGTATTTCTCAAACTGTGTTTCAAGAAAACTAGAACTCAAAGATTTTAAAGGATATTCTTTGGGCACAATAAGCAAACAAACAAAAAAGGTCTATGGTCTAATTTGAGAAAACCGGATAAACTAAGTTAAACAGGTTTTTTTTCTTTTCTTTTTTTATTGAAATATAGTTGATTTACAATATTGTGTTAGTTTAAACAGGTTTCTTTATAGGAGAATTTCTCAGGAGCCTTAATAAGCTAATGTGAATTATGATGCTTCAAAGGAAGGGAGATATTTGAAGTTTCCTAGACTTACTTGGTCCATGGAAAGCTTACTGACTCTGTTGTAGAAATTCTATCTTATTTTCTGTTATGCAGTTTGGGACCTGCTGATACAGGAGATTCTTCATAGATTCTTGTGACATTTAACTAAGACTTCCTTCCTGATAGTTAAGTCATGTACTTCTAGGGGATCCCTGAAGTATTTCAACTCTCATGATAGTCGATGTATCTAATTAACATTCAAATATGAATACTAAAATCTTCTTTTAGGGACTATTTTTCTACTTTCACAAAAAAGGGCAACAAATAGCATGATCACTGGCTAATTTTTTTTCCTTTTTAATTTCTCTGGGGAGATATTTGCTGAATGAATGAACCAATAAATGAGTAGAATGAACCGATGAATTCAAGTCTGTGATGCACAGCTATAAGAGAACTTTGTGGAACACATGCTAAAAACGAATCAGTTGGCTGGTTCCCAATGGCCACATCTAGGGTGAGGGATATATGAGGTCTCCACCTGATCTGGTGGGGAGCTCCCAGAAAATTGTGAGAAGATGTGGCCTGGAATGAGTCCTGAGGATTAGCCATTTGGGGGCAAAGCTGTGCCATATTTAGTGTACAGAGAACTAAGAGTGAGGACTTGGGCATTTGTTAATGGAAGGTTGGCAAACCTGCATCCCTTTTCAAAAATCCTAAGAACAAAGGAAAAATTACTGCCTTGGACTGATTTACTTAACTTTAAACCCTAAATGGGATTGAACGTGTCCAGTGGCTTATGGAGCTTGAGGGAGGTATAAATGCCTGAAATGGACCCAGGAACCCATATTAGTTAATAGATCATACTAATAGGAACCACATACCATCTTCAGGGTTCACAATTTCAGCAGTTGCCATTTCTGGAAACTCCAGGGCAGCCCTGACAGGGTTTGTCAGAATGATCTGGAAGGTCTCTGAAGTCTCATATTCATTGTCTGATAGAATTCTCACTCTCCACGTGGCTGTAGTCTGTCCAGGATTGAATTTGACCTGTTTCTGGGCCTTTCCTTTAAAATCTTTATCTTTATTTGCAGTTTCATCTTTGGTTACAATGCCTAAACAAAAATCAGGAAACTATAAATATATAAACAAGTGACTGATGGGATATTCTTCCACATCTATTGTTTTTCTATTGTTGATGAAAAGCAAATAACACAGAAATTGCTTCTTTTAATGTTCCTAGAAGACACTTATAAACTATACTTTTGTGTTTTTTAAAATCGAAGTATAGCTGATTTACAATATTGTGTTAGTTTCACATGTATAACAAAGTGATTCAGTTATACATATATCTATATATATTTCAGATTATTTTCCATTATAGGTTATTACAAGATACTGAATATAGCTCCCTGTGATATACAGTAAACACTTGTTGCTTATCTATTTTATATATAGTAGTTTGTATCTGTTAATCCCATACTCCTAATTTATCCCTCCCCACTCCCTTTCCCTTTTGGTAACCATAAATTTGTTTTCTGTGTCTGTGAGTCTGTTTCTATTTTGTATATAGTTTCATTTGTATTATTGTTTAGATTCCATATATAAGTGATATCATATAATATTTGTCTTTCTTTGTCTGACTTACTTAACCAAGTATAATATTCTCTAGGTTCATCCATATTGCTGCAAATGGCATTATTTCATTCTTTTTTATGGCTGAGTAATATTCCATTGTATACACACACACACACACACACACACACATGCACGCACACCATATATATGATGTGGTATATATATACCACATCTTCTTAACCCAGGTGTCTGTTGATAGGCACTTGGGTCGTTTCCATGCCTTGGCTATTGTAAATGGTGCTGCTAGGAACACTGGGGTGCATGTATCTTTTTGAATCAGAGTTATAAACTATACTTTTGGCTAAGAGAGTGTGTCTAAGCAGAGGGGTATGAAAGTGAGAGAAAAGCAGGGAAGGAGGAGTGACAGAAAAGAGAGAACAGAGAACAGGCATTCACTTCTTTATTTTAGGAAATGTCTCCTGAGGGCATCTGATGTGCCAAACTCTGCCAGGTGGTTGGGATTCGGAGATGAGTAAGAAACTGTCCCAGCTCCAGAAAGCTCAGAGTCTAAAAAAGAAGACTCTAGAATGTGAATCCCATGGAGGTAGAGACCTTTGGCTGTTTGGCTCACTGATGAACTTCTGGTGACTACAACAGTGCCAGGCATGGAGTAGGTAGGCAATAAATATTTTTGAGTGACTATTTTGTAGCTGATCATTTCAATTTCTGAAGTCTCTGGGAGAATAACTATAGGTTATTTTCTCAGGCAGATCTTTCGTCATAGTGGCTTGAGTTTTTAATGTATTTACTGGTTTTTTTTTTTTGTCTTTATCTACTGATGTGTTTATTTCTTTTTTTGGTGATTTTTTAAACCTTTTTTAAAATTGAAGTATAGTTAATTTACAGTGTTGTGTGTTTACTGACTGTTGATGATGAGAGAATTGTTAGTAATTTTCCAGACAGTTAAGGCACCGTAGGTGGAAATGGAGAGGTGGGGATAGATTTGAGCACTGCTAGGAAATAGGAATTAGCAACTTACTGAAGAAACTGAACAACAACAAAATAGTGTCAAAAATACCCACTGTGAGATACAAGGGTGACAGGTGCTAGCCCGTCAAGGCTGAATTGATCCTCCCCTCTCCACGGAATGTTCAAGAAGCATTCTAGTATCATCTGGTTTTGATTTAACATCCCAATGAATGCCTAATGGAGCATGAATACCCATGTCTCATCACTTTAGGTCTCATTATAAGGTTTAGACTCTGCAGTTGTTCAAATGTGTGATATCAAATATCCTGCTCTGACACCAGCTATTGTGAAAAGCTTCGTATAAAATGAGATTCATAGCTCCTTGTGCCATTTGCTCTGTCCCATTCTCAGAGAATCTGATATCATGTAAAAGACACCCAAAACTCTAAAGCGTGAAAATAATTTCCAGGATAGAAGAGTTGGTGTTAACTTTTCAAAACTGTTGCAGAAAGCCTGCATTAATACTAGTTTGGTAACTGAGAATGGAGGGCCAATTTTGAAGAGCCTCCTTTGGTCACATGTTGAAGTGGAGAAGATAAGGAAGAGGGGGTGTGTCCTCAGCCACAGTTTATTTTTATTCATTTTTTAAAAATTGAAGTATAGTTGCTGTACAATATTATATAAGTTACAGGTGTACAATATAGTGTTTCACAATTTTTAAAGGTTATACTCCATTTATGGTTATTATAAAATATTGGCTATATTCCCCATATTGTACAATATATCCTTGTAGCTTATTTTACTCCTAATAGTTTGTACAACTTCCTTCCCTATCCTGATAATGCCCCTCCCTGTTCTGATAACCACTAGTTTGTTCTCTATATCTGTGAGTCTGTTTTTTTCTTTTTTTGTTATATTCACTAGTTTATTGTATTTTTTAGATTCCACATATAAGTGATATCATACCGTATTTGTATTTCTCTGTCTGACTAATTTCACTTAGCATAACACCCTCCAAGTCCATCCATGTTGCTGCAAATGGGAAAATTTCATTCTTTTTTATGGCTGAGTAGTATTCCATCGCATATATGTATCACATCTTCTTTATCCATTTATCTGTTGATGGACACTTAGGTTGTTTCCATGTCTTGACAATTGCTGCTATGAATATTGGGCTGTATGTACCTTTTTGAATTAGTGTTTTTGTTTTCTTCTGGATATATACTCAGGAGTTAAACTGCTGGGTCATATGGTTGTTCTATTTTTAGTTTTTTGAGAAACCTCCATACTGTTTTCCACAGTGCTCAGCCACAGTTTAAATAGAGCTAGGTAGCACTGCTATATAAATTGTGCAGGCATGTGGCTAGTTACTTAATTTTTGGTGGGTATCAATTCTGTACAAGGTGCTAAAGATGTAATGTTGAATTGGGTCCAGCCACCACTACCCCTGAGGGGTTTATAAGTCTACTGGGGAGGTAAACAGGTGATTTCAATTCTGTTGGATGAGACTCATGAAAGAACAATGGTAGTTAACACTGAGTATTTAATGTGTGCTAGGGACTATGCTAGACTGATTTATATCATTATCACATTTAATCCACAAACAAATCTTGAGATGGATACTTTACAGATAAGGAAATTGAAGGTCATTAGGGTGTCACAAAAAAAAGAGTACATATCCGAGCAGGAGCTCAAATCCCACAGTTGTGTTGTTTTGTTTTCTTCTAGGTCCTGTGCTTAGACTACTAACCTCAGCATGGGGTGGGGTGAGGGGATTAAGAGGGCTTCCTAGAGGCCTGAGTAAGGTATTTTGTAGATTGTCTTCTGTGGTTTTAAGTGGTATTTTATAGAACAAAAGAGCTGACTGTAGTTCACTTAACAACAAATATTGGGTGACTACCATATGCCCCAGGCTGTTTTGGGGGGTTGGCCATAACCCAAGATGTAGTTCCTGCCCTTATGGAGCTGGAAATCTGCTGAGGAAGATAGACAGTGGACCTATGATGTATGTCAGGGATGGTTAGTGCTATGAAGAAACAATGAAGCAGGGCACAGGGATAGTGCATATGGAGGTGCTGGCTCAGATGGGGAGGCCGGGGCCACCTCCCTGAGGAGTTTAGTTAGTCTACAAACATCCAGATGGTTCTGGGCAGGTTGACACGTTTTCCACCCTGAGTCAGGCAGGATATGAAAATACTTCTTGACATAATAACCCAAATAGTTGCCCATGAGAAATCCCCAAGATAAAGAATTGTGGAGACAGAACGCCACAAGAGAAAGGAGGCATGTTTCAGCTGAAGTTCTTGCAGCGAGTTCCACTGTGTGTTGACAAAGTAACCTGGGGTAGACTGAGGCTGAGGGCCACGCAGAAATCAGGGTGCTCTTTGGCTGACCTCTTTTCTTAGGAGAACAGTCCTAACTCAGAAGCCTTGAAAGGAGACCTGGGGAAAGCTTGCCTTTCCTTGATTGCCTGTTTCCAGATATCTCCTTCCTGGCTTCTCTACAACAGTTTTGATATGTTGGCAGGACTCAGATTGGACCCCAAATGTCTGGGAAAATCAAAATGCCCATTTGTAAAATGAAGACAAAACACCTCTATCTGTCTTCACAAAAGATTATGAAAAGAAAGGCAAAATGGGGGACTTCCCTGGTGGCGCAGTGTTTAAGAATCTGCCTGCTAATGCAGGGGACACGGGTTTGAGCCCTGGTCTGGGAAGATCCCACATGCTGTGGAGCAACTAAGCCCGTGAGCCACAACTACTGAGCCTGCACTCTAGAGCCCATGCACCACAACTACTGAGCCCGCTCGCCACAACTATTGAAGCCCACGCACCACAACTACTGAAGCCCGTGCACCTAGGGCCCATGCTCCGCAACAAGAAAGCCACAGCAATGAGAAGCCCACACCCGCAACGAAGAGTACCCCCCGCTCGCCACACTAGAGAAAGCCCATGTGCAACAACGAAGACCCAACGCAGCCAAAAATTAAAAAAATAAAGACACTGATGATTAAATTTATTAAAAAAAAAAGATAAAAAAGAAAGGCAAAATGATCTCTGAAAGTTCTGGCAGCTAAAGATGTTATAAAAATGTAATGCATTATTAGAGCAATTATTGTTGACTATTAATGATGATAATGAGATGTATTATGTAGGCATTACATATCCATTTACCCCAAAGAGGCATAGGTCTTTGTAGAACATAGAAAAATTTCACACTGTACAAATATTGGAGGAATTTATAACCTAATAGGGTGAAAATAATTATACATAATCAAAAGAAGTAGCTACAACTAAACACAATAATGTATCATGTACTTGTAAATAATTTTTCAAAAGAAATAGCTAGAACTAAGCATAATAATGTATTCTATGCTTAAAAACAATTTTGAAAGAAACGGAGTGACTTGGGGATTGTGGTATGTGGCTATGAAATGTCTTCATTTTCCTGGAGTCCTTTGAGTTGAAAAAGAAAAAGAAAGGGGGAAAATAGAAGGAGGAGAAAAAGTGTTGTACATAAGCCTGTAACTCACATGGAGTGAAAACCATGGCATAATTTCCCATGCATTTTTTTAGAAGTTTCCCCAAATCTGTTATCGATTCTCTTCCAATCCATTCTCTTATAATTATTTTTAAGTCTAAATTTCATGTTTCTGTTACCTTTTGCCAACAACCAATCTAAATTTACTTACTGATAAATGATGTTTCTCCAAGGTATCCTCTGCGTGTCAGGGTCACTTCTAAGAATGTGGAGTCTTCCTCCACAATGTAATACTCTTTCTCCAAAGCAATCCAAGCCCAGGATAGATGGAAACATTGATTTGTTAGCTTATTTCCTCCTGCTGTTGACAGGGGTAAAAGAGACGTTAGATGGACTATTAGATGAAAAAAAATGATTGGGGTTTGCATTTTGTTTCTGAAGTCAAGAGTTTTATTTTATTTTATTTTTTGATGAAAAGTGGATTGTATTAGAAGTACGTACACACTTAGGCAAACATTTTTCCCTCTGGAAGGCAATAGATGCTATGCCTGGAATTAGCCCCTTTCCATTCCAACTCCCTTTGAATCTATATCTTCCCAGGACCAACTTAGATCAGCAGCAGGCACCCTCAGCCAGAAACTGTACTGAATACCTCGCACAGACATTAACTGATTCTTAGGTAACTTTGAGCTGAAACCCTTTTGTTGAAGTCAAGAGTTTTAAAAATAAGTGCTCCTCATTAAAAGGATCATACAACATGATCAAGTGGGGTTTATCCCAGGAATGCAAGGATTCTTCAATATATGCAAATCAGTCAATGTGATAAACCATATTAACAAATTGAAGGAGAAAAACCATATGATCATCTCAATAGATGCAGAAAAAGCTTTCGACAAAATTCAACACCAATTTATGATAAAAACCCTCCAGAAAGTAGGCATAGAGGGAACTTACCTCAACATAATAAAGGCCATATATGACAAACCCACAGCCAACATCGCTCTCAACGGTGAAAAACTGAAACCATTTCCTCTAAGATCAGGAACAAGGCAAGGTTGTCCACTCTGACCACTATTATTCAACATAGTTTTGCAAGTTTTAGCCACAGCCATCAGAGAAGAAAAAGAAATAAAAGGAATCCAAATTGGAAAAGAAGAAGTAAAGCTGTCACTGTTTGCAGATGACATGATACTATACATAGAGAATCCTAAAGATGCTACTAGACAACTACTAGAGCTAATCAATGAATTTGGTAAAGTAGCAGGATACAAAATTAATGCACAGAAATCTCTTGCATTCCTATACACTAATGATGAAAAATCTGAAAGAAAAATTAAGGAAACACTCCCATTTACCATTACAACAAAAAGAATAAAATAAAATACCTAGGAATAAACCTACCTAAGGAGACAAAAGACCTGTATGCAGAAAACTATAAGACACTGATAACTATAAACTATAAACTATAAACTATAAGACACGAACCTAGAAAAATGGTACAGATGAACTGGGTTGCAGGGCAGAAGTTGAGACACAGATGTAGAGCACAAACGTATGGACACCAAGGGGGGAAAGCTGCAGTGGGGTGGGGATGGTGGTGTGCTGAATTGGGCGATTGGGATTGACTTGTATAAAGTGATGTGTATAAAATTGATGACTGATTAAAAAAAAAGAAAAAGAAAAAAAGAAGACACTGATGAAAAAAATTAAAGATGATATAAACAGATGGAGAGATATACCATGTTCTTGGATTGGAAGAATCAACATTGTGAAAATGACTATGCTACCCAAAGCAATCTACAGATTCAATGCAATCCTTATCAAACTACCAATGGCATTTTTCACAGAACTAGAACCAAAAAAAGTCACAATTTGTATGGAAACACAAAAGACCCTGAATAGCCAAAGCAATCTTGAGAAAGAAAAACGGAGCTGGAGGAATCAGTCTCCCTGACTTCAGACTATACTACAAAGCTACAGTAATTAAGACAGTATGGTACTGGCACAAAAACAGAAATATAGATCAATGGAACAGGATAGAAAGCCCAGAGATAAACCCACACATGTATGGTCACCTTATCTTTGATAAAGGAGGCAAGAATATACAATGGAGAAAAGACAGCCTCTTTAATAAGTGGTGCTGGGAAAACTGGACAGCTACATGTAAAAGAATGAAATTAGAACAATCCGTAGCACCATACAAAAAAATAAACTCAAAATGCATTAAAGACCTAACTGTAAGGCCAGATACTATAAAAGCCTTAGAGGAAAACATAGGCAGAACACTCTATGACATAAATCACAGCAAGATCCTTTTTGACCCACCTCCTAGAGGAATGGAAGTAAAAACAAAAATAAACAAATGGGACCTAATGAAACTTAAAAGCTTTTGCACAGCAAAGGAAAACATAAACAAGATGAAAAGACAACCCTCAGAATGGGAGAAAATATTTGCAAATGAAGCAGCTGACAAAGGATTAATCTCCAAAATTTACAATTACATTTGGAATTACAATGGAAGAAAAAGCATCCCCTGCAACTGGGGAGTGGTTGCTGCTACAAAGAACCACTTGTAAAAGGATGTAAACTAGGGCTCTCTGACTCACTTTCAACTTATTGCCCAATATAATAGATATCAGATACCAAAGTGAGTGCAGGACAGACCACCATATGCAAAGTTTGTAACAGAAAGCTTTACTAACCAATTCCACAACTACTGAACCCTAACATCAGATCAAGTATATCAAAAGCGGGCAGCATGTGGGCAAGAAAGGAGGATTTGTGAAGAGCGTACTTTAGAAAAAGCTGGTGCACTGGGGGAAATCCCTACCACCACCCTAGAAGGGTGTGGACATGGGGTGGGGCTGCAGTCTTCACCTCCAGCTTGGAGGTAGTAGACTCCATTGAACCTCTTGAGGAGTTGACATGTTCTCTGCAGTCAGAGACCCATGTGAACGCATGTGATGCGTTCTTCTTTTTTTTAAACATCTTTTTTGGAGTATAATTGCTTTACAATGGTGTGTTAGTTTCTGCTCTATAACAAAGTGAATCAGCTATACATATACATATATCCCCATATCCCCTCCCTCTTGTGTCTCCCTGCCACCCTCCCTATCCCACCTCTCTAGGTGGTCACAAAGCATCGAGCTGATCTCCCTGTGCTAAGCGGCTGCTTCCCACTAGCTATCTATTTTACATTTGGTAGTGTATATATGTCCATGCCACTCTCACTTCATCCCAGCTTACCCTTCCCCCTCCCCGTGTCCTCAAGTCCATTCTCTACATCTGCGTCTTTATTCCTGTCCTGCCCCTAGGTTCTTCAGAACCTTTTTTTTTAGATTCCATATATATGTGTTAGCATACGGTATTTGTTTTTCTCTTTCTGACTTACTTCACTCTGTATGACAGTCTCTAGGTCCATCCACCTCATTACAATAACTCAGTTTTGTTTCTTTTTATGGCCGAGTAATATTCCATTGTATGTATTTGCCACATCTTCTTTATCTATTCATCTGTCGATGGACACTCAGGTTGCTTCCAAAAGCTTAAACAGTCTTGGCAGGTTAGAGAGAGTGGAGAGGGCTGTATTCAGGAAGTAATTGAAAAGAGTATCCCAAAGAGTGGGACAAAGAAAGCATGCGTGTGGATCAGAGGTGTAGGAAAGTGTGAGCAAGTGTCCTGTTTATAGCTTAAGTTATTATTATTATTAAGTTCATTTATTTTCCTTCAAGCAACAGGAGAATAAATTGTTTAAAAAAAACTATGTAGAACAAAACTGATGTTCTAGTGTTCTAAGAAGAGAATGTAAGCTCATAACAGGGGATGGGGGTAAAGAGGGACCAACATGTACCAAATACCTATATATACCAGGCACTGGACTAGGCAGTATAATCTGCAAACAAAAAAGAAAAAGAAAAAGGAGAGGCAAGCAAGATGAAGGAGACAGGAGTCATTGAACAGGCACTGACAGGACCAACCGGGAGGAGGAAAGGGTCTCAGTGCACAAAAAGGTGAATTTTGAAAAAGCAATGGCTTAGAAAGTAACTATTAAAGTAATAATGGAGAAAAACACCCAACTGTAGAATTTCTAGTTTATTGAATTTGAAGGGCATAATGCATTTATGTTTCACAATTATATCCCATTTGGTTAAAAAAAAAGGAAAAGTACAAGTATTTTATCCAAATACTGTATTCAGGAAGGTTTCATTTTGATGTAAATGATTTACTAATTCTAGTTTCTGTATGACCTCTTCTTTTAAAAATGCAATAACTTAAAACTTAAAATTAAAACTAAAACTTAAAGCAAAACAGAAGAGGTTATACACTGCTAAAGATAATTTTGAAAATACATCTAATGAAAGCTGATGCTCAAATAGGTAAAATCAAATACTGAATGATAAAGTAGCAGCCACTGTCAAATGTTAATGGTTTATGTCCCTGAACTTGGAAAAAGATTTAATTGAATAGGATATTTGATCTTAAATGTTTAATAATCACCCAATGAATGTATAATATTATATATACTTATGTTTCTACTCCATGCCATTTTCAAATAGCTTCATTGTCATAAGCATTTAGCTTCTACAGCTACCAACATAATATAACTTGATAATGTATTTGAATTCCACAAGCACCTATTCATTATGCATTTGGAAATAATACCTATAACTAACAATTGTCACGAAGTGTCAGTTAATGTCATTAGTCATTTGGAAAATGCTTCATAGTGCCTCATCATGAGGAAATGTGCTACTCTGAATTGTGGCTTGATGTGTACAGCTCCAGCTGCATGTCTACAGATTATAAATATAATGGGTTTTTTTAAAAAATAGAGTTATACTTTCAGGGAAAAGTAAATAACTTGAGATAGAAGAATTAGAAAATTGGGTAAGAGAAAAAGTCAAATTGCATATCAGACAGATTCTCCATTTTCTTCCCCTAGCTGTTTCCCTTTGATCTTGGAGCTGTAGGTAGCAATTTAAAAAAATGTGCTTTGTTAGGTGAAATATGCCACATTCCCTTCCTGCACAGGGATATTTATTATTCCACTGCCATTTCTTTTGTGTAATTCACTTCTCTTCAGTGATTCCTTGGCCTGCTTGGTTGTCTGCCTTCAGTGGGTGCAAACGCCCATGTCCCGGGGCTGCGGAGGAGAGCTGTCTCCTCTTGGAGTCTCCAACCCCAAAGGGTCATGTCCATTCTCTTTTTGAGAAATAATAGGCTGTTTTGTGTAGGCTCACATCAGGTTCTTCAGAAAGGCGGGAACCCAGAGCAAACAGATAAGCTATCTGCAGTCATTTCTCTCCGTGTGTTCTCCTCAGCTACAGCAAGCTTCCTCCCATGCAATGCTTCTAAATCCCCTTCTGCAGTCTTGGGACATGTGGGAGCAGGTGGTGGAAGGAGAAGCCTTTGTGCTCACCTGGTGGGCAGGTGAGGGCAGCAGGGGGTGGCAGGTTTAATGTGTTTTATTTTTATTTTTTTTTAAATTTATTTATTTTAGTTATTTATTTTTGGCTGTGTTGGGTCTTCGTTGCTGCACGTGGGCTTCCTCTAGTTGCGGTGAGCAGGGGTTATTCTTCGTTGTGGTGCACGGGCTTCTCATTGCGGTGGCTTCTCTTGTTGCGGAGCACGGGCTCTAGGCGCGCGGGCTTCAGTAGTTGTGGCACGTGGGCTCAGTAGTTGTGACTCGCGGGCTCTAGAGTGCAGTCTCAGTAGTTGTGGCGCACAGGCTTAGTTGCTCCGCGGCATGTGGGATCTTCCCAGACCGGGCATCGAACCTGTGTCCCCTGCATTGGCAGGCGGATTCTTAACCACTGCGCACCAGGGAAGCCCTAATGTGCTTTTTTGTTTGTTTGTTTTTAAACATCTTTATTGGAGTATAATTGCTTCCTAATGTGTTTTAGAAAGAAGTCTTTGGTATATTCTTTTGGGAGATGTCTCCAAACTGTCTTGATGATATACTTGGCTCTCCATTTCGAAGGCTATGAACCCAACATGTTACTGCTATGGATAACAATACAAGTTTTCTGTATCCTTTCCCTCCTTCTTAGAGTTTTTCAATATAAACTCAGTGGAAGCTGTATGAAAAAATACAGACCACAAGCTTTTATTAGATTATTCTGTAAGCCTCAGTAGGGGCACCATTGGCTGCTTTTGACACAAAATAAAATTACCCAAGAAACTCTTAAAGCAAGACTTTAGAGAACAATAATAATAATTTTAAAAAGATTCTATATGTTGATTACTTGATTACACAAATCTATACATGTGATAAAATGACACAGAACTATGCAAACCCAGTATACCAATGTCAATTTCCTAGTTTCCAACTAGCAGGAAAGTAGAAATACACTTAATGGCCATTTGCGAATGGTCATTTCTGTTTGGGAGTTAGGGCTCCATATGGGTTAACTGGAAGGGAGAAAATATTATGCCTTCTTCCTCCTCTAGAGTGTATAGGATTCAAGGAAGATGTGAAACATATTCTTCCTTCCAGAGAACGTAATGTAATGTAATGTAATGTAATGTAATGTAATGTAACGTAATGTAATGTAATATAGCAACTTCCTATTTGGAAATCAGAATAATCATTCTCATTTTTGGATACAATCTAGATAGATCCAGACAAAGTGATGGGGTAATTTCATGTATTTAACGAAAGAATCTTTTTATCTAATTTTTTAAAATCTCACTCTATTTTCTTTGCCCTCCCCATTGGAGGTGGAGACTATATTTGATTACTATGCTTTAGGGCCAAGGATGCTAGGGGTCTCTGTTCCCTAAGCAATCTAGCAATTTAAATAAATTGCCCATGACAGAGCCTTAATTTTTCATTAGGGAGAAGACACAGAAGCAGTGAATTCCAGCTCCACACACCAGACTAATGGGGGTGTTGAGGCAGCAAGAGGGGTCGTGGCCCTCAGTATCCCGGAGAGTCAGTCAGTGCCTGACTAGGTAAGTACCACATCCAGGTGCATCCTCCATGCTTAGTATCACTTATTTCATATTCATGCTTCTGATTACTGACCATGTGAAACAACCTACAATCACTTCCAAAATATTTATTTGACGATATCTTAATATAACTTTTCTTTCAGAGATTCTTCCCTCTGTGTTGAGATTGTAATAAGGATCAAATGTGTTAAGGGATGTGGAAGTTTTGGAAAAGTTTGGATTTCCCTAAAGCCAAGTTTGCAGGGATCTGAGTGGGAAGAGAGCCTTCTCCACCGGCAGAGGTCATGGAGGGAGTGGGATTTGGGCAGCAAGCTGGCCAGCTGAGCAAGTCCTTCTATAGATCAAACCACAGGAAATGATTATTTTCTTCAGACCAAAAATGTCAGCAATTTTGTGTAGTTCAACTTGGTACGTAGAGATGAGGCAGGATGCAGTGGGAAGAGAACCGGACTCAGGGTGAGAAGACCTGGGCTGCGGTCTTAGGGGCACCACTAACTAGAGGTGTAGCCCTTAAGGAAATACTTCCTTCTCAGGACCTCATTTCTTCTTCTCTCAAATGAGGGAGAGGAATTAGAACCTTTCTGAGTTCCTTTGCAGGTTGAACATTTCATGATTCACAGCGATAGAGAAAACATATTAACTTATTATGTCCCAGTTTGGACAAACGATAATATTACTTCGTCTAAGTTGGTGTAACTTGACAAATTAAATGTGAGCGGTAAGCTCTCTGGAGCCCTATGCACAGGCGAGGAGAATGAGTTCTCCAGAAGGCACACAAATTATCTGGGTACTGAGGTGCACTGGCTCATCTAGAGGCGTGATCTTTACCCCGGCTGCATGTTATAACCAAGCCCTTTCAGATCCATTATCTCATGTGAAAATCCAGTCAGCACACCCACCTGCAAGAGGAGCAAGGACACTTGACTCTATATTTACAAATGAAGTACCTGCGGCTCAGTAACTGTGCCTCACGTGAGGATCAGTCAATAAATCACAGGATCACAGGATAAATCATTTATCAGTCAATAAATCAAGTCACAGGATCAGTCAATAAATTAAAAAATATGCAAAGGAACTTCCCTGGTGGCACAGTGGTTAAGAATCTGCCTGCCAATGCAGAGGACACGGGTTAGATCCCTGGTCTGGGAAGATCCCACATGCCGCGGAGCAGCTAAACCCCTGCGCCACAACTACTGAGCCTGTGCCCTAGAGCCCACAAGCCACAACTACTGAGGCCACATGCTGCAACGACTGAAGCCCGCATGCCTAGAGCCTGTGCTCTGCAACAAGAGAAGCCACCGCAGTGAGAAGACTGTGCAGTGCAACGAAGAGTAGCCCCTGCTCGCTGCAACTAGAGAAAGCCTGCGTGCAGCAACAAACACCCAGCACAGCCAAAAAAAAAAAAAAAAAAATGCAAAGCTCTCCACAATCTGGATCCTCTCCACCTCTCCATCATCTCCTACTCTCTTGCTGCCTTGGAGTCTATAACCTAACTATACTAAGCTATGTGCAGTTTGCAAAGCTTGTGGTGCTGTTTCTGAATTCAGCTCTGAAAACTCGTATTCATCCTTCAAAGCCCAGCGTGGGCATTGCTTCTTGATGAAACTTCCCTGGGTGATGGCTCATCTCTGCCCCTCATGTACATACTTCCTTGGTAGTGCCTCTCACAGTACTGTAGTTAATTGTCTCTGTTTCTGGCTCTCTTTCTATATTTGGAGCTGATTGCTTGTGGCTTTTCATCATGGAGTCCCTAGCACGTAGCACAGGCCCTGGAGATTAATCAGGATTCATTAAATACCTGTTGAATATGACTAAATGCCTCCTGGAGAAAAACTGACCTAAATATAGATTTAAAGAATAGACTGAGCACTGTTAATAATTTAACCTATTTACAAGCTGTAAATGTATTACTTCTGTTACCTTGCTTCATAAGAATATAGATGGTGGTTTAAAAAATCTAGTAATATCATAATATAAAGCTGTAGTTATAGTCTAGTTAGAGCCAGGACCTGCATGCCAGGCTTTTAGATTCTTAGCTTAGAGCCTGTTCTTCTACAAAATACTACGCGTACAGAGTGTGAAACAATCTTTAAGTTTGAGGGTCTTGTTCTAGAGAAATCTTTTTAAAAATGATAAAAACAATGCTTTGCATTTCCAGAGTACCTATTATTTAACCTTTTCCCCATGGTCCAGCATTCTTCTCATGTTCTAGAAATTGATACCGTAACACTGGTCATATAAGTTTGTGCTTGATTGGCATTAGAAATGAGATCGTATAAGAAAGGGAGGAAGGAAGGAAGGAAAGAAAGAGAAAGAAAGGAAAAGGTCCATTTCCTGAAAAGCCCTAATGCCCTGTATGCCTTAGGAAGACATGATCCCTTTCCAAACCAAGCCCCTGCAGTTCCATACCGATGCCCAACAACAGGACAGAGTCCCCAGTGTGGCTATGCTAATGTCAGTGACAAGTGACTCTGAAATAGTGGGCATAATACCCAGATCACCTATTCTCCTAAGAAGAAAGAGATCAGTGTCACACCCCATCCCAGCTCATGTACGTAGTACAAAGGATATATAAGACAGTTCCAAGAGCAATTTGATTCATAAATATTAGGAAAGGAGGAGCCCCGTGAAGGTCCACATGAAGAAAAAGGGGATCAAAAGGAAGCCTTGTGGAGGCATAAAAATAAAGTTCTACTGATGACAGGCCAGATTTTAGAGCCAAGTGTATCGACATGCTATTGTAAGTGGGTTTGGCCAAACCTTGGAACCATCCAACAAACCTCTAAACAAATGGAGGATGACCTCTGGTTGAGAGCTCTTCCTGAGGTTTGACAAAACAATAATCAGGGAGGAAAGGTTGGGAGTTAAAGTAAACCACAGCCCAGCTCTGTAGTAATCATCTCCATTGTTAGCGCTTTACAAAAACGGTCAAGCCAGGGAGCCCAACAGATGTCATTAGCCTGGTTCTTGGCAAGCACTTATCAGGCGAAGAATAGAAGCTGAGCTTTTCTCTCCAAGGGAAGCATTCCATTTGTCAGCAATTCCTTTCTGCCAGACCACAAATCAACAGTTGCTAGATAAATGAAAAGCTTCCACTCAACTTACAAACTCTTGGGTAGAATATTCATTTTCTAGAAAGTAAAATGCCTTTTTAAAATAGCACAAGCTATAAACGGTCCCAGGGGGTTCCACTAAAGCGATCAAATGTCAAATTCATAAATCTTATGGACCCTTAAGGAAAATGGAAATTGAATTATGCTATAGATTGGCAAGAATTAAAAAATGGCAGAATAGGTCTTAGCTCATAGGTCCATGAGAGTCTGGACTGAACCCCAGATACTGCCTGTATTAATGGTAAAGAAAAATTCAGTTTGAAAATCACTTAGGATATATTTTATTAAAATGAAAATCATTTTGATGACTTTGGATTACATGTATTATTTTGCGAATTACGTTGCTGCATAATTTGACATGGGATACTATTATATAATGATCAGTGCACATTTAAAGTGGAAAGAAATGTTGTAACTGGGGCCAAACACACACAGAATAGCCTAGGCTTCCTGACTTTCTGCGTCTTTCCTTCTCTCTTATTCCCTTCCTGGTGTGTGTGTGCGTGTGTGTGTGTGTGTGGGGGGGTGTTTCCCTTGCCAAAGCCCCTTCTCCTCTGTTTCTTTTATCTTTCCCCCCTCCCAAGTATCTGCCTCTCCTTCTGTATTTTTATTTCTTTGTCTTTGTGTAAACAAGAGCTCTTTCCAGCTTCTATAAGACTGGTTAGTATTTTTATATACACTCTCTTTTTAAAGTTTAAACACATAAGAAATGATTATTTAATAAGCAGCATCTACAAAGAGGTTTCTTAATTTATTCTTTGCCTTTATCCTACCGTTGGAATTAAACCTAGTAGTTCCCTTGAAGTTTGTGATAAAAATCTCAAGGTAAATCTCCTACATCTTTCATTGAACAAAGGAACAAAAATGGGTATGATCTCCGAAGTCATTTCTAGTCTTTAGGTCTGTGATTCTAAGCGAGTATTATAAAAATAACAACAATAATAGTTGTATAGTATAATTTTGCTCTTTTTTAGATAAAAAAATGAAAGCTCAATCTGAAAAGCATGTAATTTCTTTTAAAAAGCGTTTCTTGGTGTCTGTAAGGAAAAGAAACATTTCCCCACTAAAAGTATATGAACTGTATGGTCCAAGATATAGAACAAAAATATGATGCCCCTTAAGCCAAGGTCCTGTGTTTGCCCAGCATGGAGTTTCCACGGTTATAGTAGAGTAGTTCTATAGTTATATAGAGTAGGTGGCTTTGGGGTTTCTCCAGGCAGGCCCAGGCAGAAGACATGAATCAAGAATTAAAATATGCCATTTCTGTCACGACTACCCTTTCTACAATTATTATTTTCATAATTTCCCAGAGACTAGCCCTCACTCTACATATCAATAATGGGTGATATGACAAACTGGGAATAAGTATCACTGGGGAAAAGAGGAGAAGTACTTCTTGAGACATATGAGGCTGTTTTCTCAAGCACCCTGTGTGCATGAGATTCCAGAAGGGCCTGACGGTGTATCTGTAGTCTGCCTCAAGAGGAGGGAAACTCAGTGCTTTGGGAGGATGGTGAGATGATCAGTGAAAACACTGGGCTTTTGCTGGGGTGAGTGAAGAGCTCAGTGGTCTATGGAACTGCTTATCAGGTCTTCTAAACGCCCCTAGTAGTGAAGCCTGAGAAAAAGAGACACTCAAGCTAGCTATATGTTAGGTGTTGTTAATTTCTCTAATCAAGGATTCACATCCTAGGGATTGTCACGTGTCCTTTAATCAGAACAGCCCCATTTTAGAAGCAGATCCATCTGAGATACATGTGTACTTCATTATTTCATTTGTCATTATTTCTGGTCATATATTGCACAATTCAATTTTTGATACAGGGATTCACTGCTGAAATTAGTGGCTTGTCAATTAGCATAATGAATGACAGGAATAAAATCTCATTGGTGAAATCAATGAAAATAAAGATCAGAAAATTTGCTATAACATTATAGATACACTCTCCACATTAACTGAATAGGTTATGCATCTAGCAGGTCCTATAGTCTGTGCAGTTGAGAAGCGTGCTTAGGACTTTATTCTTAAAGAATTCTTTGTCTGTTTGTTGGCAGGATTTTCACTGGTTGAGGATGATTATAAGCCACATTTAGAATATTATTGTACCTGCCTCAAGTAAACTACTCATGCAAGATCAGGTCAGTGCCTGAAAAAAAAAAAGAGATGGGACGTTATCAAACTGATAGAACAGGTTATGTAAATTGTTTTCTTTCCTCATCTAAAGAATTCAATAAATGTTGGTATGTGGTAAAAAAAAAAAAAAAAAAAAAAAAGACACTGATTTACCCTGATGTCTTTTCATCAAGTGAGGGTACTTCTATTTGCTTCAGGAATGGCTAAAACTTTTTGACAGAAACGTCACTGTGATAGTTAATTTTGTGTAAACTTGGCAAGGCTATGATGCCCAGTTGTTTTGTCAAACACTTGTCTAGATGTTGTTGTGGTTCTGTAGATGTGAAGACATCAGTTGACTTTTTTTTTCAGTTTCATTTATTTAGGGACCTCCCTGGCAGTCCAGTGGTTAAAACTCCATGCTTCCACTGCCGGGGGCATGGGTTTGATCCCAAGTTGGGGAACCAAGATCCCGTATGCCACATGGCAAAAAAAAAAAAAAAAAAATTATTTATTTACTTATTGAAGTATATTCGATTTATAATGTTTCAGGTGTACAGCAAAGTGATTCAGCTATATATATATATGTACCCACACACACACACATATATATATACTTTTCAGATTCTTTTCCATTATAGGTTATTACAAGATATTGAATATAGTTCCCTCTGCTATACAATAGGTCCCTGTTGTTTATCTATTTTATATATAGTAGTGTGTACCTGTTAATCCCCAATTCCTAATTTATCCCTCCCCCCTTCCCCTTTGGTAACCACAAGTTTGTTCTCTACATCTGTGAGTTTGTTTCTGTTCTGTAAATAAGTTTATTTGTATCATTTTTAAAGATTCCACATGTAAGTGATATCATATGGTGTTTGTCTTTCTATGTCTGACTTACTTCACTTACTATGATAATCTCTAGGTCTGTCCATGTTGCTGCAAATGGCGTTATTTCATTCCCTTTTATGGCTGGGTAATATTCCATTGTATACATGTACCACATCTGCTTTATCCATTCATCTGTCTATGGACAGTCAGGTTGCTTCCATGTCTTGGCCATTGTAAATAGTGCTGCTATTCAGTTGACTTTAGGTAAAGCATAATGTGGATGGATTTCATCTAATCAGTTGAAGACCAAAAGAGCACAGACTGAGGTTTCCCCAGGAAGAAGCAATTCTACCTCAAGGCTGTAACACAGAAACTCTGCCTGAGTTTCCTGCCTGCTGGTCTGCCCTACAAATTTCAGATTCCCCAGTTCCACAACTGTGCGAGTCAAAAAATTTCCGTCTCTCTCAGTCTCTCTCTCTCTCTCACACACACACACCCCTCCTACCGTTCTGTTTCTCTGGAGAAACTTGACTAATACAGTCACTACAATACTCCCCTCTACCTCTCTTTTCTCTGATATGTTAAACTTTTCTGAAACTTTTCTAGATGCAGGCACCTCCCAACATGTCCTGCCCTAGTTACCTTTCATCATATTTATACATTCAGACCCTGTCTTCCTGTTTCATTTGCTTGTTTTAATCCAGTCAGAAGTATTTAGCACATAGACTTTGCAGAGAAACTCTCCGTAGGAAGAAGTCTTCTCCTTCCCCAGTGAGAGAGAGAAAACACTTTAATGCTACTGAATTTGCCAGAGAACTATCAGGTTGCTTTAAACCCAGATTAATCATAAAAGAAAACACAATGGATGGAAAAGAAAGATAAATCTGTGTTTCTAAAACCTACGGAACATTTAGAATTGCTTGAAAATGCTAGGAAAGATTAGAAATATAATACAAAGGCTTAAGAGTGTTTTTATATAAAATATGCCTAATATTCATTCAAAGATCCTACGGAGGAAAACTTGAGTTGTAAAAGTGATGCATTAGCAAGCATTACTTAAAGTGTCGTGCTGGGATATATCCTGGTGTATTTTCTGGAGCTAAGGATTAGTTGTTTTTTTTTTAACTTAAATTCTGTGGTTTACAAACCTTAGTTTTTACAAAATAGAGCCAAGTTCACATTTTAATAAGGATAGTTAAATCAGGTTCCTGAATCCAACTGTAACGTGTGTGGGGGGGTGCTTCCCACGCAACACCAAGCAACTTTCAACACCAGCAGGGTGTGCAAAAATCCAACTCAGTTCTGCCACTATCTACCCAGAGATGGCATCAGATTCCACACGTTAAGGGTTCACTGTCCCCCCCAACCCCCCCCCTCTAATTCAGATGCCAGTCTGTTACCTGTACTGCTGACCAACTGGCTATAGATTGGAAATTCCGATGACCCTCTCCTTGGTGACTCAGTTCAGATACCAGTCGAAAGCCCAGTTTGTTACCTGTACTTCTGACCAACAGCCTACAAATCAGAGCTTCCCAAGACCCCCTCCTCAGGTCTGATTAATTTGCTAGAGTGGCTCAAAGAACACAGAGAGACACTTTACTTACTAGATTACCAGTTATTACAAAAGGATATAACTCAAGAACAGCCAGATGGAAGACATGGGGCAAGGTATGGGGAAAGGGCACCATGAGCATCCATGCTCTGTCCAGGCGCACCATTCTCCCCAAATCTCTCAGTGTTCACCAACCTGGAAGCTCTCTGAATGCTGTCCTTTCGGGTTTTTATGGAAGCTTCATTACACAGGCGTGATTGAGTCAATCATTGGTCATTGGTGATTGATTCAACCTCCGGTCTCTCTACCCTCCCCAGATATGGTGGGGCTGGAGGGGTGCAGGTAGGACTGAAAGTTCCAACCCTCCAATCACCTGGCTGGTTCTCCTGGCAACCAGCCCCCCTCATTAGGTATTTTCCAAAAGTCACCTCATTCACATAACAAAAGACACTTTTTATCATTCTCAACACTTAGGAAATTCCAAGGGTTTTGAGAGCTGTGAGCCAGGGTTTGTGGACAAAGACCAAATATATATGAGAAATATATTTTGGTCATTTGAATGATCAAATATATACTTCGTATAAATCATGATATTGCAAAAGTAAAACAAGAGAATGTCATTTATAAAAAAAATTTGTAAGACTGGGATTCCATACCTGTTAAATTTCACCGTAGAATTCTAAATGGAGTCTATTGCAGTGGTAGATTCCGCCTCACCAGCGTGAAAATCCCAACAGTCCTATCTATGCTGCAGGGGCAACTTTCAGCTCCTCATCATAACTAAATTCTCTTCAGTCACACTCATGTTTCACATCCTGTGATCCTCTGCTCATCTTGTTCATCAGGCAACTTTCTGATCAGCACTTCAGCTTTCTGGAAATCTCTACATTCCTCCTGACACCATACATGGGTATACAGACTCTTGTTTACTTTTCCTTTGTGAGAATTAAATACAGTTGACCCTTGATATGGGTGTTAGGGGTGCTGACCCCTGTGTAGTCAAAAATCTGTGTATAACTTTTGACTCCCCCAAAACTTAATCACTAATAACCTACTGTTGACTGAAAGCCTTATGGATAACACAGACAGTCGATCGACACACATTTTGTCTGTTATATATATTATATACTGTATTCTTATAATAAACGAAGCTGAAGAAAAAAATGTAACTAAGAAAATCATAAGGAAGAGAAAATGCATTTATGTACTGTACTGTATTGATATCATAAGTTTATGTCATCTGTTAACAAGATGAATTGTCTGTCAGTACCTACATCAATATTGTCTTACATGATACAAAACACTGTAGACGTTATACATATTATTAACACCAGATATCAAAATGAAAAGATAATGTTCATATTCATTTACAGGTATAATGATTCATGCATAGATAACTACAGAGTCTAGCTTCTACATTAATTGGAACTGTGTCTACCCAAGGAGAACATCAGAAAATATTTTGACCTGTGAGAAAGTAGTTTCTCTCTATACCTCTTAGAGGATGAAGGGGGAGAGAGAGGTAAAGATGACACAGGTTGCTTTTATACAGAAGAATCAGTTGAATGCTGAATGAAATTGTGTACTTTAATTTAATAGTATTAATATTTTCATTTCAATGGACCAGTTCTTGGAGGTACATTTTTTTTTTTTAGTCTCTGAGAAACAAACAATTTAAATTTTTTCCATGTTTTATATTTCTGTGTAAGTCTCCAGCTGTGTATAGCATCTCACCATTTTGTGCTTAATTTTAAATGTTGCCACTTTCCTCCCTGTTTATATGGTTTTTCTGGTGTGCCCTAAAGACATAATTTTAAAAATAACTAAGCTATTCATTCAAATGTGCTTTTTTTCTGCCTTTAGAAGAAAATAATAAAACATATTATTTAACTCAAACATATAAGAGTTCTAAAGGCCATAATGAACAGAAAATGAAGCTGGCAGGTGAAATGGAATATAGAAATAAAGCCCATTCAGTCCCTTTGGATCTTGTGAGTTGGAAAGATTGAGGTAAAGACCATGCATGCTTGTTACGATTCTGATACCAATTCCAATGTGTGTTTTTCCCAACACCACCAAGCAATCCTTCGACCCTAGCTAGGTGTCCAACCATTCGACTCAGTTCTGACACTATCTACCGGGAAATAGCATCAGATCCCTCAGGTTGTTAGTGAAGATAAAAGGAAGAGATAAATTTGAGTAAATCTAATTCCTTCCAATCTTCTAGCTATGCTTGCTTCCCATTAAATGTGGTTCTTAGATTTTGCTGTATGATGTATACACCAGGTTCTTCCTAAACAACTGTGGCTAAAGCAATGCCATCCACTAATCTGGACTGGCCCCATTTTCCTTGATATTTGGAATTCCTGCTCAAAGAAAAGGAAGATTCCACTTTCCTGAACTTGCCAAACAATAACTCTTGAAACAGTATTTCCAAACCTGTGTTCTTTCTACTATGCCATGCTACTTTGCAGTAAACTGTGCAGAGAGTGTTTTGGGCTGGGTAAGGAAACAGGTTAGAGTTAAAGAGATATTACAAGGAGCCAATGGCTGGTGGGAATAGTAATAGTGCAGCTGTTCTCTCCATTTCCGCATCAGGTGGTTCAGGCAGGTAAGTGAGTCCTCGGGGTGTAAGGCTGTGGCTAGAACCTACAGTCTCTGTAGAAATCTGACTGTCAGATCCCTTCCAGATATCCCCATCATACCATGTACCAGCAATCTCCAACTTAGGAGAACTTAAAACTCTTTGTCTTAACAAATGAATTCAAGGGAGAGAAAAATCGAAGCTGCAAAGGGAAATCAATTTACAGCATGAAAGGTGAAATTATGTAGAAAAATATCACCCTTTCATGCTTAATGAATCAAAGAAAATGTGTCTGCCAGCATGAAGCTATTTTATCAGAAACAGTTAAAGGAAAGGGCATTACCAAGTCCAACTCTTTCACAAATGACAAAATGAGAGAAGAGAAACATTGCAGACCCACAAAACTGTATTCAGAGGTTCATAAAATTGTAGTGTTTTACTTCTAGAGAGTACTTTTTCCATGAATCTCTTCTCAGTGCACCTAAATTAACATTTGGGGTGATTTCTAATTAATTTTTCAGTCAACTTAACTTTTGAAATAAAAGACAAAGGTGTAAATTAAGAAAACAACCCCATTTACAATTGCAAAAAAAGAATAAAATACCTAGGAATAAATTTAACCAAGGAGGTGAAAGACCTGTACAGTGAAAACTGTAAGACATTGCTGAAAGACATTGAAGATGACACAAAGAAATGGAAAGATATTCTGTGCTTGTGGAATGGAAGAATTAACATTGTTAAATGTCCATATTACCTAGAGCAATCTACAGATTCAATGCAATCTCCGTCAAAATCTCAATGACATTTTTCACAAAAATAGAACAAAAAATCCTAAAATTTATATGGAACGACAAAAGACCCTGAATAGTCAAAACAATCCTGAGAAAAAAGAACAAAGTTGGAGGTATCACAATGTAATATGTTCACATTATATTAAAAGCTATAGTAATCAAAATAGCATGGTATTGGCAGAAAAACAGACACATAGACCAATGGAACAGAACTGAGAGCCCAGAAATCCACATATACATGGACAATTAACTTACAACAAAAGAGAAATGACCACACAATGTAGAAAGGATAGTCTCTTCAATAAATGGTGTTGAGAAAACTGGACAGTCACATGCAAAAAAGTGAAACTAGACCACTATCTCATACCATGCACAAAAGTCAACTCAAAATAGATTAAAGACTTGAATGTAAGACCTGAACATAAAGCATAAAACTCCTGGAAGAAAGCATAAGCAGTACATTCTTTGACATTGGTTTTATATCTTTCTGGATGTCTCCTCAGGCAGGGGAAGCAAAAGCAAAAATAAACAAATGAGACTACATCAAACTAAAAAGCTTCCGCACAGCAAAGGAAACCATGAGTAAAATAACAAGAAAACTACTGAATGGGAGAAGAGATTTGCAAGTGGAAACTAAGCTTTTGGTAGTGAGCACATTGTAGTGTATACAGAAGTAGAAATACAATATTGTACATATAAAACTTACATAATGTTATATATAATGTTATAAACAGCAACAACAAAAAAAGGCAAGGGTGTAACATTGGTGAAGTGCTCTACAGGCTTGTGGGCCACTGACAAGGATCACAGTTTGAAGATTGTACCGGGTAATTCTAGATCTTTCGTTTTGAGCAAGAGCTAAGAGAATTCTGCCGTCTGAGAAGTTTTAAATTAAAGAAACTATACATTTGATAAACCGATTATTTCTTAAATATATTTAAACACAGGATTTTTTTTTTTCTTTCTTTTAATGCAACCCCTTTTAACTACTAGTTCTACAGGACTCCATTCAGGAAATAACATTTAAATTATTTTGAAGTCATGTCAAAACTACCTGAAGAAAATAGATTCTTTCCATCAGTGCTTCTCAAAACCAGAATAACCCTCAGGGCATATGACAATGAACCTGTCCTGAAGAGGGGCAAGGAATGGGACCTGGTGCATAGCTACAGGCTATGAGCTTTGAAGTCTCAGAGATACCTTTCAAAATTCCCTATGAATTTTGTATTCTGATTCATAATATAAGCACTTGTATGTAAAGAAAAGTAAAACTCTGCTCGGTGGATTTGGGCCAACTTTACTGAGTCTTCCCACACACCCACGCTCAGGGACACAACACCTGTATTAATGACCAATATCACTTGCGACAAGTGTTATCGAAGCTTTGAATTCTCTTAAGAAAAAAGATCACAGTCTTAGGTAACCGAACCTCTCTAATGTATTGCACTACAAATTTCTCAGCCCATCGTAATTATAAAATAACTGATTTGTACATACTCAGAAAATGCCCAGGTCTAGATGTGTTTTCAAAAGAAATTCAGGGACTTTCCGGGCAGTCCAGTGGTTAAGACTCCATGCTTCCAATGCAGGAGGCGTGGGTTCGATCCCTGGTCAGGGAGCTAAGATCCCGCATGCCATGCGGCATGGCCAAAAAAAAAAAGAAATTCAATTGTTTTCCTATCAGTTGACAATCATTATTATTCTTCCTACTGAATAAAAAGAGTTCCCCAAGGCATCAATGAAAGCAGATATCAAGAAGCCCTGAGTTCTCAAAGCTGAGGGGAAGGTTTCCACTCCTAGGTATATACCCAAGAGAAATGAAAATATATGACCACATGAAAACTTGTTCATGAATGTTCCTGACAGTATTATACATAGTAGGCCCAAAGTGGAAGCAATCCAAATGTCCATCAGCTAATGAACAGATATATAAAAAGTGGTGTATCCGTACAATGGAACATTATTCGTCCATAAAGGCAATGAAATACTGATACATACTACAACCGGGAAGAGCCTTGAAAACACTATGTTAAGTGGCAGAAGCCCGACAAAAGACCACATAGTACATGATTCCATTTATATGAAGGGTCCTTAATAGGCAAATTTATAGAGATGGAAAGTAGATTAGTGGTTGCCTGGGCCTAGAGTGAGGAGGTGGGGTAGGAGGAAATGAAAATGACTGCTGGGAATTCCCAGGTGGTCCAGTGGTTAGGACTCCGAGCTCTCACTGCTGAGGGCCTGGGTTTGATCCCTGGTCGGGGAACTAAGATCCCACAAGCCGCGTGGCGTGGCCAAAACAGAGAGAGAAAAAAAAAAAAAAAAAGAAAGTGACTGCTAATAGGCATGAGTTTCTTTCCAGGGGGATGAAAATGTTCTAAAATTTGATTGTGGTGACAGCTGCATATACTGTGAATATACTAAAAACCACTGAGTTGTATACGTTAACTATGTAAATCCTATTAATTTATTAATATGTTACTATAATATAACATAAATAATAAATGAGCACTATATATTAATATGTAAGCTATTAATAACTTAATATAATAATATTTAAAATATTGTACATTTTCACACATTACATTGTAAACATTACATGAAATTGCATTTGTAATTGTAAATAAATAGATTTTGTAAAAAACAAAACAAAACAAAAACTAAGGGGAAGGTGAAGCCCCAGGAGTGGCTGATTATTTATATTCCACAATAGAGAACATAAAATGATCTAGAAGGGAATTGTTTAGGGCTTTACAAACTTTCTGCTTTCTGCAATTAAAAGCACAAGGAAAAACCAAGCTTTATGTATTCACATCCACCAGATGAAACTGAAGAAGAACTACTTATTGACTGTTCATTGCAGCAAATGTATCACATTTTATTCAATACCATCCTTTAGTTATACTCAATTATACTGTTTCTGCAACACACTTGCATTTAGCAAGTAACATATTAGTCACATTATGTACTTGTTTGTATACTAATGGTTTCTCAACAGCTTAAGCCTTCTTTTTTCCATAAAGTAGGCTATGGTGACTGAAAATTCTTCTTGAGATGTTTTTATAAAAATAATCCACTTAGACCTACTGGGCTCATGCTAAATATTCAAGAAAATTACATAGAATGGTTGAGAGCATTCTTAGACTTTTAGGGCTGGAAGGGCCTTTCCAGATGAGCCATTCAACCTCTTCATACATCAGTGGAGGACCAGCCCTGCACCACACAGAGCTGGTAGGCGGCACAGCTGGGCTCACACTCAGGTCTCCTGACTCCCAGGCTCATACTTTCTCACTAAGCCTGTCTCCAAAAGATAATTCACCATAGCAATGATGATAATGAATACGGTCTTAATCGGTTACTGGAGCACCAATATCAATCACAGTACTTTTCAGTTGTACAGTGGTTGACAGTGTATAAAGAGCTTCCACATAGGTAATTTTATTAGAGACTCCTCACACCCTATGAACCAGGCAGGAGGCAGCATCTCAGAATGAGGGTCAAAATGGTTATACGATTTTCTCAAAGCCACAGGGCTGGCAAGCACTGGGTCTGGAATGAGAACTTCACATTCAACATTTTCCAAGAACTCATTATTCCTTGCCATCATGTCACCCAGGTACCCATGCCAGAAACCTGGGCATCACTCTTTTTTTAAAATTTAAGAAATTTTTTTATTTAAAAAAATTTTAAAAAATTTTATTGAAGTATAGTTGCTGTACAATATTATATGTTACAGGTGTACAGTATAGTGATTCACAATTTTTAAAGGTTATACTCTATTTATAGTTATTATAAAATATTGGCTATATTCTCCGTGTTGTACAATATATCCTTGTAGCTTATTTATAGTTGTACCTCTTAATCCCCTACTGTAAATCACCTCTCCCCCCTCCACTCTCCACTGGTAACCACTAGTTTGTTCTCTATATCTGTGAGTTTGCTTCTTTTTTGTTATATTCACAAGTTTGTTGTATTTTTTAGATTCCACATATAAGTGATATCGTACATATTTGTCTTTCTCTGTCTGATTTAATGGGCATCACTCTTCCTCTTTTTATTCCCTCAAATTCAAGAACTGTTCATTCTAGTTCCTACAAATTAAAAAAATGTCTATCCACTTCTCTCCACCTTTATTGCCACTACATAAGTTTAGACCAACATCATTTTTCACTTACTTACCTGCAATCTTCCCCTTTCCCATTTTGTCTTTACCTGCAATTTAGTCTCTGCACTGCAAAGGTAGGTGTGCAGAGCACACGGTGATCATGTCACCACCCTCTCTGCACCTTTACCCTTTCTTCATCGCTCTCAGGATGAAGTCCATCGACACATTTAGAGCCTCCTTCATGGTCTGGAGCCTGCTCACTGCTTCCTGCTGCAGCTTCTGTATGCTGTTCTTTTTGGTCAGAGTGAACTCAGAAGCTCTCCAGATTTCCTCAGCTCTTTCTTCCTTTATGCCTCTCCACTGTTCTTTTTCTTTTTCCTTCACCTGGCTAACTTCTCCTCATTCAGGGCTCAGCTGAGATGTCACTTTCTTGAGAAGCCTTCCTTGAGCCCTCCCACTGGATAAGATGCCTCACCTACTTGTCAACCTAAGCTGACTCTTTTTTAAAAAAATTATCTTTTTTAAATTAAACATTTTTTTCAGTTACATATATACACACAGAGTATATATATATGTATATATTTCAGATTCTTTTCTGTTATAGGTCATTACAAATATTGAATATTGTTCCCTGTGCTATACAGTGAATTCTTGTTGCATATCTGTTGTACGTATAGTAGTTTTTATCTTTTAATCCCATACTCCTAATTTATCCCCCCCCTTCTCCCTCTTGGTAACCATAAGTTCGTTTTCTATATCTGTGAGTCTGTTTTCTGTTTCGTATATAGATTCATTTGTATTGTTTTTTAGATTCCACACATATAAGTGATATATAATATTTGTCTTTGTCTGACATTTGCTTAGTATGATAACCTCTAGGTCCATCCATGTTGCTGCAAATGGCAATATTTCATTCTTTTTTATGGCTGGGTAATAGTCCATTATATATATATATATATATATACACCACATCTTATTAAACCAATCATCTGTTGATGGGCATTTGGCTTTTTTCCATGTCTTGGTTATTGTAAATAGTCTAAGCTCACTTTTAATATAGTATTTATCCAGCCTTTTAACTTATCCCCCATTAGACTGTAAGTTCTTTGAAAGCAGGGACTATGTCTTTTTTTTTTGGTCATATCCCAATGTGCCTGGAATAGAGCAGGTACTCACTAAACTTTTGTTAATTGAATGAACAATGCTATAGTCAAGTCAGAACAGGACCGTGCCTGCTCTGAAATTTGAGTCCAAGTTCTAGCTATGTGTTTCTTTCCATACTTGATGACAATCATATTCTGAATCCTGAACACTGAAATGAAGGAAGTGGTTACAGAAGTTTTCTCATTAACACAGAAGTTAGATGAAACCTATAGAGATGAGGCAGTAACGCTAACAGTAAGATACTGTTTAATGGTTACAGGGTGATGGTTGCACATTGCGAACGAATGTGTTTCATAATGTTTTACATTGACTGCAGTTCTTCACAAGAGATGCAAATTGTTGAAAAGCTCCGTATTTTTCGCTCTCGTTTTAGAACTCCAATAGAACTGATTGATTAAATCAACCACATTTCAGGCACTTTTTGGCTTTGCAAAGTATATTCATTTAACTGGCCCTTATGCTCTGGTATATTTAAAGTCCTGAATTTATATTTACCCACTGAATTGCATATTATGTTTTCTCAGCATATGTTTGTTTGTAAAGATGCTTATTATGTTACCAAACAGGAAAATTTGGTTCTGGAAGCATTTTTTTAATGCTATTAGTCTAGATGATCTGTACTGAACTTGCAAGATAATACAAAATCACTATTTTTGTAATTATTATTCATTTTAGTTCCTGACACCAAACACCTGCCAGAATTTTAGAGATTTAAATTATTTTGCCTTAGATGAAAGAGAAGGCATTGTGCAGAGGTTCTGGACATTTTGGGGCCACAGAGGCCCTTTGGCAGTCTGGGGAAACCTCTGGGGCCCTCCTTAGAACAATGTCTCCAAATGCATACAAGAAAATACATAGGATTAGGTAAAAACCAATTACATTGTAATGCGATTATCAGAATATTAAAAGAGAAATTTCTGCAGCTGCTATGGAAGACATTTGGCAGTTGTTAAAAAAAGGTAAACATAAAACAAGCATATGAGACCCAGCAATTTCACTCTTAAGTATATACCCAAAGGAATTGAAAGCAGGGGTTTGAACAGACACGTGTATGCCAGTGTTCATTACAGCATTATTCACAATAGCTAAAAGGTGGAAACAAACCAAGTATCCACCAACAGGGGAATGGATAAACAAAACATAGTATATACATACGCAATGGAATATTAATGGTAATCTGTTACAAGTCTTCCCCCAAATAGTCATTTAACTCCAGTAGTTATATCCAGTCATTTAAAAAATCTAGAAAGTCATTGTCTCAA
Organism: Eubalaena glacialis; assembly: GCF_028564815.1. Classification (NCBI taxonomy): domain Eukaryota; kingdom Metazoa; phylum Chordata; class Mammalia; order Artiodactyla; family Balaenidae; genus Eubalaena; species Eubalaena glacialis. The sequence goes on along the minus strand of NC_083720.1, from coordinate 122,471,932 downwards.
GAAACCCATTTTCTTTTCCCCCAATTCCTTGCCAACGGGTGCATATTCCACTTTTCTCTCATCACAAGAAACAGAGACCAAAGGCCATTTTCAGTCTATCGTCACTTTTTCAACTGAGTAACTCAACTGGCGCTCCGGAGCAGAGAAGCGTCCAGCTGTAACACTGCCAGCTCTCCCAAGGGCCTGCCCTGAGTACGGCTTAGTGTCTTCCCTGATTCCTAAATAGAGGATGTCCAGCTCCTTGAAGAGTACTGTGCAAGTGAAACATTTTACTACCAATCTCAAAGGGAGTTCAATTTTCCTTTCTTTCCTAGGACTTTATTTTCTAGTAGAGTCTTCTAATGTTCTTGGCTTTTTTAAACATCATGACAATGCATTGTTTCAGAGAATTTTTACTTCTAAAAATAATAAATTGCACACCTTCCTCAGCATATTTAATAGATATGGCTAAGGTCAGATAGCTGTTTATTATAGGATGTAAGGATTACTTTAATTATAGAATTGTTAGCTTTATACAAACACTTTTTAATAAATACACCAAAGGATGTTCTATTTCCTAAAAACCATTTTGCAGAATGGAAAATCAGGCATAAGTAGGATTGAGTAATGTAAACAAAGTCACAGGTGGAGTATTGATGGGGCTGGAAAGAGAACCAAGAACCAGGGAACAAAACCAAGAACAGAATGAACAAAATGCACATCCAGAGCTCATTCTACCAGCTGGGCTGAAGAAAGTAAAAGCAAGTGAGGGAGAAAATGAGGATAGAGAATAGACGGAGAGGTAGAAAAAAGAAGACAGTTAAAACCCAAGAACTGGAAACTGACAGTGTCACTAACAATGATCTGGAGCCCCAAAGAGACCTCTGATTATGCCACACTGCATAACAATACCTTCTTGTATTCACTTTTTCAAGTGATTGTCAAGAAACAAAAGCAAAAGCAGAACATTCTACCTGCATGTCCTACTTTTAATAACACAGCTAATGACAAAACACTGTGATGCTTGATCACTTAATCAGTTATCCCTTTCCTTTAATGTTGGCTTGAGCTTTTATCAGTGGGCTGAAATCACATTGCTACTGACTTTCTGGTTTTGTGCTATTGCAAGGGCACTGGCCTCTGGAAACCTGGCTAGGTTAAAGCACCAGGTCTATTTTGCATATTTTACTATATGGTCTCCTGTTGATGAAGCCAGGGTTTGATATCCATTCTGTGCTTCTTACATATATTTTATTTCTCTGCCAGTTTCTCATCAATTTAGGCTGAGAGAAACTGTGCAGATGGATATACACATATTCATTCCTACTTTCTATAGATCACTTTAGAAGAGCCTGAGTCATTGTCATACATGGAGACAACCCAGTGTGTCTGGGTCCTGATGAAGAATGATGAGCAAAATGCCCAGCAGCTCGATTAATTTGAAGGTCAGTCAGAATGCAATCTGTAGATAACTTTTCTATTAAAAATATTGTCTTCAGTGGCTCCAGTCATTCTAGACTATAGACAGGTCATCCAACCCACTGTGATCGCTGGTTCCTGAAAGTGGCAATAGCGTCATTCAGGCATTTGTGCTCTCTGCCGTCCTCTTACTAAAGGATCTGTTTTATGCCTGTATTGTGTAGAAACATCAGCCTCCAGATGTTAGCCTATAATTTTTCTTATAAATTAAATGTTTGCTCATTCCAGAGAAACATGCAATTTTTGAACAAAGACTAGATCAATACATTTAAGGATAATTTTAATAGTGACTTAATTCCAGAAGGATTAGGATTTTGTGATTTTCTAATCTTTCCACGTGACTCCCTTTGAATGTTCAAGTGCTAATAACTTTAGTAATAATAACCATTTCACTCACTGTCATCAAGGTTTACCTTCTTTATCCATAAAATGAGGAATAATATCTATCTCATGATTGTGGAGATTAAGTGAGAAGTAAGGTATTTAAAGGTCTAGCATGATACCTGGGACAAGAGAGTTTTCAATAAACACAGAACCTGAATTTGAAACTGAAGTATTTTATCTCATCTTCAAGAATATAGATACATTGTAACTAGCCATTCCAAATGAGTCAAAATATTTTTCTTTCTTCATAGAGTTCTATGTATACATTATATCTCATAAACTAAAACACACATATATATGTGTGTAGACACACAAACTATTTGTTTCTTTATAATTATCTATTTATTATCTATATATATGTACATGGAATTTAAGACTTAAATCCTGAGGTTATAAAGTTTCATTTTAAATTTATCCCTGAAGTGATTATTTAAAGCCTGCTTGCATAATGCAAGACAAGAGCAGCCTTGACTCTTTCAAGAAATAAATTCTCTTTTCAAGCAATAATCAATTTCTTAAATTGATGTGTGTGGAAATCTGGATACTTAGCAACTGGAAAATGAAAAGCAAGAGATACACAACAGGGCTTCCCTGGTGGCGCAGTGGTTGAGAATCTGCCTGCCAGTGCAGGGGACACAGGTTCGAGCCCTGGTTTGGGAAGATCCCACATGCCGCGGAGCAACTAGGTCCATGAGCCACAACTACTGAGCCTGCGTGTCTGGAGCCTGTGCTCCGCAACAAGAGAGGCCGCGATAGTGAGAGGCCCGCGCACCGCGGTGAAGAGTAGCCCCCGCTTGCCGCAACTAGAGAAAGCCCTCGCACAGAAACGAAGACCCAACACAGCCAAAACTAAATAAATTAATAAAAACAAAACAAAACAAAACAAAAAACATTCAGCTTCTATCAGACACAAAATGAATTTGTCTTTGGCAATTTTTTTCATGAATGTGTGTTTATCCTTTTATCAACGAACATGTTTGAGCACCGATTATACATCAGGTACCGTCAGGGAGGCATTTCAATTCTAACACAGATTATGATCAGGAGTGTATGATTTCACTGTCCGGATCAATTTAATTAGCTGGATTACCTCCCCTTCCTCTTTTCCGAGTATAGACAGGCCAAACTACAATTCTAAACAGCTTCCTCTTACAGAAAGATGAAAACTTTGACCATAAGTAAATAATGGCTAAGTTTATCTACTATCTTCCAGGCTTCCAGGACTTTAAAAATTAATGGAACACATAATTACAGACAGAGCTATGTAGGTGTGCTATCACACACACACACACACACACACACACTCTCTTTCTCTCCACACACACGGTTTTTGGTTTAGGAAATAGGACTGGAATAGGACTATGAGAGGTAACAGGAAAGAAAACTTTTGCTTTTCATCTTACACTCTTCCGTACTATTTGAATTTACTTTATTTGAGCACATGTTTTTATTTTTTTTTAAATATGGCAAAACCCAGAGGGTTTAGCCCTAGCAGAATAAAATAGAGAACCAAGAAAGCCCTCTGCAAATCACCTCACATTTATTTCAACATCCAAAGAACCTTTATCTTGAATCCCTACTGAATATTTTGTGTGGAAACTTGGTCTAAAGAACTCTAATTGTTATAAGGATATGGGAAAAGCAGCTATTTTTTTTTTCAAGCATGGGCAAGCTATGTCATATAAAATAAGGTGTGGGCATTTACTAGAATTAGAAGGTTTAAAAGCCATTTGTTCTTACGTTATGAATAAGATACAAGAGCCAAGCACCCAGGATGGATGTGTAATATTTTATAGTGTTGTGATTACACCCAACTCTGCCATGTGACATGTGTCTCTCTCATTGTCACGGTATAGTGGTACCCACGACCCCACTGACTAATGAGCTGGAAATTAGCAAAACTTGTTTTGACCTGTACTCAGAGGAGCAGTCCATCTTGGGGCAGTTCACTGTAAGTGCAGACTTGATTCTAAACTGCAGACTCAAATCCTTACAAGTTCAACACGACAGGCCTTGGAAACATCAAAGGCAGATACTCCTCCGTAGTCAGCCCTGGTAGAGCCAGATAAGAACCACCACCTCAGTCTACAGTTCCAGGGGTTTCTTGGAGCCTCTAACAGCAAAAAAGCCTTTGCTTATTTTGTTTCCTTTGCTCATACTTTTTTACTTCTAAGGATTAATAGTTAATTTTGGAATAAACTGCTCTCATATTCTCTGCACCAGCCTCACGTCTGTCTTTGCATCCTTGTATGAAAAAGCCTTCTATGTCTGAAGCAAGTACAATATTTAAGAAAATGCTAGAACGTTTAACACATTCAAATAGCCAGGTTAAATCAGCATTTCCACTGCTAAGTAAAACTATCCATTTATATTCAAATGTAGGCCAAGATTAAGTTCATAGTAGCACTGAAAATGAAAGAGGAAAAAAATGTCTTTTACTGGATAATCAGTAAATTAAGCTACAATATAACCATAAAATGAAATATTATATAGCTGTTAAGGCAGACAAAGTAGATTTTTTTGTTCTAGTTCATAATTGATATATACTATATACATATATAATATACATATATTTTAAGTTAAAGCAGTCAAGGCTTAGAACTGAGCATAAAAACAATCTCTTTTGTGTAAATAGAAAGGATATTCTGCTATGTGAATAATTTTCTTTCTGTAAGGAAGCATAAGAAAAAATTCCTCTTTGGGGAAGGGGGTTAGGTATCAATGCAGGTTAATTATTATTATTCTTTAACCATGTACATGCATTTATTAAAAAAATGTTTATAGGAGTTATCTGGTAGAGGAATTATAGGCCACTTAAAATTTTTTAGACTATGTGTGCTAAAAATACCTGTATATTCAGGTATTTTTACACAAAATTTTAGACTTGAAGCTTTCATTTGTAAGTATAATTAACAATGCTAAAAACAAGGCTGTAATAGTATGTCATTAAGGTTGTCATCAGTACTCTTCCTTGCCATTCTCCCATTCATTGAATGGGCTCCCCAAAATGACTCAGTCCAGGGTATTGGGCAAAGGTGTCGCCATTTCTAAAATGATTAATTTGCAGCAAAAAAAAAAAAAAAAAAAAAGTGCCAGCAGCAGCATAACTGAAACAGCAAGGGAGGCTGAGGTGAGTCTCTGGATAGCTTGTAAGGTGATCAAAAGATAAATAGGAAGTAGCTTTTCTATCTTTCTGCAAAAAATCAATGGTTTCTAACCTATAAGGGAAAAGAATCTGAAAAAAAAAACATGTATAACTGAATCACTTTGCTGTACACCTGAAACTAACAAAACATTGTAAATCAACTATACTTTAATTAAAAAAAAAGAATCAATGGTTTCAGTATAAAACAAAAATGAACAAAATCTAATTAAATCACAAATGACACAAAGGGAAGATTATCTAGCATATAGATAGTGTGATAGTTGATATAAAATTTTGCTTAGCACCGGATCAGCACACCCAGCCCTCTGGAACTATTTGCTATGTTTCACAGCTCTGAACTATTTCTTCCAGAGGTTGGCTCCACTGAACACGGGAACACTGGTGGTGAGCCTCACCTGTCCCTCTAGATGTCTGCTCCATTGCCCCTCCTCCTGTCTTGCTTGTAGCTTGCCCAAGGGCTAACAATTCATTTTTGGTCACCATTTGCAAAGGAATTAAAGATACAACCAGGAACGACTCATGAAAGAAAGGGTCAGCAAGTCTAATTGTTGGTTTCTTCCTGCCTGAGAAGAATCTGCCCTGATTCTCCTTTGTTTGGATGTTTGAATTCATTGCATTATTAAGGGGGACATATTTGTTGTTGTTGTTGTTTTTAACATCTTTTTTGAAGTATAGTTGCTTTACATTGTTGTGTTTGTTAGTTTCTGCTGCATAACAAAGTGAATCAGCTATATGTATACATACATCCCCATAGTCCATCCCTCTTGCGTCTCCCTCCCTCCCACCCTCCCTATCCCACCCCTCTAGGTGGTCACAAAGCACTGAGCTGATCTCCCTGTGCTATGCAGATGCTTCCCACTAGCTATCTATTTTACGTTTGGTAGTGTATATATGTCCATGCCACTCTCTCACGTTGTCCCAGCTTACACTTCCCCCTCCCTGTGTCCTCAAGTACATTCTCTACATCGTCTGTGTCTTTATTTCTGTCCTGCCCCTAGGTACTTCAAAACTGTTGGAAGCCATCCAGACGCTGCAACGCCATGACAAGGTCATGGGGCGCTCCAGTGCGGAACTGCAAGGCGGAACTGCACGTGGAAGGTGGACTACACTCCTGATAAATCAATACTTATAATTTCTATATATGTAAATTTAAGTGTGGCAGGATTTGCCCCAAGGAAAAATCTTAGATTTCCTAGACGAAGAAAAACTACCCTGACTCCCCCTTTGAGTACTGTATGGCAAGGCCCGGTGCCTAAAGAGGGACATTGGGAAACAGTGACTAGATCTGGACATAGGGAAATGTTTCTTTGGAAAACACCATCCTCCCTAGAGATATGGCCATATGAGGGTGTTTATGATGATAATAATAATTTGTGGTTCAATATTAATGGTAGTTTAATGATATTTGATCAATTAACTGGTGAACAGATATGTTCTAGATTAGGGACAAAGAGAAATAATTTGGAAAGTTATTCTTTAATAGATTATTGGGATCCTAATATTGTTTGTTGCTATATTAAATTGCCTTTGAGTAGCAATATTCAAAATAGAAATTGTAAAATATATTTTAGATATTTTAATGGCATTATAAATAAGGAATGTCCATGTAAAAAAAGCTATGTGGGGGCTAGGGGAATATATAGAATATAAGGATATATTTAGACTTAGGTGTTAAGGTTGGTTAACCACCAAGAATAATTCTTAGAACATGTACTGTACGTAATGGTAACCTTGGAATTTATCTTATGAGAAAATCTAGAAACTAAAAGGTATGGTTTACGTAATCTTTTAAGGAAATCTTTGTGGGTTCAAAATGATTCATTCTTTCGACTCAAAACAATAGTATTACAATGTATGTTAATGATTTATGTAATTCTACTGTAATCTATATATGAGTATATGAAATAAAGAAAGCACGAGATGGTGCTATTTTTACTTGGCTGAGTCCACGAGTCTCAGTCTCCTTCCTGTTGTTCATCGCCGACGCTGTCCATCCTTTTGGGGTATCCTGGATCCTGTTGGAGCTGGACTCCGACACAAAACCATTCTTTTTTTTTTAGATTCCATATATGTGTTAGCATACAGTATTTTCTCTTTCTGACTTACTTCATTCTGTATGACAGAATCTAGGACCATGCACCTCACTACAAATAACTTAATTTCTTTTTTTTTTTTTTAAAACACTTTGGCAGTTTCTTTGTTTTTATTTTTATTTTTATTTTTTAATTAATTAATTAATTAATTTATTTTTGGCTGTGTTGCATCTTCGTTTCTGTGCGAGGGCTTTCTCTAGTTGCGGCAAGTGGAGGCCACTCTTCAACGCGGTGCGCGGGCCTCTCACTATCGCGGCCTCTCTTGCTGGGAGCACAGGCTTCAGATGCCCAAGCTCAGTAGTTGTGGCTCATGGGCCTAGTTGCTCTGCGGCATGTGGGATCTTCCCAGACCAGGGCTCGAACCTGTGTCCCCTGCATTGGCAGGCAGATTCTCAACCACTGCACCACCAGGGAAGCCCACCCTACTATGATTGTGTTACTCTCAATTTCCCCTTCTATGGCTGTTAGCATTTGCCTTATGTATTGAGATTCTCCTATGTTGGGTGCATAAATATTTACAATTGTTATATCTTCTTCTTGGATTGATCCCTTGATCATTATGTGGTGTCCTTCTTTGTGTCTTGTAATAGTCTTTATTTTAAAGTCTATTTTGTCTGATATGAGAATTGCTACTCCAGCTTTGTTTTGATTTCCATTTGCATGGAATACCTATTTCCATCCCCTCACTTTCAGTCTGTACATGTCCCTAGGTCTGAAGTGGGTCTCTTGCAGACAGCATATATACGTGTCTTGTTTTCGTATCCATTCAGCCAGTCTATGTCTTTTGGTTGGAGCAGTTAATCCATTTACATTTAAGGTAATTATCGATACGTATGTTCTTATTACCATTTGCTTAATTGTTTTGGGTTTGTTATTGTAGGTCTTTTCCTTCTCTTGTGTTTCCTGCCTAGAGATGTTCCTTTAGCATTTGTTGTGAAGCTGGTTTGGTGGTGCTGAATTCTCTTAGCTTTTGCTTGTCTGTAAAGCTTTTGATTACTCCAACGAATCTGAATGAGATCCTTGCTGGGTAGAGTACTCTTGGTTGTAGGTTCTTCCCTTTCATCACTTTAAATATGTCCTGCCACTCCCTTCTGGCCTGCAGAGTTTCTGCTGAAAGATCAGCTGTTAACCTTATGGGGATTCCCTTGTATGTTATTTGTTGATTTTCTCTCACTGCTTTTAATTTTTTTTCTTTGTATTTTATTTTTGATACTTTGATTAACATGAGTCTTTGCATGATTCCCCTTGGATTTATCCTGTATGGGACTCTCTGTGCTTCCTGGACTTGATTGACTATTTCCTTTCCCAAATTAGGGAAGTTTTCAACTATAGTCTCTTCAAATATTTTCTTAGTCCCTTTCTTTTTCTCTTCTTCTTCTGGGACCCCTATAATTCAAATGTTGGTGCATTTAATGTTGTCCCAGAGGTCTCTGAGACTGTCCTCAATTCTTTTCATTCTTTTTTCTTTATTCTGCTCTGTGATAGTTATTTCCACTGTTTTATCTTCCAGGTCACTTATCCAATCTTCTGCCTCAGTTATTCTGCTATTGATTCCTTCTAGAGGATTTCTAACTTCATTTATTGTGTTGTTCATCATTGTTTGTTTGCTCTTTAGTTCTTCTAGGTCCTTGTTAAACATTTCTTTTATTATAACCATTCTATTTCCAAGATTTGGATCATCTATACTATTGTTACTCTGAATTCTTTTTCAGGTAGACTGCCTATTTCCTCTTCATTTGTTTGGTCTGGTGGGTTTTTACCTTGCTCCTTCATCTGCTGTGTGTTTCTCTGTCTTCTCATTTTGCTTAACTTACTGTGTTTGTGGTCTCCTTGTCGCAGGGTGCAGGTTCGTAGTTCCCGTTGTTTTTGGTGTCTGTCCCCAGTGGCTAAGTTTGGTTCAGTGGGTTGTGTGGGCTTCCTGGTGGAGGACACTAGTGCCTGTGTTCTGGTGGATGAGGCTGGATCTTGTCTTTCTGGTGGGCAGGTCCACATCTGGTGGTGTGTTTTGGGGTGTCTGTGACCTTATTATGATTTTAGGCAGCCTCTCTGCTAATGGGTGGGGTTGTGTTCCTCTCTTGCTAGTTGCTTGGCATAGGGTGTCCAGCACTGTATCTTGCTGGTCGTTGAGTGGAGCTGGGTCTTGGCATTGAGATGGAGATCTCTGGGAGATTTTCGCTGTTTGATATAATGTGGAGCTGGGAGGTCTCTGGTGGACCAATGTCCTGAACTTGGCTCTCCCACCTGAGAGGCACAGCCCTGACGCCTGGCAGAAGGTGGCCATCCCTGGTTTCACATCAACATGATCTCAGGCACAAACCTCCTTGTTTTTCCAGTTTGTCTTTAAGTTACTTGTTGAAACAACCGGCCCGTGGTCCCCAGGACTGTCGTGGCTTTTTCTGCTGGGGCCCCTCAAGAGCCGGCAGCCTCAGTGAGGCCACCCTCCCCTCGGGCTCTGGGGCAGTTCAGTGATGGCGGAGGGAAGAGACCCCAAGCCAGGAGTTCATAAGCCATTTTTATAAATCAATATTGATCACTTTTTGAATTAAGTCAGACAGAGAAGGACAAATATCATATGATATCACTTATTTGTGGAATCTAAAATATGATACAAATGAAAACAGACTTACAAAACAGAAATAGACTCACAGTCATAGAAAACAAACTTACGGTTACCAAAGGGGAAAGGTGGGGAGGGATAAATTATGAGTTTGGGATTAACATATACACACCACTATATATAAAATAGATACACAACAAGGTCCTATTGTATAGCAAAGGGAACTATATTCAATATCTTGCAACAGACCATAATGGAAAAGAATGTGAAAAAAGTATCAATCACTTTGCTTTAAGAAATTTTTTAAACTACGAGGAAACACAGTACTTGTTGTATTTCCCTATCTACCTATAGAATACTTGAGAAAAAAAGTACATGAACTCCTGGTCTGTCTTAGTTGTGATTTCAAAAAGAGTTATGAGTCATCTATGTAATAATGTACCATTTTGGTGGGATCTTCTCTAGGCACAGTGAAGAAGTTAGGATGGGAAGATGCTCTGTCATTGCCTTGAGACTCTCATGGAAGAAAGAATAGGCAAATCACATGATGCTAGAAGTTCATGCTGTGTAGCTGTATTAAACAGAAATAAGGAAGAATGCTAGGAACTTATACCTCCAATATACTGGAAGTTTTGTGAAAACCTCGGGGTAGGTAAATCATAACAAATTATTAAAGGGTTTTGAAATTATTACAGGTTATCATTTCTTAGGGGATTGTGTTCAGCTTTAGAAGTGAACAAGAACTATTACATGTCAGGAGCAATGGGGAACACAAACTCCTATATCTTTTGGTCACATGATCCCAGTGAGAGAGATGAGGGCTTCATTTGCTTTCCTTTTGAGTTTTCTTTATAAGCCTCTGTGGGAACCATGATCACTGCTATATGAGGTGGCCATTAGATATCTAGAAATAAACACTGTTCTGGAGTTGACTTGTTGGAAGGGGAAACAGACACAGTTTTCTGACTTCTGTTGCTGGGGTGACATTGCTGTTGTTTCTTTGGGTTTCTAAGAGGGAAAAGTAGGCTGATTCTTCTCTTTTTAAAAATTTTTAAAAAATTTTATTGAAGTATAGTTGATTTAAAGTGTTGTGTTAATTACTGCTGTACAGCAAAGTGACTCAGTTACACATACATATATATTCTTTTTCATATTCTTTTCCATTATGATTTGTCACAAGATATTGAATATATCAGTAAGACCTTGTTATTTATCCATCCTATATATAATATTTTGCCTCTACTAATCCCAAACTCCCATTCCTTCCCTCCCCTAGACCCCTTCCCCTTGGCAACCACAAGTCTATTCTCTATATCTGTGAGTCTGTTTCTGTTTCATAGATATGTTGATTTGTATCGTATTTTAGATTCCACATATAAGTGATATTTGTCTTTCTCTTTCTGACTTACTTCACTTAGTATAATAATCTCTAGGTCTATCCATGTTGCTGCAGATGACATTATTTCATTTGATTCTTTTAAACTAGGATTTGAATGAGGTAAAATTTGTTAAGTTGTTGAAAGATCATATACACACTGGCTGCTAACATTACAACAAACAGATATATATCTTAATACGAAAAAAATAGTTTTTAAGACTACAGCACATTAAAAAAATAGGATCACATTCCTCCTAAGGTGTACAGACTAAGTTATCTTATTGATGAATTAGGAAACAAAATCTTTCTGTTTCACCCTTTTTTGAAACATTTATCTTTCAACTTGCAAGGACTATTTTTGCAGAGTCACCACACATTTCAATCACACCCAAAAACATGTTTCATGAGATACGGGTAATGGTATGCCAAAATGTCTCTGGTGTTCAGTTTTGAAATAGATCTCTAGCTTAAAGATATTCAGCAGGAACCTACAAACACTGGTAGCATTTTACTTTTAAACTAATGGCACTAGTTCTTAAACAATAACAGGAAGAAAGAAACTATTGAATATTGCTGCCCATTTTTTTCTGAACTTGTTCATTTATGCACTTGTACTTCTGATTTGTTCAGAGTAAACAGGTTATGTTTTCTACCTTTTCACTTAAAAAGTAATTTATACAACATTTTCACATGGAAACAGAGTCAACATACTTGTAACTTTTTATGGCTATGGAACAGTCTATTTTGTTAAGATACTAACAAGAAAAATATGACTGACATACAGACAGTACTGAGTTGTTGGACATTTGTGCTATTTTCTTTATTCTTTTTGTTATTAGCCACTGCTATGAGTATATATTATTTTGTAATAAATTACAAGATAATAAATTACAAATTGCTCTTCTATTTTTTATTGGAGTACCTTCTTCAAAATGGAAATACTGAGCCAAAATGTATGGGCAAATTTGTAAATTTTGGGATACATTTTTCTACTGTTTCTGAGTCAATTTAGAGTTATACTGATAATGTATGTGTTCTTATCATTATGCCTTATCTATTTTTCATCAACAAATGGTTTTCCTACATTAATAATTCTATCAGTATAATGGTTAAATTGAATGAATAAGACTCACAGAATAAAATTAAAAATAACTTTAGTTATGTCTCCTGTATCATTTAAAATGTATTCTATGGAACTGGTTCTTCTACTGTTCTTCTGTCAAAACCTGGGTAGACTCCATTACTATTCTGGTCACTATTAAGTAATACAAATAGTCCTCCAGTTAGTAATTAAAATATCTATACCATATGACCCAGCAATTCCGCTCCTAGGTATATATCCGAAAAAAACAAAAACACTAATTCAAAAAGATATATGCACCCCAGTGTTCATAGCAACATTATTTACAATCACCAAGATATGGAAGCGAACTAAGTGTCCATCAATAGATGAATGGATAAAGAAGATGTGGTATATATATACAATGGAACACTATTCAGCCTTAAAAAAGAACAAAATTTTGCCATTTGCAGCAACATGGATGGACTTGGAAATAAGTTGGACAGAGAAAGACAGATACTATATGATATCACTTATATGTGGAATCTAAAAAATACAACAGACTAGTGAATACACCAAAAAAAGAGAAGCAGACTCACAGATAGAGAGAACAAAATAGTGGTTATCAGTGTGGGGGAGGGGCAATATAAGGGCGGGGGAGTGGGAGATACTAACTATTGGGTGTATGATAGGCTACAACGATATATTGTACAGCCAATATTTTCTAACAGCTGTAAATGGAGTGTAACCTTTAAAAATTGTACAAAAACTAAAAAAAAAGTTTTAAAATTTATACCAATGCAATAATCAAAATTTCCATTCTGATTTTAAATTAATATTTTTACTCCTTCTCCCACCTAGGATCAGGAAAGAGATGGTCAAATTCCTTCCCTCACCCCACCTAGAGCTTTTACTCCTCTTCCTGCATCTTGCTACCCAAAGTTTCTGACCCCTCTCGCATACAAACACAGTAAGGGAACAATTGGGTAAGGGCGTAGGAAAGTTCTGACTAGACCAATATCTTCACAGCGGCCCAGCTTTCTACTCTTGGCAGAGATTTCCATTCGAATCTTTCTTTTGTAGGTGCTTTTGTGGGTTCTGCAAAACGTTCCCATCACTGGGGACCGCTCACCTACTATTCTCTTGGCTTCTGTATATCCATCTTTGTCTCAGTTGGTTGTCTCCATCTTCTTCAGTCCTAAGGTATCTGGCAGCACTTCTACTTTCTATTTAAAGCTAGTCCCTCCTCTAGGAATTCATGTCTGATATGCCCAACAGTCCGCCCCAACCCAGAGCCCATAGAAAACCCATAGGAAAGTCTTTTTCCCATTGGCCCCTTCCCACCAAATTTAGGAATGCTTGTCATCCCCAGCATCACTACCTGTCCTGGCTGCATTGTCAGAGCAGTACTGGGGCATCTATTGTTTAGATTCCCAAGTGAGAGTCAGACTTCTGTAGTGTTCAGAGGACACAAGCACTCCCTTGGTGCTGACCACCCTATATACTTCATTTTGAATAAATCTCAAGACATTTTTGCAGGGTGGTTATTCTCATCCTCACATTACAGATAAGGAAACAGAAATGATGTGAATAAATAAGCAAGGGTTCAAACTCTGGCTCCAAGATCGATTCTCTTTGCATATCATGCCATGTGAAACTTTCAAGATATCACTATGTATCATGGTATTTTAAATATTAAGAAAAGCGTCATGAAATAAGAAGCGAGTTTTATGAAGCCTCACAGGAATTACAAAAACGAATGAAAAGTCCCTGCTTTCAATGACACCCAGTTAACTAGAGGATGGAACCCAAATAATAGTACAAGCAACGCATGAGAATTCAGAGCACTTGTTTAAAGCTAGAGGCTGAAAATCTTTTATCAGTTGCCAGTGGACATAGTCCAGCTAAATAGAGCTGAGGGCACAGATTCATTAGAACTGTGTTGACATAATAAGAGGCTTATGCATGATACTGGGCAGAATTTTGTACTGATTTTTGTTTAAGTGACATTTGGCTCTTAGGAGTTTCTTGTATGAAATTTGCAAAATTTGATAAGACAAATGCTTAGAATAAATTGGAAGGCTCTCCCTCAATTACTATTATGGGTATCATTACAATAACCCTTTAACCACGTCATTCCTCACCTCCCCATGTTCTGCCTTCAAGCATCTTTCCCTTTTCTCCATTCATTTTCTCCCTACTGTAGACCCTTTGCTCACACTTACACAAACAAACACCCAGGCCTGAAGGAGGACGTTTTCTAATCAGCTTCACTCCCACCCCCACTCCAGTCCCAAAGTTTAAGAAATTCTAAGTGAACCATTCACAGGGGCATGATGACCTCATAGGTAAGATTTCTTTTCTATAATCTTATGATGATTTAATTATAAAAATATGAAGAGTAAAGGCCATTTTTTCCCCACAAACATTAAATTTAAATTGAAAAATCCTTTGATAGAAGTACAGAGAAATTGAGGAAAAGTTGAAGGAGCTTAAAGCAATTCCTATTTCAGTTATTCTCTGGACTCTCTTGCCCTGGTAGAGATGGCACAGTCACTCTGATCTCTTATTGTCTTTGCCTCGTAAATTACTTTAGAGACAAGGTTAGTCTCATGTTCTCTCTTGGTTCAACATTTTGTTTTTATTAAAAAAATACATTTAAAGTTGGCTTGATGCTTGGGTCATTCTTTTGATTAATTTAACCCAATAATACTGTTAAAACTGCTTTTAAATACATATACCAACAGAAATATGTTGTTTTTATTCTTTATTTTTATATAATCAATTTAGTACAAGAATACTCTCTGAACATACAAGTAGGTTAAGATTTAGATTTTTTTAACTTATTAAAAAGTAAATCTACATTCCCAGGCTCAAATATGTACATAATATTATTTACTTAATTATTACACAACAATGAAAAGCTATATGGATTTTTATTCATTTGGAAATAGAACAATCACAAGAAGGTACTTTTTTTTTACATTGCTTTTCAATTTTTACTGTAAATGAGTGATAACTGTATAGTCACAAAGCCTTAGTCTCTTGTACCCAGAAATTTCTTTTAGATTATTTAAACCAGTTTCCAAAACTTTACTAATAAGAGAAACCAGGACTGGACAGATTAAAGAATTTAATTGACAATACAGAGTAACTTTTAATATATTTACCTGCATGTTAAATTTGACATTTTGTTGCATTTACAGAGTTATTAAGAAGAAAAAGTCATTAAATCTTTCTCAGGATACTCTGCCCACTGACATAACTAACTCTCCCAGTAGAACACAATGCATCAGTCAGTGCCCTGAACGAGTTAATGCTCTAGACTATCAGACAATTATTTTAAATGAGCCATTTACACATGTGTAACACCTCACTTTTTTAATGGGAAAAATCTTTTGTGTTGATTTATGCATTATAGGATGAAAGTAGGTGTCATTTTACATATCTATATCTATGTCCATGTCTTTATATATATGTACATATGTGTATGTATGTATATGTGTATGTATGTATGCATGATGCAAGGCATTTCCAAGCACAAGCTTTATTAGTGTGACTAAACATCATCATTAGTGTAATACATACCTTGCCTGTTCAGCAATGAAGGAAATAATAGCATTTCGCTGTCCTTTTAATTTATTCAAAACAATGAAAATAGACTTGGAAGTTTAGAATGAGAAGAGAACTTAGATTTTATCTAGATGTTACAAGCCTTTCATTTGACAGCACAATCATTAAAATACAAAAGAATAGAATGTCAGTCTTAAAGAATTGTGGACGAAGCCAACTAAAGTTTTGGATAAGAATTCCAAGTTACTTAATTATAAAAGTTATGCTAACACACAAAAACAAGCATGAAAGAAAATATTTGTCACTGGACTCATTACAATGAAATTCTCATCCTGAAATTGTACAACTTTGGAAGGTATACAATTTATTGGTTTTTTTACATGCTCATTTTTCACTTGACCAAAATTTACATGTTTATTTTTCACTTGACTGAAGTCTTGTCTTTTTCTTCCAAAACTTGACTTGGTGAACAGATTCTCATTGATTACTATACTGTAGAAGGATTATAGAGAAAAACAAAACAAAACAGTAGTATAAAACATAGTTATATTTAAATACAACAGGAAATTAATGCATAAAAAAATTTCAGGATTCTGTATTCTATCAGAGTTGTCCTGGAATACAATTGTTAAGAAATGAAAGGAATTTCTTTTCATATTAGCTCTATTAGAGTTATGTGTAATGAAAAAAAAATTCTTAGGAAATCTATTCTAAAAACCTTAGGTAAGGAACAAACATAATCACTCTGTTTCTAGTTTCTGCAGAGATGAGCAACTAACAGAGAACTTGTGTAGGGGTAGAATAGAGTGGGAAGGTTGTAAATGATAAGTGAGTTGAATTACAGATGTGTGTTTGAATTTAAGACAAGTAGTCTGTAATCTCTTTTAGGAATAATTTTTTTTTTCTTAGACATAAGCAAGGGCAAGACTGTACAGAAACTCACTGCTAAATTCCTCTCTGATTCTAGCATGTGAAAGAAGGGCTGATCTCCTGCACCAAATCTGACATTCCAACTTTCTTGGCTGGTAGGTTGGATTTATGTTACTTCTGGAGACTGTGTGAAAGGGATGGGACGAACTTTTGCTGTTATGGAAGCAGAGCATTCTTCACAGTTTCCTTCTATTGGGGAATTATAGGAACTGTGCAGCTCAAAATTCTCCCATAAGAAATGGGCTGGCAGGGGTCACATGTGGCTGCCACTGTGGGCAGCTAACTCAGATTCACTTATTCTCATTTCCCACCAACCATTAATCGTGTGCAGGTTCAAGGAGGTTAAAGCAATTCATTCTTTATACCCTAACATCTCTAGTTCTCGTTGAGATGGTACGATCACTCTAATCTCTTACTGCCTTTGACTTGTAAGTTACTTTAGAGCAGTATTCTACAGAAATAGGGCTAAAGCATTTTTTTGGAATCCTATGTGTTTCCCAAAATTTCCTGTGAGGTGTGGGGATCAGATTTTATAACCTATTTTGTTAGAGCAGACAGATAGCTAGATAAGAGAAGAGAAAGGGAAGCACAGGCCAAATGGCAGGAAACCATACAGCTTGTAAACAAGGGGGTCTTTGGGCAGACAAAAAAACCCAGGACTGACAGGAAACCACACATTTTGTGGTAACAAGTGTCCAGGAGGCAGAGAAAGAAAGGTGGGAAAAGTCAGGAATCTCCAGTGTCCAAATGTAACCTTTTGCTCATTTTGCCTTCATTACAATAAAATTAGTCTTGCAGATAAAAAGTTGCCATCATGCGCTGATGCTGTGACACTTCTGATCAAGGCTAAACAAGGACAAAAATCTCTCCTCTCCTTGGAAAGGTGGAGCTGGGATGAAAATCAGGAAATACAACTCCAAACTTTTCCCTCCCCAGTGAATATTCTGCCCATTCATTTTTGCACCCCATATAACCGGCTTGCTAAAGGAATTCAGGGCAGCTACTCACCTGAGTCTGCCCGCTCTCCCCTTGATAGCATACTATCGCTTAATAAATCCTCACTTTATTTTCTTGACCTCTGTGTCTCGTATCTGAATTCTTTCTGCGATGAGACAAGAACCTACTCTCCAGTAACAATTTCATTAACTTACTAAGACACATTTAATAACATCATTTGCACAAATATGGGGAAATGAATTGAGCCTAAAATCTGATTCATCTGACTTCCCATTGCCTTTACAAATATTTGAGAAATGAATGGCGAACTGAGGCATTAATCTTGCTAATGTGGAAATGCACCCAATTCCTTGACTACACCATATCCTGTCTTCTTTTATGCTTTTGCTCAAGCTCCCCTTTTGCTTAGAACTGACTTTCCCCCAGAAATGTCTCTCTGTCCCCTAAGACTGCCCTCTGGTAATTTCATTTCCAGAAGCCTTTGCTACCTGCCCCGGTCTTTTTTAGATGCTAACGCCTCTGCTATCTTAAAATTTGTTGCCTACAATGACCACAGTCTGTTTCCCCAACTAGATTCTCAGCTTCTAGAGGACAGAGATTCCTATTTGTATATCTAATGCGAGTGCGGTGCCCAGCCCACAGTAAGCATGTGGTAAATGACTAACAAGGATATATTAATGCACTTTGATGGATTAAACTGTCCCAAACTTTTGTGGGCTATTCCACAGAGAGGCTCAAGATTGTATGAAAAAAAAAAAAAAAAAAGCTGACAAAACATTAAACACTAAATTTGTCACCAAAATAAATCAGTAGTTAAAAGCATATAGAAATTTAGGTAACAACAACAAAAAAGGTTTTGACTGGTAAATTCTCCATTTTAAAAACAGCTTCAAAACATTTTTTTGAAACAATGCAGAATGTAGATAAAATAAATACTTAATGCCTATTTGTTCTAGCTGCAAGTCCTATAACGAAGTAACCTTAGTAAATGAAGTGAATCTGGTACATGACTCAAAACTTTTGTTGTTTTAAGTATCTGCAGATTTGGTTTTATTAATCCTGTTAGCTGAGAATTACATGTAGGCCATTCAGCCTACCGAGCATGAATTTCCTAGGACTAAACAATTATATAACGATCATCGTTAAGCTTTAAGAAGCTATAAGGTAATGTGATGAGGCTAGTTCTGCATACAGGTTATGTGGCTGGGGGTAGAAGTTTAAAACTCTCTATTTTTTGTGACCCCAAAGTCCTAGCAAGTCCTTTGAAGATAGGTGCTAGGTCTAGGGTTAAAACTGGAATCTAGAAATTTACAGCCCTTGTTAATTATGGGAAAAACTTCAATCGATTTTGTAGAAGGCAGAATCAGTTCCCTTTTGCTTGAGCATTTAAAGCCCATTCCACAGAGACTTGTTCTTGGTGGACATCTCCCCAAATAGATGTCACTTGGATTGATGTCTGAGGCAAATTTTAATGGAACTATATACTCAATTAGTGAGATTATACAACAGGCCATATTTAATAAAATTGGCTAGGTATTTAAACACATAGTAGAGGCAGCAACTACTACACAGCTCTTATGAATTGCTCTCATGCTGGTATGGATGCTCCAGAATTGTTAGAGTTTACTTTTTTTTCTTTTCTGCAAGAGAGTACTAATATCTGGATGTTTTTAAATGTAAAAATCTCACACTTTTTAAGGTTGGCATGAGTGCTCTTTTTGGAAAACACTGGGTGAGTCAATACTATTCTGGGTGAGCAAGATACACCCGCTATTTTCCCCATGTTTGTGTACCCCTTTGCACCTGGGAGTGGAAATGACAACAGAGCCAAGTGACTGGCCATTTGTGCAGAAGTCATTTGGAAATTGAGCCTGCAATATTTATAATAGCTACCAGGTACTAACTATGGCCAAGCACTGTTCTAGGTGCTTTACTTGTGCTGGTTCATTTAATCCTCATGAAACTTTATGAGATGAATGCCATCATCATGTCCATGTTAAATTATCTGCACATTCACTATCATTATCTCCACATGAATAACTGGCTCAGGGTTACACAGCTAAGTGTTGGAGTATGTATTCAAATCCAGGTCTGGCTCCAGATACGGGACTATTAAACTATACCAACTGGAGGGTCTCCTATACACAACCTTGCAGTTTGGAAAATAAGAAGTACACAAAATAACTTGGTTTTTACTTTACTTATCGTATTTGTTTTACTTTTTTCATTTTTAAAGATGCATTATGCCTAAGGGAGAATTTCATTATGCTGCAGATAAACATTCACAAAAAAAATTCTTACAGAGGAGGCATTGATAAAATAGAATATAAACGAATCCTAATTGGGTACACCCTTCCCAACTCAGAAAGAAGTAAGTCATTGATTTACTTCCCTTTCAAGAATGCAAAAGGCAATAAAAATATTAGCACCAACCTGTTTCTCCTATTTTTACAGAAGTTAAAGGATCGCTTGTTCCAAGAGTTGGATTTCTCTATGAATAAAAACCAGAAGAATGTTAATACCACAGTTTTATAAACTTAGACACAATAAAGAAAAATACCTCAGATTAAAAATATATATATTTTTGGCTAAAGTTTGTTTTCTTTTCATTAAACTTCACTTTGCAGAGTTCTTTTGCGGGAGAAGTCGTTATTTTGTAGATATTTACAAACTTTGATTTAAACTTGTATTTCTAAATAGTATTTGTTATTTCTATAGGTGAATTATTACCCCAAACGTTGACTCTGTCATATTTCCCTGCTGTAATTAAAAGCCGAAATGGAAATTTTTAAAAAAGAGATAAGTTCTTTTAGTCATATTAACCATGACCCAGTTCTTCTATATCCATATAGAAGATTTTCTCTGAATTTTGCCAACTAAGTATGTCATTGACTTTTTCAGATTTTAGATCATCAACCAAGAGAGAAGACAACTAAGTTTAAGTTTGCCATCTATGCCCAAACCCAAGGAGATGACTTTTTCCCCAACATTTAAACTGCAAACGAGGGGTCATCTCCCACTCAAGTCATTACAAAATCTCTCATATTAGAGTAGATACTCTCAATTACTTTACTTTTATTAAGAAAGTATTATTTAGAGAAGATACGTTGACATGGAGTAATGCTAATTAATCATAGATTTAGATGATTATCAAAATCACCTAATAAAAATAGTTAAAAAAGAAAAGGGCAAAGGAACTTTATGTAGATTTACTGTCAATCTGGTTATAGCCCTGCCATTGCAATATTGTTATCTATCTAAACAAGCCTTTTTAAAAGAATATATAGTGTTTATAGTATGGAGATCACAAAGAGAGGTAAAAAATAGAGTGTGAATAAGAACTCAATTGTACCATTCTTTTGTGACTAGGGACTTAATGATCTATGATTATAGTTCCAATTACTAGCATTATAATCACACACACGAATGTTGTGTCCCAACTGTCTTATAAAGAAAGTTACAGTAAAGGTTGTGTGCTTTGGAATCTGTCATACAGACTCAAAATTAACTTTAGGGGTGAAAAAAAGTCACTCATGCTGGAAAATTCATAGGTGGAGTTTGAAAAATCTGTCTCAAGAAATATGAGAATAAAAAAGAGCAAACGTTTTAAACATGCATAAATATATCATGTTATTTTAAATATTTTTCATACACAAATTAAACTAGATACTATAATTAGAAATTTGACTATTTCATCCATATCCATCAAAATGTATTAAATCAAGTTAGACAAAAACTTTGGAGGATCTTTCATTGGAAAAGGGGGATAGATTTATGTTTGGGGTTTCTTTATAGGGCAAGTGCAAAAAAAAAAAAAAATTCTGTTAGAGTAATGCAGTGACTTCTATGTGTCCAGTTGAAAAAGATGAGTTTTACCCAGTTTTGTTTCTCTTTGAGTTTAGTTGAACGCAAAGGACTAAACCCTCCTAGAGCTATTTACACCAGCATTTACAGCAAAATTAAAAACTGAGTCCTCACCTTTATCAGCAGGCCAATAAGCTTAGCACTTATGAGGATAATTCCAATGATAACAGCCATCACAGAAAAAATAATGACTGTTATTACTATGAGAGAAAAATAAAGCAGCAAATTACAAAAGTGTGAAGTAAATGACATAGTAATTGAAAAGTAAAGCAGGTAAAATCAGGGTAATATCACTTTGTCGTTTTTATAGAAAGTACATTAATAAACTTTTATGTATATTTTATTTTTCCAAAAATTAGGTTTTTCACAG
This sequence comes from Eubalaena glacialis, assembly GCF_028564815.1. NCBI lineage: Eukaryota > Metazoa > Chordata > Mammalia > Artiodactyla > Balaenidae > Eubalaena > Eubalaena glacialis. The sequence goes on along the minus strand of NC_083720.1, from coordinate 122,450,142 downwards.
TAACCACGTGGGAAACTGGGACTTTGAGTGATAAAATCTTTTGTCCAAGATCACACAACTAACGACAGTACCAAGACCCAGGGGTTTCAACTCCAAGTCCGGTGGAGTTTACAGGACCTCAGAGGTATAATTACGGGTAAGAGTTATGTGGACCTTCTACCCAATAAGGGAAAAACCACAGACTCTTTCATAGTTTCAATGATACGGGAGAAAATAACGTTTTGATGTATAAAAGAGTATTGGACAGAACATAGAATCAAAAATTCGGAAGGAAACTGGTATAATCACGTTATAAAAGGAAAAGAAGTCTAATGAGTTCAAGTTATACTAGGTGAGATAACTAGTTAGAAGTAGACTGGTAACTACTATCCAGCTCACCTATATTCTAAGCCTCTGTTCCCTCCACAGTATCCTTATGTGTAGTCTACAATAAAATCACTAAAAATCTTTTTCAAATCTTTTACACATTGGGAGTGAAACAGAATTTAATTTAGAGGTATTCTCACATATTCACGGCATATTTGCAGTGCTTCCAAATGAAGTAAATAGAACTGAGGGCAAGACATTCAGGGAAAAGAGCATATTTATTTGGCTAGTTTATATTTAAAAGCCTTATTACTGGTAAAAAAAGTAAAAGTAGCTTTTCCTGTCGCTGGCATTGTCCAGCCTTCTTCTCCACTTAGCTTTAATTTATGAGATAGTGACTCAGTTATACAATCCATTTTTCTGGTGTGAAGTATGGACACAGGCCAAGTGGGAAGGGAGGCCTAGAGATGCAGAATAGTAAATAAGCACATAAATGAACCAGAGTCAAAGCGACAGCAGCACCTAAGTGGGGAAGCGACAGTCCCCAGATAGAGAGGATTGGGAAGATAGCTACAAATTGGTAGCACAGGGCCCAGAACGAATCCGGATGGAGACACGAATGGTCTGTATTTATTCTGGATTGGTGCCAATTAAGTAGATGATTTTTAAGCCCCTTGCTTTCTTTATAGTAGGGAGGGGAGAAGTTCCATTGTTTTATAAGCTCTTAAACTTTTCTCAAGTACCCATAGTTACTTAGAAAGCTAAAAAATATCTAACTTAAAAGAAAAATGATGATCAAATTATGTATTGCTGTTTCCAAAATGTTTAAGGAAATTATAGATGCTTATTTTAATTTTGAAAAGAGCATATTTTGTTTGCCTTTACAATTTTGTGTGACTAAAGTCAATAACATACACTCTCTTGTTTTTAAAATAAACTAGTGGTTACCAGTGGGGAGAGGGAAGGAGGACGGTCAATATTGGGGTAGGAGAGTAAGAGGTACAAACTATCATGTATAAAATAAGCTACCAGGATATACCGTACAGCACAGGGAATATAGCCAATATTTTACAATAACTATAAATAGAGTATGACTTTTAAAAATTGTGAATCACTACATAGTACACCTGTAACTTATATAATATTGTACAGCAACTATACTTCAATTTAAAAAAACAACAAAAAAAGAAAGAAAATAAACATAAAAAATAAAATTGACATTTCTATTTTCATAGGCATTTAAAACTAACAAAACAAAATTTAAAATGGAATGATCATCATTCCACTTCAAATATTAACATACCTGGCTGTGAGAAACTGTGTGGATACCTTTGTCTTGTGGCTAAAAGGACAACGTTTCAAAATAAAGTTAGAAAACATAAGGCATGTTTTAAAAATACCATTTTGGAGTCAGACTGTCTAGTGGATTTCTTTTTCTTAACTGTGCTTAGAGAGCTAATGTTCAACTTTCAGCAGTGAGCTAGTAAAATGTATGAGGCAATGCCAGTCTTAACATTAGTAATTCCAATATCTACTTTCAACTACCCAACAAGTTTTCATGAATCAGAAATTAGTAAACCATCTCATGAACTAAAGGGATGGGTATGAAAAAGTATTGGAAGAACCATCCATGGACTTCCACAAGAAGCAGTGCATTTTTAAAAAACGTAAAAACGGTGATCGGAAAGGAGACATATTGAGCCATCATCCGCCATGGACATCAGTCCAACCCCAAAAGAGGCCATGTTGCTATCAATTTTCCAGATTTATGCCACAGCCACCATAAGGATCCAAACCCTTACTGTGTCTCAGCTAAGTTTTTGCCAGCAGTCCCACTGGATTCCCTTTCTGTAGAAGTTTCTAATACGGTTGCTTTAAGGCTCCGCTAGAGTTAACCTCCCCCTTATCAGTCCACAACTAATATTTCTTTTTCTGCTGTCTCCAAATGTCATTTCATGTCAAGAAGCTGCCTTACTACTGTAGCCACACAATTTTCTTGAATTTAAATATTACGAATAACATATCACACTATGTTGTATGACATACAAATCAAGGACTTGGTTATATTTGGTCATTCTTTAGCACTTATGCATAAAGGTTAACTGGGCTTGTCTTCTCTATCTTTGTGGCAGTTGATAGTTGTGGCTGGTGTATGAGCTCTGGAATAAAACAGATAGGGTTTCGGTCATCTGTATGCCTCTTACTCATTGTGTGGCCTTGATGAGTTACTTAGTTTCTCTGTGCTTCAGTATTCTCTTGGCAAATGAAGATTATAATACCCATCTCTTTGAGTTCCTATGAGGATAAGACCAGCTAATGCATGAAAACACTTAGTACAATGCCCCACCCACCATGCCATTCATTATTTATAGGATTCAAGGCACGTAGCACTATGTGTGTCTGGAGTTGGCCCATCAATGCTTTCTGGTTTGACACTAACATGTTGGCTTCACACTGCAATCACTTTGAAAATTGGATTGTTTAATTGGGCCCAGAAGCCTAATAATTAGTTCCAAGCACTCAGCCTAATTTTCCTCTCTTGCTCTCTGTCCTTCTGAAAATCCATTGCTTCCATTTATCTCAGTGTATTTTTTCAATATTTCTATTAGCTAATGATCCGGTAGCCACGCTAAGTCTTCTTTGAGGCTTTGTTTTAAATCCAGAGGACCCTGCCTAAACCCCACCTACAAAAGACCCTCTCCCCTTCTACTTTCAACCTGCTCTTGTAAAGTCATCTTCTTCTCCCTAGAAAAATAACCAGAGAGAGAGTGAATGCCACCTGTCCGTTCTTATCTCAGCACCCAGATGGCTTATATTTTACTGGGTGATTATGATGTGTCAGGCTCTGAGCCAAGCAATTTTACACACGTTTTCTTATTTAATCCTTAGAGAACACTGTGAGATAAGTATAATGAGCCCCATTTTAAAATTACGAAGACAGAGGCCCTTTGGGGAACTCAGGGTTCAACTCACTGAGGGTCAGCACCTGGGACAGGGCCAAGCCCTTGGCTGAGTCCAGCTGGGTTTAACCCCAAGCCCCCCTCACCACTGCACTACTGGATCCCTTTTATCTGGCCCACTATTTCATGGTCACATTCATTGTTTATGTGTTTTGCTAGATTGTTTTAATTTTTTTAACCTACAGCATTTTTTCAGTGTGACATTCCAGAAGTGAGAATTCCTCTGTGGGAGGGACTGTGTCTCCTTTGCTTCCATTTCTCAGTCTTTGTCACAGTTTCCCCACAGTGGTAGGTCCCATTAAATAGAGTTGCACCATAACTATGACTCCAGAGCAACTGTTTTAAAATATGAACAAACCTTCTTCCTTTATTGTAGTAGGTACAGGCCTACTAGGAGGGGTTGTCTTTGGACCACTAGGAGTGGTTGATGTTGAGTCGTTGGTGGAAAACGAAACTGTACAAAAGAGAAATTGAGAAAGGAGTCAAGAATGAGGTGATGAGCGGACCAGAGAGCGCGTCACAAAAGACAAATTTATCCCACATCTCTCCCAGTGGCAGCTCCAGAATTTGTACATCACAGGGGCTTACAGAGGAGGAAAGTGAGCCTTGATTTCCTCACCTGTAAAATGATAATACCTGCCTCAGAATGACATTGTGAGGACTAAGTTAGTTAAATACATACATGTGTGTGTATTCACACACACATCAGTTAGTATAGTACTTGGCATGTAATGAACATTACATTCAGGTTGGCTATTATTATTGTTCTTATAAGGGGGGCGACTTGAAGCTGCATTTGCATACCATTTTACATAACTTTGGAAAACTGTCCATGTTAAAGAAAGATGGAGACTCACGGCAATTATACAAAGACTGAAGTTCTGCCCCATGCCTCCATCTCCCCAGTACAATCCTATTTCCCCAGTAAAAACTAAAACAAAGACACTATTAAATTTAGTTTTCTTCTAGCTTGACAGAGGATGAGTCACTTCTAAGGTTCTCCATCCATTCTCTCTTTCAAAGGTAGAATTTCCGAGCTCTAATAGGATTGTAGGAAATGCTGGCTCCGATCTAAGATTACTGGCTAAGGATCCAGATAACCAAGTGATGTAATGAATTCTAGGTCATGGTTATTCTTTACCCCAAACATGTATGCACACAAATACAAATACAGAACATGTATTCTCATGTATCTTTTAAGATCTCATTGAATACATAATAAATTGGTTTTTATAATTAAGCAATTATCCATTTATTTTAAAATAAGTTTTATAAATTTATAAATTCTTTTATGAAGTTTTATAAATTAAATAAGATTTTTTATTGTAAAAGCAATATAGATTGAATAAATTAAAGTTGGGAAATACAAGAAAGGGCAAAGAAAAATACAAAAGTCATCTATCATTCCACCACCCAGAGACAGATACTTTAAACATCTTGGTATATAATCATCTGAACTTTTAGCTATTGCATCTAAATATGGAATAATTGTATTTAAATATGTAAATAGCATTTAAAACATATATACCATGAACATATACCCTATATTTTGAATACTCTTCTATTACAAGATTTTTAATGGCTGCATAGTATTCCATTGTATGAATACTGTAGTTTATTTGTGAATCTCTGACTTTGAACATTCATATTATTTTTACTCTTATGAGAGTTAATACCATTCTGAGATAAACATCAGTGCACTAAACTCTGCAAAGGTATCTCTGCTCATTCTTTTGCGACATTTTAGTGAAGGAACTGGTACCCAAGTATGATGGTATGGGGGTGGAAGGACCCCTGCAGACACTTCTCAGGACAGCATCACCCTAGCTTCTCAGCTAAGTGCTCAAGGTTTCCTGGAGAATCCACAAATAACTGAAAATGCCTTTGGCACTTCTGCTCAGTCTACTGAAAGACAGATTTCCAAGGCCTGCCTATTTCTACCAGCTGCCAGCTACTCAGTTCACCCTCAAATTGTTCAGGCAAGAACCTACACTGTCTGAAATATTTTCTCCTCTCCTATAAATCCTATTTTCACCTTGTTCCTTGACTTGTCATACTGCTTGATTCATTACTTGTATGTAAACAATTGCCACACAAATTAGGCAAATGGTGTGACAAATAACTTGTATCTCTAAGTTATCCTTCAACATTCGGGGATGGTGGTGTAAAAGATAATATAAGAAGAAGAGTGTTTTTTAAATTGTTGTATACTTGATTTTAAATGTTTTAAGTATCCAGCAAAGGAATTCAGTTACACATATATCCATTTATCTATTCTTTTTCAGATTCTTTTCCGTTATAGGTTATTACAAGATATTGAGTACAGCTCCCTGTGCTATACAGTAGGTCCTTGTTGTTCATCTATTTTGTATATAGTAGTGTGTATCTGTTAAGAACAAGTGTTTTTTTAAACAATAACCAGATGATAGGAATGTTGAAGTTTCATAAGATACTCAGATTAAAATTATGGAAAGAAATATTTTCATTAGGAATCAATGAAAGTATGTAAAAATTATAAAAAAGGATACGTAATGAACAAAAATCATCTATCTCACTTAGTTAGTGTTACATCTCCTTTACATCTTTCAGTTCAGTGTAATTCATTCACATTTAGGGCATACATTTATAACCCCTTGTGGATACCAATGAGCTTTTCTGAAACAAGTGTCCTGGGCTCCTAGATCCCAGGGCTGGCACATTTTGAATTCCTCAGCACTAGAACAAGGCTCTGTACATAATAGGTATTCAGTGAAATACTAATAATTGTAAAAGTTTGGCCAGTTTCTTTTCTGGTTTAAAAATGTTTCTTCCGGTTTTATTGAGATATAATTGACATACAGCAATGTATTGTTTGGCTAATTTCTTATAAAGAAACACATAAGTGAGTTTCCAGATTGCATCTAAAATGAACATAACAATGAATTAAACAAGTCACATGGCAAAGTGGCATGCACAGAATGAGTGTAAGGATAGTGGAAACCTGCATCTACAGAAGACCAACAAAATATTTTTGATATTTCGATCACACACAATTTTACAAGTAGAAGAAAAGAAATCCTGAAGTGAAAAAACAAAACCATACCAAATTTAAAGTTTTTAAGTGGTAAATGAGTTAAAAAGTTAAAAGTTTAACTGAAGCCATCTAGGAGTTTTGACTGAGTGCAAAGATGGCCCTCCTCCAGGCTTCCTGACTGTCTGAGTCAGGATTTGCAGGAGTTAGTTAGGGAGGTGTGTTCTGTCTATGGGACAGTGCCCCCTCCTGTTTGTGAACACCCTGAAGACCCTGCATGACCCAGCCCCCCGCCCCCCCCCCACCATCTCCCCATCCTCATTGTTTGCCACTCCAATTTCCTCTTGTGGTCCAGCCATGCTGGACATCTCTTGCTTCCTCAAATGAGCCATACTCTTCTCCATGCCCAGACCTTTGTGCCTATTCTTCCTTTTGCCTGGAATATCCTCCCTTGGCCCTAACTTGCCTAGTTATCTGCTTTTCAGGTCCCAGTTCAAGGCCATTTTCTTTCTTTCTCTTTTTTTTAAACTTTTAATTTTATATTGGAGTATAGTTGATTAACAATGTTGTGGTAGTTTCATGTGTACAGCAAAGTGATTCAGTTATACATATACATGTATCTATTCTTTTTCAAACTGTTTTCCCATTTAGGTTGTTGCATAATATTGGGAGATCTTCTCTGATCTCCCCTACTTAGATTTAGACTAAAAACTCCACGAAGTTCCCAGTGCTTGGCATGGTGTGGTAAAGCTCAATGAAATCTTACGATAGACTGTTAGAATCCAGATGTGTTCCATAGGCCTTGATGGTGTGGATGAAAAAAGTCACCTGCCATATCAGTAAACAAAGGATATTGCAGCCATCAAGCCACCAGCCACTGTAGCTGCCCCAGACGATGCACCTTGAGGGGATTCAGGATGGAGGAAAGCAGGCTACTGGCCCTAGACCGTTAAGGTACAGATCAAAGGAATGATTTCAATGAGCCCTGACTCTTGCATCTTCCCACACATGGAAAAGCACTAAATTTCTTAACTTGAGGTGTCTGATTTTCTTTAATTAACAGTAATCTTTTGATACTCCGACTACTTGGTTTTTATTGTAAAACTCCTACATATCTTGGCTCTTCCTTTACCTCTTCGGAGCAGTCCCTCAGGGCGACCTGAAAGGCTGTCTTCTGGGCTTAAGTCCTCAGAAATTCCGCCGAATAAAGCATAATTCTCAACTTTTAGGCTGTGCATTTTTTTCAGCCGACAATGGTTCCTAGGCACCTTGGGTGTTTATTCACTCGTTCGTTTATTTACAAGAGTGTGTAGGCATGTCTCTTTTGTACTAGGAATACAGTGAATTAATAAATAATTTATGGTCTTTCCGTCAAGGAAATTCTAGCTTAGTCAAGAGAGATAAAAATTTAATCTAAGTGTAATGAAGTATTTTAGGGGATGGTGAAGTGAGGGCACAGGAGACAGTGGTCAGTTCTATCTGAAAAAGGAGGAGGTGGAAAGACCTCATGGAGGGGTTTTCTCAACCCACCTTGAAGGAAGTCTAGGGTTTCACCCGGCTAACCATGTGGACATCTAGGTACAGAGTCAGCAGGGTCAGCGATGCCCTGGCCCTTGAGACATCCTGGCAGTTTGGAGGAACTACAAGAATCTATGTGGCTACAGCATATGGTGTGAGAAACAGTGAAGGCAGTGAAGTGCCATTTGTTGTGGGCCATGGCATGGAATTTCCATGGGCCAAGGCAGTTGGAAAGACGATGAAGGGTTTGAACCAGACTTTCATTTGGGGAAGATCACCGTCCATGGCATGAAGGATGATGTGGGAAAAACAAACAAAAAAACCATGCCCAGAACTCTTCAGAAGAGGATCCCATCTTGTGTTCAATAGTGGTCAAGATATGCAGTCCTTTTGAAAACAGGGCACTCCTCCTTACAGAGGGTCCTTATCACTTGTTGGCATTGCCTTTGGTGGAGAAGGCCTATAGATTAAGGGCTTAAAGGGACAGAAAATTACAACAAAAAAAGAATATGGAAAGACCTAACAGTAGGATCTCATGTCTCTTAAAACTGGCACTTTCATGCTTCTAATTTTAAACAAAGTGAGAGAAGGGGAAAACAGAATTTGCTAGGGATAATCAAAGTCTGTAACATTTTTGCTATCAAAATGAGAAAATGCTTAAGGAGAGAGAGATCATTAAAATTAGTTTTGAACTTTAGCAAAACAATTTTAACCCTCTAGCAAAGAGATAGACTTCTTTCTTCTCTACCAGCTACTCCTCAAGGGAAAGGACCATTTGGTGGAAATTTTGTTCTGAAGAAGCAGAGGCTGAAGTCCCAAGCCTCTAAATTGTAGTCAGAACTCAGGAATATCTAACATTGAAGGCAACAAATTGTTGAGAGGAACAAAGTCCTTGAGGCAATTTCCAAAAATTGTACATGCTTTATCCAAGTTCCATTGGTGAGAGTCACGTGCTATAAAAACTGATTGGTGGCCAAATGGATTTGAGGCTGAAATTTTCCATGTATGTTCATAGAAATACCTGCTTTAATTCTCCAGGTTTAGTTTCTCTGATACAATTTCTTACCAAAGTCACCTAAAACCACCAGCACAGTAAATAAATAAATACTAACTTGCAGTCAGTAAATAAATGACCTAAGAAGAACTTGATAAAAAATGTTTTTTAACATCATTGCCTTCACAATCTAATTTCTGTAGCTGATCTGTGAAATGACCTTTGTCATAGTTATTCTTCCGTTTTCTGAAAAAAATAGATAACCTTATAAGTGTTTTGATACGAATACCCGTGCTTGGTTAGTGGTACGAGAAGGGCTCAGAGACCTCAAAGTCCAGAGTCCACAATCAGTGTCAGCTTGAAAGAACACGGGCTCTGATCACACAGACAAACTTTTAATTAAATTTTATTCTAACATAGATTCACATGGAACAATTTAAAGAATTTTATCCATCACCTCAAATTAAATAAACCAGCCCCTGATTGGAAAATGTCACTTAGGAGAAACAAAAGAAATATCTCCTTATACATCCTCAGATGCTTGAGCTGCTTTCAAAATTCAAGAGAAGGAACCCCAAATCCCATAAAACATATCTCCAACAACCACCAAGAATGTTCTAGTGCTCCATCGATAGCAATAGAACTCACATTTATCTGACTCCTCCAGGTTCCTAAGGCCCTAATTGGCAAATAGGCAACCGGGGATATATTTAGTCATGCGAAGTTGCAAACTTTCTACGAATAAACAGATTTTAAACAGGGCTTTTTACAACCTAATCTTCAGTTGGGCCAACTAGGTAGAAAGATTCCAAGGAAATTTGTAACCATTAAGCAACAGACACGGTTTGCCTGAACCTCATAGAGGCTGGATTACAGGAAGGGCTTCTTTCTTGCTTCTTTTTCTCTTGTGCTCTAGGTCCCTCCTTTTCTGTTGCTAAATCAGCTTTCAATGTCTGCCTTGTTCGCTGAATAAAGGTCAATTTAAATATTGTCCTAATTAATTCAGAACGTAGTTTTACATTTTACCTTACAAAGTCTCTTGGATCATTTAATCCAACTTCCTTACTTTATAGATAAGAAATTTGAAAATTAAATGATTAGCTCAGTTTAACACAACAGGTAAGGAACAAAACCGAGAACAAATTCTGCTGCTTTCCTATAATATTCCCACTTTCCAGATCTCTGCCTGGTTGAGATCTTGCCAGCAAGATTTCTTTGGTGTTTTAGCATATTAGCTGGTAAACATTGGGGTGCATTGTACACACACAAAAAAGGCAACTAAAGTCCTTGAGATTCCCAGACATTCTAAGGGCCAGAACTGTTATAATAATCACGTAGTCTTCATTTGATGATTTTTTCACACCAATATATTGTACTACTTCCATTATATCTCTTAGCCCTCAGTGTCCTCTTGCTATAGCCACTAAGAAAAACTGTTTTCTGCTCTAACAATACTGACCTGAGAGTCTTTTCCTTAATCCCTTTACTTCTTTTGCAGGAACACATCCAGACTATACCTGAAAAATTCCCCCTCTCTCCCCAAGAGAAGCATATTTACATTGTGGTATCATGGAAGACGTTCCAGCAACTGGCCACCCCGGAACAGATGGGTCTTGGGCCATCACTGCACATTTCCTTAGCCGCACTGGGCTCTGAAAACTTACTCTGAAGTTCTTGCCCCGTGCCTACTTGCAATGAATCACTGGCTGAAGCTTGAAGGATGGGTATAGTATTCGGTAGAAATGTGGAGGAGGAGGAATTAAGGTAAAGAAATAACGTGGTCTAAAATACGGAGAAAGAAAGAGTACAAGGTGCATTTATGTGGAGGCTCGGGGGCAGCTAGCAGGCCAAGGTTGGCAAACCTCTCAGACAGACAATAGTTTAATGTTCAAGTGGCGAATTAGCGCAAAATGGAATAGAAGGGTAGGTTTAGCGGGGCCTCAATCTCCTAGTTAAAAACATTTTTTTCATTCTCCAGGTACTGAGATGGCGTTTGCTTTGGTACTTTGCACAAAGTACGTATTAGTGACTTGAATTGAATCACTTCATTTTAGATTTGGGAAGGAAGGAGTGAATGAATGAATATACCACCCAGAATATTAAACATTCCAAATTTGCATGGTGGTGTCATCTCATAGTTGCATGACGTCAGAATTGTCCCAGAACATTCACCCCTTTTGTCTCTTATCCTCACTGCTCTGACCTCATGGTTGGTCATGAAAACCGTGTCTGGGTGTTGCAGGAGGGACATGACAGGGCCTCTGACACTGTTCCCAGTGTGTGGAGGAGGTGGGGTGACTTGTGGGTTAGGGACACAGTTGGGAACGGAGGTCGTGTCTCCCGGCACTCTGCTCTGGGTTCCAGCCACTAAACCACACGGCTCTCCCAAACAGCTGACCTTGCTCACATGGAATGCCATCAGAAAGAAGGTAAAATGCAACGTTGGACAAACACCCTACAGTTTTGCTCTCCGCCCAAACTTCCAGCCGGCGAGCTCCTGTCAGGATGTGATAAAGTCATCTTACACAGCTGTTGGTTTTAGTTTGGTTCCCTCCTGATTTGCAGTTGCTAGAAGTCTTATCTCACAAAAGCAAACTCTTACAAGGCTACACCCCACCTATGAAATGCTTTCAATAGTTTCCAAGTCAGAAAAGGAAATTTCCTAAGTGCTACAGTTTTCTGGCATTGTGATGACCATGAAAACTGATAGATAATGTATTTGTGGAAGTTCTGCCCAGCTCATTTGTGGTAAAACTGGGGAAAAAACTCACATCTGCTGGCTTCCAACTCAATGTCCTTCTGCCAGGCTTCATTGTTTTCTACAGAACGAATGTACAAACAGAGCTCTTGCCTATTCCAAAAGATGTTTGGAGAAGGCTATTGCCACGAAGCAATATTTTAAAAGAAATACTCAGTTTTGCCCTTGAACCAAAGGACTGACAAACTCAATTTGGGTCAACGTGTGATAATATAGTTAGATGTCCCTCTTGTCTCTTGTTATTCATTTTTCTTTTTTGGAAAGGTTTTAGTAAGCCAAATTAAGCCAGTTACAATTTAGAAAAATTGAACTTTCTGAAGGATAAAGTGGTTGATGGGATAACATTTGAGCTTAGTGTTTTGAGTAGCCCTCAAAATTTTGTGCATTCTCTGGTTAATAGCTCTTAAAGAAGGACACAGCATGTCCACTGGTGCAATTAGTGGGCCAGATGTCAAAAGCAACCACCCAGTTTCTGCTCACATGCAGAGTGGCCTGCTTTGGCAGTTCCCAGCAGCCAATGGGTCACACCTCTGCCTTCCTGAACTTGGTGGAGAACAGCTTCTCCCTGAGTCTGCCTTGGAGCTGCTATGGCTTAGGAGGACAGCGGTTTCCCCCATGGAACCCTGAGCTTTATAGCCTGTTTCTGTCCCGCCCAGCTTCTGGTCACCCTCATTGCTCCAAACTATCACTGAGCCAGCAAATAAGAGAGAGAAAAACCAGCCCATAATCCCAGCCATTGTGCATTCTTCAGCCTGGATAGATAGAAAGCAAGGGATATTTCTGTTCATCATCCCAGGGCAAAAGGAGATCAGGATTCTGGTCCTGGCTTTGCCACTAATTGGTTGGGGCTCTGAGTAAGTCACTGAACTTTTTTGGGCCTCAGTGTCTCGTTTCTAATATGAGAGTGAAGGAACAGATGTCCTCTAAGGTACTTCATTATTCCAAAATCATAGACATTCATATGTCTGAGATAGTAATATTTATAATCAACACGTATATTTACTACATAATAGGCATTTCTTCAAAACAGTTACCTGAGAGCATATTATTATATATTAATCATTATGTGTAGAGGAGAAAAACAAAGATCAGAAACATCGCCTAATTTGCCTAAGATCATGCAGCTGATAAATGGTGGAGCTGGAGTTTGAATTCCTATCTACTTGACTGCAGAACTGTCTGCCAAGGTCTACCCTAATCTATGCAAAATAAAAAGAATGAGGACACCAAATAAGTTTCATTAAGAGAAGATGAAATTCTCACCAAATTGGGTAACTAACTCTCAAGCAAGCCTTCCCTTGCAGCAAATCAAGGCTAACTGAAAAGATGCAAAAATAATAATTCACCTTGTGCAGAAGCTGAGGGTAGGAGGGTTGTTCCTCTAACATACAGTGACAGAGTGACCTGTCGTGTCAGATCCAGGTTACGGAAGGCCAGATGTTTCTGGTTGGTAACAATTTGTTAACTGAAATCTCACTTTTTCCAGCAAAGCATCTTCCAGCCCAGTTACTCTTGCTTATCATAAATCCTCAGAACTAAAGGAGATTTCACATACTTTAGAGGTGTCAGCTTTATTTTAAGATATTGGCATTTCTGTAGCTAAACTCCCTATACATATTAGGTTAGGGGTTAAAGGAAGTTAGACTGGATGAGAAAAATTCTAATTAAAAATGAAAACTTTACCCCAAAGTTCTCACACCACCGAGACTTCCTGTCACTGGCTGGACAGCCATGAATAGGAACAGTAGAGATTAGATCAGTATCCTCACTCTTGACTGCATGTTAGAATCATCTGTGGTACCCAGACATTGGAGTCTAATGTGTTGCCTGCAGCAAGAACCATTGTCCCAGGCTAGATAAACACGTAGAAACTTCATTTTCTTAATCTTTAAGATCTTTTCTTACATTTTCAAAGGTTCTTATGTCACCCTTACCTTGTGTTGCACAGATTCATAAAATGATTGGATATTAGCCTGATTTGCTTGAGAAAGAATAACATTCACACTTTTCCATATTAAATGATGGTATTTCTTGGGGTTTTGTCTTAGGAAACCCCATCTCCCCGACATTTGATTTCACTGTAATGCACTTCCCAAGGGTAAGTTCCTCAGTGTGTGAAACAGACAAAGTGGAATGGCTCTGGTGGAAACCTGGGTTCCAGGCCTGGAGCCTCATACCCCATGTCCACAGCCACCTGGGAGCTTCCCCAAGGAACTCCACAGGCACTCAGCTGGAGAATCCTCAGCCTAAAACTGAGTTTTCAAATTTCAGGTTGGGATCCCTTAGTGCAAGAGTTGGTAAACTTTTTTCTGTAAAGGGGTAAAGAAAAAACATTTTAGGCTTTGCAGGTTAGTCTCTGTTACAGCCCTATAATTCTGTTGTTACAGGGCAAAAGCAGCCACCGACACTATATCAGCCAATGTATAAATGAGTGGGTACAGCTGTGTTCCAGTAATTATTTATGGACACTCAAATTTAAATTTCATATAATATCCACATGTCACAAAATATTCTTTTGGTTTTTTAAGCACTTAAGAATGTAAAAATCATTCTTAATTTTCAGGCTATACAAAAGCAGGTGGTGGGTTGGATTTGGCTCATGGGCTATAGTTTGTTGGCCCCGGCATTAGTGTATTTGGAATCTCTGGATGTGGAACTCAGTCATCAATACTTTTTAGAGTCCCTCAGATGATTCCAACATGTAGTCAAGATAGTGAATTCCTGCTATAAGGGGCCATGAAATCAGTTTACTCAGTTGTCACTGGCATTAAAAAAATTAAATTGGATAAAATACAAGAGAGTACATGAAAGTGCATCACACATTGTAAGGACAGTTATGATTTTGTGAAAGTTTGTTTCATACATATATATGTTTATGTGTTTGTCTCTGTGTACAATGAGTTGCAATGTACATTCACTATGTGTTAATCATCCTTGAATATGTCTTGTTGATTGATACACCTGGCTATACCTTATCTGAATACCTGGCCTCCAGAGGGGCTAAGGGAATCAATAGCCCTTGTCACAATTGAAATCCACTTAAGGCACCCACAAGCTATTGGCCAGTTAGCTTCATACTCTAACAGCCTTATCCGGCTTATATAAGGTCTGTAAAAGCAGCTAGAGTTTCTATGTGTGCTGTACCATTAAAATGGTTTGGGGGTTCTGAGAGGAGCGAATGCTTTCAAAAGCATAAAGTTAGCCAATGGGATGATTTGAAGGTAGGATGGATACCTTCAAAACATATAAAAGGATATGGACAAATACACCATAGAATGTGTATCAAAAGATCAGAAATAAGAAAAACATTTAATAAAGAAAATATGGAATAAAAATAACAAAAAAAGATACTAAAAGTCAGTTGTGAATTCATAAACACATATGGATTAAATTTCTGTATTAAAAGACAAGAACCTTTAGACTGAGTCAAGATAGACAAGAAAACAAAAAACAAAAACCCCAGTAAATATACACTAGATCACAAGGAATACAAATAAAACAAAAGAATGTGAAATGTAAATAAAAATGCAAAGGTATATTAGAAAAATAAAAATAAATAAAACCAGAAATCACCATTTTAATATTAGACAAAGTAAAATTAAAGGCAAAAACAATAAAAAGACAGAGAATTAATTTATATTGTTAGGGCTTCCCTGGTGGTGCAGTGGTTAAGAATCCACCTGCCAATGCAGGGGACACAGGGTTCGAGCGCTGGTCCAGGAAGATCCCACATGCTGCGGAGCAACTAAGCCCGTGCGCCACAACTACTGAGCCTGCGCTCTAGAGCCCGTGCCCTGCAACTACTGAAGCCCATGCGCCTAGAGCCCGAGCTCCACAGCAAGAGAAGCCACTGCAGTGAGAAGCCTGCACACCGCAACGAAGTGTAGTCCCCGCTCGCTACAACTAGAGAAAGCCCGCACACAGCAACAAAGACCCAACGCAGCCAAAAATAAATTAACTAAAAAAATTTTTTTATATTGTTAAAGGATACATTGCACAATGATTCTTAAATAAATATAAACCGATCAAACCATTATATGCTCAAAAACATATAATATTTTCATATGCTCAAAAACAGAGCAAAACGAAATATAAAGCAAAAGAAGAAATTGGCAGAATTACAATAGCAGTGAGAAAATATTACAGTTTTCTCCAAGTGTGATAAGTCAAGGAAGCAAAGAAGAAAAACATTGAGAGAATCTGAAAATTATCTGCCTTGCAATCACAAGTGATTGATGTATACTTCTTTTGGTAATAAATCAATGAGGATAAACTTTGTTACATGTTCCCATATTCCCATACATTCATTCTGAAGTGACATTGCTGAATTGCTTGACAAGATATTTTGAGATCTGTACCTGACAGAACAGGGAGGGTACCAAGAGGCAAATTTGTGCTGTGTTTCTCCTGGTAAGACACAATGTCATTGCCATGATCCATCTTCCCAGTTGCCTTCAACAGATGCACTATGTTCACATTTTGTGCTTTGGGTTTATTTCCTTTCCTTTCAATTTTTAAATATCATCATGACAGAGAAATAAGTGGCAATATCAAAGGGAAAGCCCTAGATAAAAAGTTATCTAGTCCAGATAAAAAGGAGTAGAAGGTTAACATCATAGTCATAAAATTAGGGTTCATTAGCTGCACCAAAAGGAGAAGACAGACTACCAGTCTTCACTATAGGCTTCATTTTAGTGAAAGCACGAGCAGAACACTGAGTGACAATGCCGCAAGAGTAAGGAAGGGCCAAGCTCGGAACATCAATGTGTATGACAAATAAGGCAATATCATATATGGATTAAATGCACAGACTCTAGACCCTGAATGCCTGGGTTCAAACTAATTTCACTAACTACTGGCTGAGACCTTGGGCAGCTGATTTAATCACTCTGTACCTTTGTTTCATAATTTTTGAACTGGGGATAATAATTGTCTATCATATGGAGTTATTGACTAAGATAAATGAGTTAAATATATACATATATATTTATATAAATGTTTACAAAAACAGAAAAACTGATCTTAAAATTCATATGGAATTGCTAGGGACCCCAAATAGCCAAAATCATCTTGAAAAAGTACAAAGATGGATGACTTACATTTCACAGTTTCAAAACTTACTACAAAGCAACAGTAATCAAAACAGTGTGGCGCTGCTCTAAGGATCAATGGAATAGAATTGAGAGTCTAGAAATAAACTCATATATCTGTGATAATTGATTTTCAGCAAGGGTGCCAAGACCATTAAAAGGGGAAAGATCTAAAATATCAAGGGAGAGAAGGCTGTACACAAGCTGAGGCCAGAACTCTCCTCCTGCATTTTGTACTGGGGGTTGGTATGATGCTTGGGGACTGAAGGAAGAATGTACAATGTTTTGTGACTTGGGGCTTGCAGTGTTTTTGGAGTCATTTACTTTTCTGAAATAGACATGGGTCAGAACACTGCCTGACTCCCAAGATGTGGTAGAAGTCTCTCAGTGAATAAAGCATCTTAAGGTTCTAATGCTGCCACTTTCCAGATACTCTTAGCTACTAAAGTGTGGCAACTGGGGGCTTGGAGATGAGTTATTGTATCATAACAGAAACAAGCCCTGTAAAGAACAGAAAATGGACCTTTTCCAAAGAAGACATACATATGGACAACAGGCACATGAAAAGATGCTCAACATTGCTAAACATCAAAGAAATGCAAATCAAAACCACAATGAAATATCACCTCACACCTGTCAGAATGGCTATCATCAAAAAATCTACAAATAACAAAATGTTGGCAAGTATGTGGAGAAAAAGGAATCCTTGTACACTGCTGGTGGGAATGTAAATTGGTGCAGCCATTATGGAAAATAGTATGGAGATGCCTCCAAAAACTAAAAATAGAACCACAGTATGATCTGGCAATTCCACTCCTGGGTATATATGGAAAGAAAATGAAAACACTAATTTCAAAAAATATATGAACCCCAATGTTCATAGCAGCACTATTTACAATAGTCAAGATATGGAGGCAACCTAAGTGTCCATCTCAGATGAATGGGTAAAGAATAAGCAGTACACACACACACACACACACACACACACACACAGGAATATTACTCAGTCATAAAAAAGAATGAAACTCTGCCATTTGCAACAACATGGATGGACCTAAAAGGTATTATACTTGTGAAATAAATCAGAGAAGGACAAATATTGTATGTTATCACTTATAATGTGGAATCTAAAAAATAAAACAAATGAATGACTATAACAAAACAGAAATAGAGTCACAGATATAGAGAACAAACTAGTGGTTACCAGTGGGGAGAGGGAAGGGAGGAGGGGCAAAATAGAGGTAGGGGATTAAGAGGCACAAACTACTATGTATAAAATAAATAAGCTACAAGAATATATTGTACAGCACAGGGAATATAGTCAATATTTTATAATAAATTTAAATGGAGTATAATCTATAAAAATATTGAATCACTATGTTGTACACTTGAAACTAATATAATACTGTAAATCAACTATATTTCAATTTAAAAAAAAAAACAGAAAATGGGAAAATAGTAACCATGGGTTATCTCATACGTTTACTGTCAATTCTTGCTCTTTTGTCTATCAGATCCCTGAAATCAATTTCAGTATACATCACAACCAAGTTTATTTGAGTAGTAATAAGCACGATGAAATGAATATGCTGGTGTCTAGGTTTTCCTCTGTTAATGTTTGTCAGCATTGTTTAATGATAGAGACATCTTAGAAAGCAAAGCTTGTGTGTTCAGTTTAATTTAAAAAGCTTTTTAAAACTTTTCCTAATTATATTTGATGATTCTTTTCACAGAGAATGTAGAAAGTATGAAAAAGCAGAAAAAAATGACACCCAATCCCAACACCCAGAGATAACCCTGGAATATTTCTTTTCAGTATTGTTGCTGTAGTTTTAATTTAGTTCATTTATCACAGAAAACCACACAGAAAGGTATGTATTAAATATATAGATATGATAATAATGGCTGGAAATCTATTGCCCGTCTGCTTTTGTTGGTAACTTACCTGATGGTGTAGTTGTAACACTTATTTCTGGAGTAACTGTGGCGACAGCTTTAGTAAAAATATAACCTATAAAGACATTTGAGAAAATTATTTAAAATGTGCTTCCCCAATAGATTCATAGACGTTTTCGGTCATCCTCTAGAGACCAAAGTAAAAAGAAATTCATCACAAGAATGTTAAATTCAACTTCCCAATTTAAAATCAGTGTAAGTCAATTTTGAGATACTGTCTCTTCTTCCCCCTCGTAGAAATCCTTCTCCAGGACTTCATAGTGAGAGTGTTCATTTCTTTCTAAAAATTTTGCATCAAACTAGAGATTTATAGATTTGGTAGCTAGCCTAACAGATCATCTCAGGCTAACCTTTGAGGTATCACTGAAGTTTAGAGATGAAAGGGATTTTAGATGCCATCTAGTCTGTGTTTTATTTAAGAGGCAAGAGGAAACTGAGGCCCATGGGGCTCAATTGATTCTCCACAGTTAAACTAACCTGCAGCAAGATTCTGGTCATTTGTCATTTCTGCAACTATTATTAATTGAGTGCCTACTATGTGCCTAGCAGTGTGGAGGATGCATAAATGAAGCACAGGTTTGACTTTTAAGAAATTTAGAGTGCTGTGGTCCCTGAAACCCAGTTCAGAACTCATTCCCGTAACAATTAAATGGAGAGAAAGGGTCTCCTCTTGGATCACTGAAGAAAAAGGAGAAGGCTTGTTTCTTTGCTGAGTCATTCTAATGGTGTGTCTGCAGGCGTGTGTGGTAAGGTGCACATGGATAATCATGGTCCAGGGACACAGAGCTCTCTCCAAGGGCTTCTTAGCATCAGGACCCGATTTTCAAATCAAAGCTTTGGCTTTTCCTCGAACACACTATGTCTTCTCCCGCCTTAGAACTTTCGCCCTTCGTGTCCCCTCCACCTCTGGTGCCCTTCCCCAGATTTTGCAAGGTTGGCCTCTTCTCATTGTTCAGCTCTCATCAGAAATGTCACGAACTCAGAGAAAAATTTCCTGCTCCTCTTCTCTACCTCAGCCTTCTGCACTGTGTTCATCACCTTCCTTGGTTTAATTCTCTGTGTGCTATTTTTCACTGTCTTTTCTTCTTTTAATAATTTACTTGTTCTGCTGAATGTCTGTGCCCCCCTCCCCATCTGCCCCCACCCGCCCTGAACTCCAACTCTGGGAGTTCATTTATCTCCCTGCCGTGGCCTCGGTGTTTGTCACCTGACACATAATTACTGAATGAACAAATGAGTGAATGAATTCAGGGATTGGGAATCAAATCATTTCAAAAAAACTTACTCTCCATTGGGAGGATGACATCTGATACTCTTAGAATTAGAAGTTTTGGCTTTACCCTTAAGATTACTGGAGAAAGCAAATAAGTTTTTTCCCCCCCATTTCCTCACACTTTTCACGTTCTCCTCTTCAACTAATGAATAAGAGGGAGAAATTTTTTCCAGTGTCTTTCTAGTATTCTATAAAGTCGTCACATCAAGAGAGTTTCTTTGGAGCAGCGGTCCCCAACCTTTTTGGCACCAGGGACCGGTTTCGTGGAAGATCATTTTTCCATGGACCAGGGGGTGGGGGTAGGGGGGATGGTTCAGACAGTGATGCGAGCAATGGGGAGCGGCTGTAAATATAGATGAAGCTTCACTCCCTCGCCCGCCGCTCACCTCCTGCTGTGCGGTCCAGTTCCTAACAGGCTGGTTGGGGATCCCTGCTTTGGAGGATTCCAGAAGATGCAAAGATGATGACAGCCTTGGCCCTGGAGACCAAGGCAGCCTTTGGAGTCACTTGAACTTGCTGACCTCATGAAGCCTCATTTAAGGCCTTACTGCACTACCTGCTTCAGCACTTGTAAAATGAATTTCTTTCTTTTCCAGGAATCCTTTCCAAATATTCTGCCCCTCCCCTCCCCCAAATGGGTAATGTGTCTAATTCGATTGAGTAACCCCACTTTGCCCTCTGGAACCACGCAATGAATACCTCTTGTCTCTTCTGTGTAAGAGCTCTACAAATGTTTGAATATATTTAAATATTCTGCCACATTCCTTCCACGTGTTTTCTTTTCTTCAAGCTAAATGTTTTCATTCCTTGCCACTTAAAAAAATTAGAGCAACTTTGTTAGTCTTCTGTTTTCCTGGAATTTTCCCATTCTCCATCACTTCTCAGAAATCACCATCCCATACCCAGGTTTGTTTCCTAGTTTATAACTATTATCATAGCTAAATACTTATTTACTACTTTACTATGTGCCAGGCACTGAAGTAAGGACATTACGGTAATTAGTTTGTTTAGTCCTTAGGCGCTTACTAGGAGGCAGGTACCAACATTGTCTGCATTTTACAGACATGGATGCTGAGGCCAAGAGAGGGTAAGTAATTTGCCTTAATGTTTCCCAGCTTTCAGATGTGAAGCCAGGTTTGAACCTAGTTCTGTCTTTCATGCCCGTGCTTTAACCATGACACTACTGTATCCCCTGATGTATCCTAGAAAATGCTGGATCCCTTCCCCATCTCCTAGAGCGCCCGGTAGATCCTTGATGCTTGCTGTAACTCGAATTACAACCACGTTTGAGGGGCTAAACACATTTCAAGTCATTGCCTGCTCCTTATCTATGTGCCGGGCACCAGTATTTCTGGCACATAAAGACTCCATTTGAGAAGACGTTAACCATAACACTCTCGGGAAGAGGCCAAAAGTAATGCTAATTTGATACCACTTCATAATACGCCTATGTTATTTCTTTTTTTAATGAATGGATTTCGATTTCTCCCCAAACCACATAACCCCTTAGCCAATAAGAGTTCTTTCCTTTTTTGTTTTTTCTGCCTTACACCTCAGTAATGGACCACAATGTGAGAAATAACTCCCCCATGGATTCAGGGTTCATGCTTGCGGCTTGTACATTTTTGGCAGGAGAAGGAGGAAATCATAATTTTTTGGAAGACTTTTTTGAAATATGAAGACCGTATATCCACTATCACCTTCACGAATGACTTTCTAACCTGGAAGTTAAACTCGTGAAAATGCCAGTAAAGCAACACATTCCTTCACACAGAGATGTTTCTCAGTGTATTTGATAAAATTCTTTTAATTCTGGCTAGGCTTAGGATTGAAGCATGCTTCTCATCCTGGAACTGTGCTGTGATCGATTCACAATTACTGGCCCCCCCGGAGCCATTTCTTCCACGGAGTCCCAATAAGAATCCATCCTCCAGACTGGGATCTGAGATACTACTCATTTAGGTATTCGTTTAAGTCAGATAGGACTAAAATGGGATAGTTTATCTTTGCATGTATAATCCTATATCCCATATAACAGCACCCTGCGAAAAAAAAATTCCACTTACCTGACAATAGTAGTACAAAGATCATTTTTCCGTGCATCCTGAGATCATGAGCTCGCTTGCCAAGGTCAGTGCAAGAAATCCGCCAAGGAAGACTGGTGTGACATCTGTGGCCTCAGCCTGCACTCTGTTATCTTTCAGGCCCACCTTCTCCAGGCATCGGGTGATAGGCCGGGTGGCATTTTTAAATGATGCAAAGTTGTGAACTGTCTGTCCATAAAGATACGTGGGTATCTGCTTAACCAGGATTATTAAAGTGTTCAGTCAAATCTTCACTTCAGGGAACTGGCAGCTACATGTTAAATTTACTTTGCATAAATTCAGTGGGCTTGGTAAGGTAGTAGCAGTCAGGAGCCACCCAATTGACAAACAAAAATTAGACTGTGAAGGCCTGAGACTAGGGTCTGAGCCAGGCTGAGGTCACTATAATAGAGCTAGGAAAATTCTCATTTTTAACGTGGAGTTTCTTGTTGGCCAGGGAGAAAATGACTTCTTACGCGAAATAAATGTATTGGAGAACTGGAATTACCACCGGCGTGCTCTGAGGTTTGAAAAAACTCTCCAACCCATGGCAAGTCATACAGCAATGTAAGAACGCATGCGATGCAAGAAACCTTTAATTCAAAATAGAGTTTGAATGGAACAGCTAAGGCCCACACAGAACCAGCGAGGTGAGTTTCTCTCCAAATACACCTCACTAAGGAAGCATAAATGGATGATGAGACAATAAATGTGAACACTCAAAAATAAAACAGACAAACCCAAAACCTTGTTGCGAAGCAGGTTAAAATGAGAAATATGGCCATCTGAGGAAGGTCAGTTTTAAAGGGAGGCGGAATTAGATCTGAAACAGCTCAAAAGAAGGTGTTTGGTACATGACTCTTTATGAATTATGGTTTTCTCAGGGTATATGCCCAGTAGTGGGATTGCTGGGTCGTATGGTAATTCTAGTTTTAGTTTTTTAAGGAATCTCCATACTGTTCTCCATACTGGCTGTATCAATTTGCATTCCCACCAACAGTGCAAGAGGGTTCCCTTTTCTCCACACCCTCTCCAGCATTTATTGTTTCTAGATTTTTTGATGATGGCCATTCTGACCAGTGTGAGAGGATATCTCAATATAGTCTTGATTTGCATTTCTCTAATGATTAATGATGTTGAGCATTCTTTCATGTGTCTGTTGGCAATCTGTACATCTTCTTTGGAGAAATGTCTATTTAGGTCTTCTGCCCATTTTTGGATTGGGTTGTTTGTTTTTTTGTTATTGAGCTGCATGAGCTGCTTGTAAATTTTGGAGATTAATCCTTTGTCAGTTGCTTCATTTGCAAATATTTTCTCCCATTCTGAGGGTTGTCTTTTTGTCTTGTTGATGGTTTCCTTTGCTGTGCAAAAGCTTTAAGTTTCATTAGGTCCCATTTGCTTATTTTTGTTTTTATTTCCATTTCTCTAGGAGGTGGGTCAAAAAGGATCTTGCTGTGATTTATGTCATAGAGTGTTCTGCCTATGCTTTCCTCTAAGAGTTTGATAGTGTCTGGCCTTACATTTAGGTCTTTAATCCATTTTGAAAACAAGAAGGTGTTTGGATACTCTACCTCAAACATCTCACTTCCTCTAAGAGTCTGTGCAAGTCTTTCCTGCTTGGACCAGAAAATCAATTTGCTAAGTCAGCAACTTGTTAAATAGATTCTATTTCTATTTTTACCCGAAGATGATTTTAAAAAAATATTTATGAAACTGGTATTTGCAGCTTCAGGAAACTGAGCCACTGAGAAAAATATTTACTGGGGAAAAGGTGGAGATAAATATCTGTTAACATCCCAATCTCCCTGAGATTGAGGGATAGATGGGGAGCTGAGATGCAGACATGGAGGAGGCTGAGGGGCACAGAGTGGCACTCTGAGGGACAGTGCAAAATCTGAAAGCCCTGGAATCCTGGAGCCCCTCTGAAGGCCCCACCGATGCATGCAAGACAATTGCAGCAAAATTTACAAATAATTCATAGTAACCAATATTTAGCAAACCAATGACTTGCTTAAATTCAGTATTTGCTGCGGGGGGAATATCAGGTTGGGTTGCAGAAATTGTTCTCAACAGAGAGCCAAGTAAAGGAGTTTTTTTGGATATTAATATGAGCAATAAAGATTATTTCACGACTTTATATTTTTAAGGGGAAAGCAATTAGCATGAGCCTTGAAAATGCTATGTCTCTTTGAAAATCGGTAAACAAATGAGTTACTATCCTCACAAGGGACTATTAGGCAGCTGTTAAAATCATGTTTTCAAAAATATTTGATATGGAGACTTGGGATAAAATAGGTAAGTGGAAAACAGCAAGCTCGGAAACTGTATATGCAGAAATAAAATCCTGTTTGATTCTTTTTTCCTCTGTGCTGTGTTACTTCTGCCTGGAACATGCTGATGCTCTTCTCACATGACCTATTTCTATTCTGCTTAGGATCTCGATTTAATAGTTCTTCCTCCAGGAAGTCTTCCCTGACTTCCAACATCTGCATCAGGGGTCCCTGCTCTGTACTCATACTGTACCCTCTTCCTCCCTTTTTACAGGACTTACCATATTGTGTTGCAATCATTTTTGGGTCCCCAGTGGACTCTAAGTTCTAAGCAGGCATGCCCTGCCTGTGGCTATCTTATTTACCACTGAGTGTTTGGGGCACAGTTGATAATAAATACTTGTCAAATCAATAAGTGACAAATGAGTATTGCAGTGCAGAAGAAAGTAACTTCTCTCAGGCAGTCTTGGGGAGCAGAAGCTGTTCTCTGTATGTACACATAAACATATACATATATAGAGAGAGATAGATAGATGATAGATAGATAGATATTCCCTATAGCATACCTTAGCTTCAGGTTTCCCCCTGTATGGAGGTCCCTGATAAGGCAGGAAGGAGAAAAGGAAACTCAGCCTAAAATCCAATTTCTTACCTTCTTCAGCCTGGGCTGATTGGCCTCCAAGAACACTTTTCTTCATGAGAGACCTCGTGCTTTCCTGGAGAATCACTTCATTCATCAGTCTTGAAGCTCCTGCAGTACTTACACATACTGGTTCATTTGTTATCCTGCACGACCCCTTTTCTTGTATCTGTAGGTCCTGTGATCTTTGTTCTACTTCCAGCATCTGGCAGAACACCCTACAGAGGCTGAGGGGCAGTCAGGAAATTGTCCTCAGTACTGGCAACTGGATGACATATGTAGCTCCTTACATGAACCTGAGGCCACAGGACAGGAATGGATGCTTTGCTCTTGGTCACTTGAAAGGACTAGATAGCTCCTAATGACATGAGGAGCGGGAAATGACCTTGGATCAATGATGGGTCTGCAGCTTCCTTCAGGCAGACACGTTGACCCTATGTGATCTGATTAAAGATAGACAAAAGCTGTAGGGCTTTCAGTGTAGTAACTGGAGGTCGGACCCAGCATTACACCACAGGGTGTGTGGAAGCAGAACTGTATGGTGCCCTCTAGTGGTGCATCCGCATAATGGAAGGAAAAATGTGAAATCTGAAAATGAAACAGAAAAAAACACAGGACGTCACCTTATGCTTTTCCCTTTCTGGCATTTCTCCAATTTTCTTTATATTCTTACTGAGACACATGTGCAGGATCACCAACAAATCCTACCTGTGAGATATTTCGTGGAAAGGTGTCAGAGAAATCTACCTATCTTTTGAGAATTTGGAGTTTATACCTTCAAACATGGAAACCTTATCCCATTTCTAGGTACATTATGTCCTTGGGCTATTTTTTCGTATTGTCATTAGTCAAGGAGAAAGATGAATTATAATGTTGCAAATGAGGAAAGTCAAACTCGATCTATTAAGCTAGCTCAGACTTGTTTCATGACAAGGAACTGTTACTTTTTGTCAATTACTTATGCCCCAACTATTTCAGGATCACATGATTCCTGAAGATGGTTGCTGGCTAGTCTGATCTGCCTATGGAGAAGTCGGCTTTTTATGGAGGCTGAGGAAAGTTGAGACACGGTGCTTGCACTATTGGCCTCTTGGTATCTTTTCACCTTAGGAATCTCCAGCCTGCTTTGCCAGGGTTGTTCAACTTCTTTCCTCGACCTTCTTTTCTCTTATCATTTCAAAATTAAAATAAAACAAACACAAATTTAGACAAATCTGACACTCAAAATAACCCAGTTACAGAGGCAGAACAGATGTTATCATTCTTCTCTTACACATGAGAAAACTAAGGGGTGGATAAGAAATTGCAAATGTATCCTTGATTTGATTTGACCCTAAGCGTTTTTTAAAACATATTGATTTAGTTGTCAATATTTATTTATTTTTAACATCTTTATTGGAGTATAATTGCTTTACAATGTTGTGTTAGTTTTTGCTGTATAACAAAGTGAATCAGCTCTATGTATACATATATCTCCATATGCCCTCCCTCTTGCGTCTCCCTCCCATCCTCCCTATCCCACCCCTCTAGGTGGTCACAAAACACCGAGCTGATCTCCCTGTGCTAGGTTTCTGCTTCCCACTAGCTATCTATTTTACATTTGGTAGTGCATATATGTCAATGCCACTCTCTCACTTTGTTCCGGCTTCCCCCTCCCCCTCCCCATGTCCTCAAGTCCATCCTCTACATCCTCTACGTATTTATTCCTGTCCTGCCCCTCGGTTCATCAGAACCACTTTTTTTTTTTTTAGTTTCCATATATATGTGTTAGCATACGGTATTTGTTTTTCTCTTTCTGACTTACTTCACTCTGTATGACAGATTCTAGGTCCATCCACCTCACTACAAATAACTCAATTTCACTTCTTTTATGGCTGAGTAATGTTCCATTGTATATATGTGCCAAATTTTCTTTATCCATTCATCTGTTGATGGACACCTAGGTTGCTTCCATGTCCTGGCTATTGTAAATGGAGCTGCAATGAACATTGTAGTACATGAGTCCTTTTGTATTATGGTTTTCTCAGGGTATGTGCCCAGTAGTGGGATTGCTGGGTCATATGGTAGTTCTATTTTTAGTTTTTTAAGGAACCTCCATACTGTTCTCCATACTGGCTGTATCAATTTACACTCCCACCAACAGTGCAAGAGGGTTCCCTTTTCTCTACAACTTCTCCAACATTTATTGTTTGTAGATTTTTGATGATGGCCATTCTGACTGTTGTGTGGTGATACCTCATTGTAGTTTTGATTTGCATTTCTCCAATGATTAGTGATATTGAGCATCCTTTCATGTGTTTGTTGGCAACCTGTATATCTTCTTTGGAGAAACGTCTATTTAGGTCTTCTGCCCATTTTTGGATTGGGTTGTTTGTTTTTTTGATATTGAGCTGCATGAGCTGCTTGTATACTTTGGAGATTAATCCTTCGTCGTTGCTTCATTTGCAAATATTTTCTCCCATTCTGAGGGTTGTCTTTTCATCTTGTTTATGTTTTCCTTTGCTGTGCAAAAGCTTTTAAGTTTCCTTAGGTCCCATTTGTTTATTTTTGTTTTTATTTCCATTTCTCTAGTAGGTGGGTCAAAAACAATCCTGCTGTGATTTATGTCATAGAGTGTTCTGCCTGTGTTCTCCTCTAAGAGTTTTATAGTGGCTGGTCTTACATTTAGGTCTTTAATCCATTTTGAGTTTATTTTTGTGTATGGTGTTAGGAAGTGTTCTAATTTCATTCTTTTACATGTAGCTGTCCAGTTTTCCCAGCACCACTTATTGAAGAGGCTGTCTTTTCTCCATTGTATATTTTTGCCTCCTTTATCAAACATAAGGTGACCATATGTGCATGGGTTTATCTCTGGGCTTTCTATCCTGTTCCGTTGATGTATATTTCTGTTTTTGTGCCAGTACCATACTGTCTTGATTACTGTAGCTTTGTAGTATAGTCTGAAGTCAGGGAGCCTGATTCCTCCAGTTCCATTTTTGTTTCTCAAGATTGCTTTGGCTATTCGGGGTCTTCTGTGTTTCCATAAAAATTGTGAAATTTTTTTGTTCTAGTTCTGTGAAAAATGCCATTGGTAGTTTGATAGGGATTGCACTGAATCTGTAGATTGCTTTGGGTAGTATAGTCATTTTCACAATGTTGATTCTTCCAATCCAAGAACATGATATATCTCTCCATCTGTTTGTATCATCTTTAATTTCTTTCATTAGTGTCTTATAGTTTTCTGTATATAGGTCTTTTGTCTCCATAGGTAGGTTTATTCCTAGGTATTTTATTCTTTTTGTTGCAATGGTAAATGGGAGTGTTTCCTTAATTTCTCTTTCAGATTTTTCATCATTAGTGTATAGGAATGCAAGAGATTTCTGTGCATTAATTTTGTATCCTGCAACTTTACCAAATTCATTGATTAGCTCTAGTAGTTTTCTGGTAGCATCTTTAGGATTCTCTATGTACAGTATCATGTCATCTGCAAACAGTGACAGCTTTACTTCTTCTTTTCCAATTTGGATTCCTTTTATTTCTTTTTCTTCTCTGATTGCTGTGGCTAAAACTTACAAACCTACATTGAATAATAATGGTGAGGGTAGGCATCCTTGTCTTGTTCCTGATTGTAGAGGAAATGGTTTCATTTTTTCACCATTGAGAGCAATGTTGGCTGTGGGTTTGTCATATATGGGCTTTATTATGTTAAGTTCTCTCTATACCTACTTTCTGGAGGGTTTTTCTCATAAATGGGTGTTGAATTTTGCCAAAAGCTTTCTCTGCATCTACTGAGATGATCATATGGTTTTTATCCTTCAGTTTGTTAATATGGTGTATCACATTGATTGATTTGCGTATATTGAAGAATCCTTGCATTCCTGGGATAAACCCCACTTGATCATGGTGTATGATCCTTCTAATGTGCTGTTGGATTCTGTTTGCTAGTATTTTGTTGAGGATTTTTGCATCTATGTTCATCAGTGATATTGGCCTGTAGTTTTCTTTCTTTGTGACATCTTTGTCTGGTTCTGGTATCAGGGTGATGGTGGCTTTGTAGAATGAGTTTTGGGAGTGTTCCTCCCTCTGCTATATTTTGGAAGAGTTTCAGAAGGATAGGTTTTAGCTCTTCTCTAAATGTTTGATAGAATTCGCCTGTGAAGCCATGTGGTCCTGGGCTTTTGTTTGTTGGAAGATTTTTAATCACAGTTTCAGTTTCAGTGCTTCAGGCTTAGGAGGTTGTGATTTTCTAAGAATTTGTCATTTTCTTCCAGGTTGTCCACTTTATTGGCATACAGTTGCTTGTAGTAATCTCTGATGATTCTTTGTATTCCTGCAAGGTCAGTTGTTACTTCTCCTTTTCAGTTTCTAATTCTGTTGATTTGAGTCTTTTGCCTTTTTTCCTGATGAGTCTGGCTAGTGGTTTATCAATTTTTATCTTCTCAAAGAGCCAGCTTTTAGTTTTATTGATATTTGCTATTGTATCCTTCATTTCTTTTTCATTTATTTCTGATCTGATCTTTATGATTTCTTTCCTTCCGCTAACTTTGGGGTTTTTTTGTTCTTCTTTCTCTAATTGCTTTAAATGTAAGATTAGGTTGTTTATTTGAGATTTTTCTTGTTTCTTGAGGTAGGATTGTATTGCTATAAACTTCCCTCTTAGAACTGCTTTTGCTGCATCCCATAGGTTTTGGGCCATCACGTTTTCATTATCATTTGTTTCTAGGTATTTTTTGATTTCCTCTTTGATTTCTTCAGTGATCTCTTGGTTATTTAGTAGCGTATTGTTTAGCCTCCAGGTGTTTGTATTTTTTACAGAACTTTTCCTGTAACTGATATCTAGTCTCATCTCGTTGTGGTCAGGAAAGATACTTGATACGATTTCAACTTTCCTAAATTTACCAAGGCTTGATAAGTGACCCAAGATATGATCTATCTTGGAGAATGTTCCATGAGCACTTGAGAAGAAAGTGTATTCTTGTTTTTTTGGATGGAATATCCTATAAATATCTAAATCCATCTTGTTTAATATGTCATTTAAAGCTTGTGTTTCCTTATTTATTTTCATTTTGGATGATCTGTCCATTGGTGAAAGTGGGGTGTTAAAGTCCCCTACTATGCTTGTGTTACTGTCGATTTCCCCTTTTAGGGCTGTTAGCATTTGCCTTATGTATTGAGGTGCTCATATGTTGGGTGCATAAATATTTACAATTGTTATATCTTCTTCTTGGATTGATCCCTTGATCATTATGTAATGTCCTTCTTTGTCTCTTGTAATAGTGTTTATTTTAAAGTCTATTTTGTCTGATATGAGAATTGCTACTCCAACTTTCTTTTGATTTCCATTTGTCTGGAATATCTTTTTCCATCCCCTCATTTTCAGTCTGTATGTGTCCCTAGTCTGAAGTGGGTCTCTTGTAGACAGCATATATATGGGTCTTGTTTTTGCATCCATTCAGCCAGTCTATGTCTTTTGGTTGGAGCATTTATCCATTTACATTTAAGGTAATTATCGATATGTATGTTCCTATTACCATTTTCTTAATTGTTTTGGGTTTGTTTTTGTAGGTCTTTTCTTTCTCTTGTGTTTCCTGCCTAGAGAAGTTCCTTTAGCATTTGTTGTAAAGCTGGTTTGGTGGTGCTGAATTCTCTTATCTTTTGCTTGTCTGTAAAGGTTTTAATTTCTCTTGCGAATCTGAATGAGATCTCTGCTTGGTAGAGTAATCTTGGTTGTAGGTTTTTCCCTTTCATTCACTTTAAATATATCCTGCCTCTCCCTTCTGGCTTGCGGAGTTTCTGCTGAAAGATCAGCTGTTAACCTTACGGGTTTTCCCTTGTATGTTATTTTTTGCTTTTCCCTTGCTGTTTTTTAATATTTTTCCTTTGTATTTAATTTTTGATAGTTTGATTAATATGTGTCTTGTCATTTTTCTTCTTGGATTTATCCTGTATGGGACTCTCTGTGCTTCCTGGACTTGATTGACTGTTTCCTTTCCCATGTTAGGGAAGTTTTCAACTATAATCTCTTCAAATATTTTCTCAGTCCCTTTCTTTTTCTCTTCTTCTTCTGGGACCCCTATAATTCGAATGTTGGTGCATTTAATGTTGTCCCAGAGGGCTCTGAGACTGTCCTCAATTCTTTTCATTCTTTTTTCTTTATTCTGCTCTGCAGTAGTTATTTCCACTATTTTATCTTCCAGGTCACTTATCTGTTCTTCTGCCTCGTTTTTCTGCTATTGATTCCTTCTCGAGAATTTTAAATTTCATTTATTGTGCTGTTCGTCATTGTTGTTTGCTCTTTAGTTCTTCTAGGTCCTTGTTAAACGTTTCTTGTATTTTCTCCATTCTATTTCCAAGATTTTGGATCATCTTTACTATCATTACTCTGCATTCTTTTTCAGGTAGACTGCTTATTTCCTCTTCATTTGTTTGGTCTGGTGGGTTTTTACCTTGCTCCTTCATCTGCTGCATATTTCTCTGTCTTCCCATTTTGCTTAACTTACTGTGTTTGGGGTCTCCTTTTCGCAGGCTGCGGGTTCGTAGTTCCCGTTGTTTTTGGTGTCTGCCCCCAGTGGGTAAGGTTTGTTTGGTGGGTTGTGTAGGTTTCCTCGTGGAGGGGTCTGGTGCCTGTGTTCTGGTGGGTGGGGCTGGATCTTGTCTTTCTGGTGGGCAGGGCTGCATCCAGTCATGTGTTTTGGGGTGTCTGTGAACTTATTATGATTCTAGGCAGCCTGTCTGCTAATGCGTGGGGTTGTTTCCTGTCTTGCTAGTTGTTTGGTATGGGGCGTCCAGCACTGGAGCTTGCTGGCTGTTGGGTGGAGCTGGGTCTTAGCATTGAGATGGAGATCTCTGGGAGAACTCTTGCCGATTGATATTACATAGGGCCAGGAGGTCTCTGGTGGTCCGATGTCCTGAACTAGTCTCTCCCACCACAGAGGCTCAGGCCTGACACCAGGCTGGAGCACCAAGACCCTGTCAGCCACACGGCTCAGAAGGATAGGGAGAAAGAAAGAAAGATAAATAAATAAATAAATAAATAAATAAATAAGTAAATAAAATAAAAATTTTGAATTATTAAAATAAAAAAATAAAAAAGTAATATAAAAAAAGAGATCAACCAAACCAATAAACAAATCCACCAATGATAACAAGTGCTAAAAACTATACTAAGATAAACATAAAAATCAGAAACAAGTCAGTCGCAGACAGCAAACCCCAAGTCTACAGTTGAACCCAATGTCCACCGCCTCGATTTTGGGTTGATTTGTTTTCTATTCAGGTATTCCACAGGTACAGGGTGCCTCAAGTTGATTGTGGGGATTTAATCCACTGCTCCTGAGGCTGCTCGGAGTAATTTCCCTTTCTCTTCTTTGTTCGCACAGCTCCTTGGCTTCAGCTTTGGTTTTGGCCCCACCTCTGCATGTAGGTCGCCCTCTGGCGTCTGTTCTTTGCCCAGACAGGACGGGGTTAATGCAGCGGCTGATTAGGGTGCTCTGGCTCACTCAGGCCGGGGAGAGGGAGGGGTACGGTAGTTATGATTGGAATGCGGGGCGAGCCTGTGGTGGCAGAGGCCGGCCTGATGTTGCACCAGCCTGAGGCGCGCCATGCGTTTTCCCGGGGAAGTTGTCCCTGGATCACGGGACCCTGGCAGTGGTGGGCTGCACAGGCTCTTGGAAGGGGAGGTGTGGATCGTGACCTGTGCTTGCGCACAGGCTTCTTGGTGGCGGCAGCAGCAGCCTTAGCGTCTCATGCCCGTCTCTGGGGTCCGCGCTGATAGCCGCGGCTCCTGCCTGTCTCTCGAGCTCGTTTAGGCGGTGCTCTGCCTTCTGTGGGCAGACAGGGAAGGAATCCCCTCTCCTCACACACCCCAAAACAGTAGTCTCTTGCCTCTCAGGCAGCTCCAGACTTTTTCCTGGACTCCCTCCAAGCTAGCTGTGCCGCACTAGCCTCCTTCAGGCTGTGTTCACGCCACCAACCCCAGTCCTCTCCCTGCGATCCGACCGAAGCCCGAGCCTCAGCTCCCAGCCCCCGCCCGCCCCGGCAGGTGAGCAGACAAGCCTCTTGGGCTGTTGAGTGCTGGTCGGCACCGGTCCTCTGTGCGGGAATCTCTCCACTTTGCCCTCTGCACCCCTGTGGCTGCGCTCTCCTCCGTGGCTCTGAAGCTTCCCCCCGGCCACCCCCCACCTCCACCAGTGAAGGGGCTTCCTAGTATGTGGAAACTTTTCCTCCTTCACAGCTCCCTCCCAGAGGTGCAGGTCCCATCCCTATTCTTTTGTCTCTGTTTTTTCTTTTTTCTTTTTTCTTTTGCCCTACGGAGGTATGTGGGGAGTTTCTTGTCTTTTGGGAAGTCTGAGGTCTTCTGCCAGTGTTCAGTGGGTGTTCTGTAGGAGTTGCTCCACATGTAGACGTATTTTTGATGTATTTGTTGGGAGGAAGGTGATCACGTCTTACTCCTCCGCCATCTTGAAGGTCCCTAGTTGCCGATATTTAAAAGGAGGTATATTTTAATTAGAATCTGAAAAGCAATAGATCTATGAATATGTATAACTAAATCACTTTTCTGTACACCTGAAGCTGACACAACATTGTAAACCAACTATACTCCAATAGAAAATTAAAAATTAAAAAAAAATAAAAGGAGGTATATTTCAATTAAACATCAGGAGGGGATTTAATTAAAAATCTGGTCCCTCTGAAAGCACAGGAAGATCTGTCAAGGGTGAGCCTGCAGTCTCACATGGTGGTGGTCCACTGGAGCTGTCCCTTGGGACAGGTAGGCTTTCTTGACTTAGCCAAGCCTTCCGTCTGATGCTTGCCGCTGTCAGCTTAGACGGAGTTCTCCTCTGATAAAACGTCAAAACCTCAGCATCTCACAGCAACATTGCTTCATTTCCTGTTCACAGTCCTGTTTGTCTGTGTTGATTCCAGGTTCCAGGATCCATACTGAGGGAGCAGCCCCCATTTGGAATTCTTGTTGCAGAGGGAAAAGAAAAATGGCCAAATGGGGCAATAGCTTTTAATGCTTTGCCTCAGACACGGCATATGCCATTTTGGCTCACATTCTATTGGCAAATCACAGGCCAAGCTGACAACAACGGGGCAAGGAAGTACGCTTCCTCCAAAGGAAAATCCTGTAAGTTGTATGGCAATGGTGAGGATATAGAAAACACTTATATGGAGGGCAGTGAATAATTGAGAACTATAATACAATCAACCACATTCATTTATACTCTCTGCCTTGCTCCTGTCTGCATTTAAGTTTGCAAATCCAATTTAGATAGTTAGGAGACCTCTTCAAGGTCTTCTAGAGGCCCCTGTTTCCTTTCTTTACAATTTTAATGTAATGTGCTGTTTCGGAGGTATGCTCAGTCACGCCCTAGAAGTCAGAAACTCTCATCACTACGTGGTTAGTAGGCAGTAAACAATGGCTCCAGGTTGCTCTAATCCCGTTGTGTTATCCCCCTGGAATCAGGTATCATGCATCATCTTTCCATTAAGGATTAACAGGTCCATTGTGTTCTACATCCATATAACTGTCCAATAAATAATTAGTGAGCTCCTACCAAGTGCTGGAGATACAACCTTCTGTAATTCAAGTTCCCCTCCAGGAACTTACAGCCTACCTGGGGGACAAACAAGTAAGGAGGCAAGTGCATTATGGAGTGTCCAGGATATATAATCGTGAGCAAAGGGCACTCTGGGAGCACATAAGAGAGGCCCACTCAAACATAGTGTTCTGGAAAGGCTTTCCAGAGCAAGCAAGGAAACCTAGAGAATGAATAACCAGGTCAAGGGAGAAGATGGCACATTCCAGGCAGAGAAAACAGCATAAGTAATGGTCTGGAGTTGAGAGACAGCACTGTAGTAGTTTGCACAACTGTTTGAAATTCCAAGGACACACACACAAACTTGCACATTTGCACTTTTCGATGTCTAGGAGGTCAATCCACTCTGCCCTTTACCTATGTAAACATGAATTTGACCCTGGTTCTCTACATGAAGAAATTCTGGGGGAAGCATATCAACAAAAGATAAAGAACAAATCTATAGTAATTTCTTATATTTATATTTTATTGAGAAGTAACACACAAATTTTAAGGGTGCAATGTGATGGATACACATGCACACACACATATCCATACATACACACGTGTGTGAGTGTGAGGGTGAGTGTGTGTGTGTGTGTGTTTGTGTGTGTGTAATCGCCAGTCAGATCAAGATATAGAACATTTTCAACACTCCCATTATTTTCTTTCTTGCTCATTCCGGTCAATACCTATCCTGCATTGTAGTAACCACGACTCTGTCTTCTAACACTGTTGATTGGTTTTATCTGTTCCTGAACTTCGTAAAAATTGAATGACACGTTAGAACTCTTTTGTGTCTGGATTTTTCCCTCTTTAACATAAAGTCTGAGAAATTCACTCAGGTTGATTTTGCATGGAAAAGTAGATCTTTCATTTATAGTACGGTGGTTATCCAACTGATTCAGCACCCTTTATTGAAAAGACCATCTCTTCCCAAGGTATGGTTTCTTCATTGAGGGTAGTATGTGTTTTTGTCCTCTGACTGCTTTTAAGGTTTTCTCTTTGTCTTAGATTTTCAGGAGTTTGATTATGAAATGTCTGTGTGTAATTTTCTTTGGGATCTGAGCTTCTTAAATGTATGAGTTGGTATTTTTAGCAGTTTTGGAAAATCTTGACCATTACCTTTCAAATATTGGCTCTCTCTTCCTTCTGAGATATTGATCATGCATACATTAGACTTTTTAACTAATACTCACACATATGGGTTTTTTTTTTTTAACCCATACCTTCTTTCCTTACTGTGCTTCAGTTTGAATTCTATCTAATGACCTTTAGTAATCCTTCGCCTACGATGTCTAGTCTGCTGTTAAATTTAGTCCTAGATATGGTCCTATATCATGAGTTCTTTGATGCTACTTTCACATTTTTAATTCAGAATGCACACAATTCTTTTTTATAGGTTCCAATTCATGGTTGAAATTCTACTTATTTTCATTTGTTCTGTGTACCTTTTTCTCTGAGTCCTTGAACATAATAATCATAGTTATTCTAACGTCCTTGTTTGTTGACTGCAGTATCTGGACATCTGTAGTTCAACTTTTATTTTATTTATTTATTTTCATTATGATAAAATATGCATAACATAAAAGTTATCACTTTAGTAATTTTTAAGTCTACATTTGAATGGCGTAAGTAGGTGCATTCACATTGTTACAATCATCAGCTCTTATTTTCTAAATATTATTTGCCACATTTTCCTGTCTCTTTTCATGCCTAATAATTTTTATTCTTTTGTGCAGGACATTGACCTTAACTTTTAAGCTTCCCATCCATGCAGCTTACATGGAGATGTCTCGAGGAAGAGATTCATCATGGTTTGTTGCAAGCCCCTTCCCTCTGGTAGGATTTTGTTCTGTTTTTCCAATTTAGCTCACCAGACTCCTGTGCCATTCTAGAACTCAGCAAGTGTCCTGTGGGAGAAAACAAGCCTTGTAGTTGGGCCCCTCTTGCTCTTAGTCTGTTACGCCAACCTGATTAACTGCCAAATGCTCTGATAGTTTTTTCTCCCCCTTCCACAACCTAATGTCCCCATAGAAGAAATCAACAAATAAGTAAATTCCCTCAGGGAAAAAAAAGTTCCTTCTATGTGACAATGTGACCTCCTATTACCTCTCATATCTGCACCTGATTATGATACCTCTAACAGAATCTTCCTGATGATATTCCCACATATCTCCAATATGCCAAATTTGAAGGAGTAGTTGTAGCACATGTTTCAAGTGTCAATGAGCAAATAGCTCATTGACACTTGAAGGATCACTTTTAGTGACAGACTTCCGATTTCTTAAAAACTAACCCAGAAACAGGTGGTATTTTATAAAATTCTGGGATTATAGATCCCAATATCTCTTCCATTTTCCCTTTCTTGACCTCACTGTTAGGGTCAGAGGACAGAAACTGAGTGGTTTTCTGTAGCAGCAAATATAGCTGAGCTTCTCTAGACCCTGAGAGCCAGCTGAACCCAAAACAATAGATTTATTTTCAGGTTATAATACCATGGGATGCCTACTACATTGTTACTCCATTGGCTCTGTTATTCTTGCTTCTGACCAGTCCATGATATTAATGAAAAGTTATTGAATACTAACCAATTATCAGGCTAATTACTGTACTAATTACTTCTTGTGGGTAATGTATTAACCCTCATGATTCTGTGCAGTAAGTATCGTTCCGCTAGCATGTGGTAGGGCCAGGATTTGAATCCAAGCAGTCTCTCACCAGGTCCCAGGTTTATATTCAATACTACACTCCCTCCTGCTATGCCAGATCACATAGTGAAAATCAATTAGCACGGTCTGGAGGGGCAGGGACAGGGCAAACACTAAGATAAGGACATTGTTTCTTAGTTGCACGCAGGAGTAGGTGAAGAGCCTTTATGTAGAGACCACTCTGTGCTCTGAGACAGGTGCATACTGTTCAGAGGAGTAAACTTGACTCATTATGGCTGGGGAGTAGAGTGTGAGCAGTGAGGATGGTGGCAAGAGATATGGCTAAAGACTGTGGTTGGTGAGACCATAAACTATGTTAGGGTTTGGGGTTTTATCCTGTGGACAACTGGTAAACCATTGAAAGCTGTACAGCAGTGTGATGCCATACTGTCTCAGGATGGAGAACAGATCTTTGGGAGGTAATACTGCTGTCAAGGAGAACAGGAAGAAGGTCTTAGCAGACAATGATGTGAGAGTAAAGCCAGATGATTGGATAAGGCAGCTGTTATGGAGTAAGTTGAACTGATTCAACAACTGTTTAGAACTTCAGGTTGAACGGTCTTGTGTTGAATTGGATAAGGGGGATGAGAGAGGCAGGCTAAAGGTTGCGTCCAACCTTTCCAGCTTACATGATTGGGTAAAGCGTGGTCCTATTTACGGAGATGGGAAACGCTGGAGGCAAACCAGGTTCATGAGGGAAGATCGTGAGTTTCATTTGGGAATACTGAATTTGAGATTTCTCTGGAAGATCTTAGTGGAGAGGTCAAGTAGGAAGATGGATGATTGAATCTGGCACTCAGAAGAGGAATCTGGACTGGAGATAGAGGTGCCGCTATTGTCAGCTTGTAAACGGAAAGAATGGAGGTAATGATGGACAGAAGACAAGGGAAAGTTTATAATGTCTTCAGGCTGGATGGACAGTTCCCAGAATGTCTCTAAGCCTCGCCTTGGTAACTAGAGACATGGATGGGATCTTGGCCATATTGTCTCAACTAAGTTCTGCGTTCCTGTAGCATCCAGCTGGAGCCTTATAAAAGATACCATTAGTCCAGAATTCAGAGGTGGGCTCACAGTAGACATATATTTTATTATGTGATGATTAATTTTGACCATGGCTGATGAGCTCATACATGGACAAGTGATACCACTGGAGCCCATCTGATTCCCCACTGGAGAATATTTTCTTGAGAAACACAGAAGACTGGGAGTTAGAAACTAAGCTCTATTAGCGATGGAATTCTCGGGTGAAGAGCGACCAGAATTTCCTGAGCTCCACTGAACCGCATGTGTTCCTACCCTTTGTGACGTCTGGCGTCTGTGAGGTAGCCCAAAGTTCTTCCAAGAAATTCTCTCATTCTATGAAGCTATTTTGAAGTGGGTTTGGGATACATGTAACCAAAAGAGTCTTAATTAGGACAGGACTTGATGTGTCTAATTAGGGAATCATTAATAGAATAAAGCAAAGGCTGATGCTGAGCTGAGCTGGCTGGGGACCAAGACAGGCAGCTTTACAAGTCTCCATGATGGGTGGGAAGACAGCAGTGATTGCACTCCTGGAAGGTATTACAGATTGCTGGGCTGCAGAGGACTAAAGGGCCCTTTTGTGCATGGCTGATCCTGTGGGCATGTTTAGCACAATCCAAATATGCCCCTTAGTCCTGTCATGACACTCCCATAAGTGAGATGTGAGCCTGCACTGTCTCTTCCAGATTCCAGACAAACCCTGCTGACTTTTTATTTTCATTTTTTTTTTACTATCTGTCTAGTGCAGAAAGGATTCAATTACCCTTTAGTCTTAAAAATATGCCAAAGGATGGCATTGGCCTTCTGTGGCTTGGAGCAAGCTTGTATTGCACAAATCTGTTTCTCATTTATGTGGTTCAGCCAAATCGCCCAGGTTGTTTTTTTTCCCTCATAGAATGTGGCCGTACAGAAGGCCAGCATCTTTTTTTATTTGGGTGTTCTACTCAGATCCTGGACAGAGTAGGGAAAAAGAAGAAATTACTGGAAAATTTTGATGTCTATCTTTACAGGACAAAAAAAACCCTCAGAATAAAAACTGAGGGAAGAAGCCATTTTTAAATACTCTGTTAAGTTTCATATTTCTATTTATAATATAAATAAAATTATTATAGATTAAAAAATACTCTGTTAATTTCTGTTACTAGCCTCATGTCTTATCAGTGTGTATGATTTAACCAATGAGTCATATGGAAATATTTCTTATGCACTGCCTTCAATATGAAAACTGTTGCTGGCACTAATGGAGTTTAAAAGAACGTACAAGAAAATGTTATGTTGTAAGAAAGAAAACAAGGTTTCAGTCGTGTAATACTTCAATAGCTTCGATAGTGATTTAGGGATTTAGCTGTTTAAATCTGGTAGATTATAATAATTCTGCAAAATGCCATAGCTAGTAAAAAATTAGAACCCAGAAATAACCTAAAAGGTATTCCTTAAAAAGACACAAGACTTTAAAAAAAAGGATACAAATGAACTTATTTACAAAACAGAATTAGACTCACAGACATAGATAACAAACTTACGGTTACTAAAGGGGAAAGGGGGTGGGGGAGGGATAAATTAGGAATTTGGGATTAACAGTTACACATTACTATATATAAAAGAGATAAACAACAAGGACCTACTGTATAGCACAGGAAACTATATTCAATATCTTGTAATAACCTATAATGGAAAAGAAACTGAAAAAGAATACATTTATATATATGTGTATATATATATATATATATATATATATATATATATATGTATGTATGTATAACTGAATCACTTTGCTGTACACCTGAAACATTGTAAATCAACTATATGTCAACAACAACAAAAAGACACAAGACTGTCAATGAGACACCTAATTGACACCATTACTTGTATGGGGAGATGTTAAAGTACAAAATAAATGTCTCATTTTGATAATATGTATCATTCAGTAAAGAAAAATGACTTTGGCTCTACATAGAGTCTTTGCCTTGGGTGAGCAGGGTTAAGATACCTAGGTATGTCCCTCATGGTGTTTTGAGTAGAGGAACTCAAACACAGAACGTGTTTTGAGCTGGTTCTTTCTAGCCAGGCTGAGAAGAGACTATATTTAGTACCTTTTTTCTGGATCTGCTGAGCTACTCTTTTTGTTTTTATTTTTTCATTTTTGTTTTTTACATTTTTCTTTACTGAATGATACATTAGCCAGCATTGATTTATTTTGCTTGAAATCATATAACTCTAACAGAATAGAAGAAGGCACACACCATCAGAGAGAAGTAGCCTGAAATTCAGAATCTGAGGCAATGCCACACCTGGGACCCAGGATGCACAGATTCAGCCTGGATCTTCTAATCAAGGCATCAGTAGCTTTGTGGCATCTGTAGCTTCATGCTGGGAGAAGGCCAAGGACCCAGCCTGAGAAGCCCCTCTCTCTGTGGATGTTGGGCTTCAGCTGTTGTTATTTAATCTTGGGGAAAAGCCAGAGGGGCTATTTGTAGGTAGTGGGAGGCCAGCAGTGTCTGGAGAGCATGGCTTGAGAGCAAGGGCAAGTTGGCTGGACCTTGTAACACATCCTTCAACTTCACCAAGTGATGCTTCTACTTCAAGGACCTGGTACACATCCATTGCTCTGAAGAAGTGCCTCTCGATTTTTCTAGCTCATGCTACCCATCCCTTCCATCTTTTCTCAGTTTTTAAAAAAATTTATTTATTTATTTATTTATTTTTGGCTGCATTGGGTCTTCGTTGCTGTGCGTGGGCTTTCTCTAGTTGCGGCGAGCAGGGACTACCCTTCGTTGCAGTGCGCAGGCTTCTCATTGCAGTGGCTTCTCTTGTTGTGGAGCACAGGCTCTAGCACACGGGCTTCAGTAGTTTTGGCATGCGGTCTCTGTAGTTGTGGCTCACGGGCTCTAGGCCACAGCCTCAGTAGTTGTGGCGCATGGGCTTAGTTGCTCTGTGGCATGTGGGATCTTCCCAGACCAGGACTCAAACCCATGTCCCCAGCATTGGCAGGCAGATTCTTAACCACTGCGCCACCAAGGAAGTCCCTCTTTTCTCAGTTTTAATCAACCCAGAAGACTGATTGATTTTTACTTTCTGTAATTTGTATTAAGAAACAAAGGGCACATGAATATGTTTTATTAAAAACGACACAGCCCCCTGATAGCCTAATACATTCTCCTGGGAGAGAGAGGGTATGAATATAGTATAGGTCTTTGACAGTGTAAACTCAAGCAGTATAGCCAGGAAATGTAATTTATACATTTGGAAAGTATTTCACAAGATGCTACCCTTACTCTGATCATTGCAAAAAAGATGTTCAGAAATTCTGTTCTCCCCGCTTACCTTTCTTCTACAAAATTTACTCAACCTTATTTATCTTATACAGAGAAGAAAAAGAGAACTTTGTATTTACCCTGAGAATGCAAAAACCATTAAAACAAATTAAGCCCTCAGCAAACACTTCCCAAATATAACCTTCAGCTGATAGCTGGTGAACAGATACCTTGTGTAAAAGTTGAGGCTTTTGCTGATGTGGGAACCATATGTTTACATGTGTTTACCAAACAGAGCTCCTCAGAACCTGATAACTCTCTACTTATTCCTTTTTTCCAAGTGGCATAACCTTGCACCAGTGGGCATGCGCTATTAGCTCACACAGAGCGTTTTGGGTTATTCTTGGTTCCTTCTTTGGCCGAAGGCCCTTCAAGGAATGCCTGGGTGGCTGGTCTATACACAGACCTCCTGCCAAGGAGTTCCCAGCTCACCACATGCTCCCTTGGACGGCACTACTGTAGTGGTTAGGTGACCATTTCTTTCTTAGAATTATCTGGTAATTGGATACTAAGTATTGAAAACCATTCTGTTTTGAACATTTTTTAAACCAGAAATTTCATGTCTAAGACTTTATCTTAATGCTGGAAGAGATCAGAGAATTAGCTCCAGGGATAATAGAAAAAAAATTGAAAACAACCTAAATAGCCAGTAATAGAGAAATGCTTAAACAAAATATAATGAAATATTGTGATCAATAAAAATCATGTGTAGAGGGATATTTAAAGACATGGAAAGATATTAACAATATACTGTTAAAAAATACGAGTTGTGAAATAGTATATTACCAGGTTAGTATGTTGTAAAAAATACAAATTGCAAATAATTGTCCTGTGTGATCACTTTGTGGAGAATTACCTACTTTTGTGTATTGCTGGGAGCCTGTTTGTAAATGTATAGAAACAAAACTGAAAAGAATACACCCTCAAGTAAGGAGATTTTCCCCCTCCTTTTGCTTATTAAATATTCTACCGTGAGAATACATTGCTGTTTGCTACTAAAAAATCAGTTATTTTATTTAAAGAATGAGTAGAAAAATTGCAAAACAAATATACATTTCCTGACTTTGGAAGATCCCTCTTTTCTAAAAGGAAAATAAAACTGGTAAATTTGTTCTCTGTTTTGATCACTAGAGGTCACCAAAGTCATAAAGATTAGTAGTCTTCTTTTTTTTTTTTTTTTTCCTTTCCGTTTTCATTTTGAGTCACAGAGGGATGTTTCTGGCCTCTCCTGTTAGGCAGTTTTGAAGCATTTACTGGAAGACCTCTTGCTACTTAGACTTAAGGAGAGTAAACTGTTTGGACTAGTTTTTTTCTAACATTAAATATTCCCTGAAACAGACAGCCATCTATCTATGGGACTATTCAAAACAGATGGGTGTTTCTAGAGAATGTGATTTATTTCCTCCTCTGATACGAAAGGGCCTCTTGGCTGATACCTGCTGAATGTGAGTTCTGAGCCATGTTGTTGAGACAGAACCACAGAACGCCCAGCAGCAGGCATACACCGTTTCAGATGAAACACCATGGACCATTTCAAGGAAAAAACGTTGTGCCTTTACTGGTAACATGTGTGGTGTAGGAGGGCTTCAATGAAGCAGAACATTCAAGAACACCCATGGCATCTTTTGAATAACAGACCACACTACCTTTTCACATGGTAATGATCCTGCATTTTTTGAATTCAACATAAGCCCAAATCCCCAGACCCTAAAATTACAGAGAGGCAGGGAAGATTCAAAAACTACATTGGAATCCTGCA
The DNA here is from genome assembly GCF_028564815.1 of Eubalaena glacialis. Lineage (NCBI taxonomy): Eukaryota > Metazoa > Chordata > Mammalia > Artiodactyla > Balaenidae > Eubalaena > Eubalaena glacialis. Next base: position 122,406,916 of record NC_083720.1, on the reverse strand, counting down.
AACACTCAAGGAAACTGTCTCACTCCAAAGGCTTCACTGAGCAGAGAAAGGAAGATGTACTAACGAATTTCAATGTTCTCAGCGTGCTTCCATTTCAGGAAGGCAGAATTCATATTAAAGGCTGAGGTTTCTGTAATTAAACAAGATGCAGCATGTGGAAGGTATATGCTTGTCAGGAGTTATATACAGTGCACAAGGATGCAATCGGTGAGAAGACTCTCATATTTTCAATGTTTCAATTACCAAGAGAGAAATGAGTCACCTGGTCACGCAGATGAGTTGGTGTCTGAATCGGTCTCCCGGAAAAACTAAGCAAACCGTTCTTTTCCATAAGAACTCCCAGCGCTTACATACCTGACAAATCCAAGGACAGGTCTTTGGTACAAGCCATAAACTAAGAGACTTCAAGCCAATAGCAACGTGACACATTTTGCAGGCAGGCTTATTCCTTATTCCGTGGACCTCATTTGACTTTGATCTTGGTTAACTTTGAAGTATCCAAGGTTCCCACTTTCCATAAGATTTTTTTTTTTTTAAGTTAAATCAGACAGGCGGGCAAAGGAAATCTAAACCTTAAAAGAAGTGAAAACAACGAGACACATTCAGTTATATATTTTCACTACTTTGTTTAAAGTAGCACATTGCTGTACTTAAAACACTTCACATCATTGAGTTATTTATTAAGTTGTAAATAAAAGTCACATTTTCCACTGTATCTTAGGAGACACATTTAAAAACATGTTGTTGGGAACCTGTTGTATGATTCGTGGGAGAGGTTTAGTTAAATGCAAAACTACAGGCTGTAGCTCATGATGCCCTAGAAAATATTACCATGAAAGAGCTGTTAATTTACAGGAAATATTTATATAGAGATTTTAATATTGGACATCTTATATCTGTAAGCTGGTCTTTTATGGAATTTCACAGAGCACGTATTCTAAAGTCTACTAGAAACTCAGGTTTGCATTTGTATTTATCAAGTGATCCAGACCCCTACCTCAAAACACTCATTAATTTTATTTCACTCTTATTATGCTTCAGATATATGGGACTATTTTTCTTATTATCATAAAGGCAATTATATTTGATAATGAAGGAGCTATACACAATCACACACATATACACGCATTTGTGTGTGTGTGTGTGTGTGTGTGTATAAACCATATTTGTATAAACAATCATTTGGCACAAAATCACTTATGTGTTGTTTATAAAATTTGTCTTAGAGGGTATTCAGAGAGAAAATTTCTTTTTGAGAGATTTTAAAATTCAGCCCACCCAGGTACTATTTATTATCTCTTCTGGGATACCTCACTCATCTAGTCATCCTTCTTTGTCTAAATCACAAAGTGGAACTTTGGTCTATCAAAGAAAACAGAAAATTTATGTTATACCCGGTCATTAGCCGAGTGTCCTGAGGACATTTCATGTTACTATTACAGTTCTATTCCAGCAAGTAGCAAAAAGTCTGAGTCACCGTTTGGCCATCTGGAAGAGCTAAATTCTCTCTTGGGTAAGTCAGATCTTGCCAAAGTGCGAATCTCATCCTTATTGTTCATATAATCTGAACAGAGATACACATAAGAACTTGGTACAATTGAGTTACCCCTGGGCTTGAGAAACATTTTGAAGTGTAATGAAAACTTCATATATCTAGAAGCAAGAGGTCTCATTCATGGACATAGGAAGGAAAGCCAGGAAGCAATTAATTTACTTGTCTATAAATCAGAAGTTTAGGGAAGAAACGTCAAAGAAGAGAATTTAGAGATATAATGGTGATGTGGATAAAGATGGATAAGTCTCTCTACTCATTCTCCTAGAGAAAAATTGTTTATGGAATAAGATATATAGTAGACGCTAATACCTCCATGGCTTTGACTGTGTTCTTTGGGATGAAGCTGGGGACCACCTTAGTAGTCTGGGATGTCAGAAACAGCGCAGGGGCAGGCACCAGATTTTGGATCTCAATACTCTCAGTTTGAATCCTAAAGCTGTGTGGTGCTACATAAGTATTTAACCTCTTTGAACCTCAATTCCTTCATCTCCAAAATGGGACTAATACATGCCTTGAAGGACTGTTGTGAAGATTAAGGGAGACTCTAAATGTAAAACACCAACATAACGCCTAGCTTGTGATAAATGTTTAAGAAAAGGAAAATGTTTGTTTCCTTCCACCAAAAGTTGTTGTAGGGTTAAGTGACTTAATATTTATAAAAGTGATTTGTAAACTACAAAGTGCTAATCACACATCAGTCTTTATAAATGTTACTTTAAGCCTGTATTTAATACGCACTTGGTTCTTTTGGGAAGCTTCAGGCAACACATATATGGCTTAGAACTGATATAGGAATTCTGCCAGATAATCCAAAGCCAAATTTTAGAGAGTATTCATTTCCTCCCAAGAAAAAGCATATAATGATATAACAAAGAACTAACTTTATTACTTGGAATGACTACTATTTCTTGTCTTCTGAATGCCAAAATACTCCAAGGGTAGGTAAGAAAATACATAGGGTAGGAGTGGACAGGGCAAGAGAAAGACAAGAAGGAAAACCGGGGCAGTGGAACATTCTACCATGGGATGATTGAATATGGCTTGTAATCCTAATTACTTTAGGGAATGGAAAACCATTTAAAAATGTAGTTTATTTTGAAAGACACATTTATTTGACACTTACAAGTAGATAGATATCACAAAATAGGTCTGGGAAACGCTGATTGGGCTTTTCTCTTCTTGGGCTCAAGAGAGACTTCCTAGGAACAGGAGGTTATTCTGGAAGTTCCCGTGTGTGTGTGTGTGTGTGTGTGTGTGTGTATGTGTGTATGTGTAGGAAAAGCTTAAGTTGTGCAAGTCAAGTCATGAGTGCTTCCTGGCAAAAGCTGATGCCACTTGAGAGTTAGACCCTGAGAATGTAGTGCCCTGGGAGAAATACTGTATACCCCTCAGGGGGGCCACTAAAAATAGAAACTGAATGTTTAAGTCACTAGAGCACAGAGTATATACAGGCTTCTCCTGTGAGCAGGAAGCAATTGGAATTCATTAAATCCAAGTTAATACTCTGTGGGGATGTTTCTTCATAAATCAGGGTCCTAATGTACAGAGACTTGTTCAAAGTCTTCGAAGATATCTTAGAAGAATCAAGGTCTTAGGTCAATCTGATATGGAATTACTAGGCAACGAGTCACAGGAGAAGAAACAGCATTAAGGCAGAGAGCTGGCTTTGGAGTTAAACCAGCCGGACACTGCCCCTTACTTTGTGACTTTGGTCAACTTGCTCAACTACAAGCTTCAAGGTTTTCATTTAGAAGATGAAGATAATAATAATAAGTACATTATGGCACCGGTGTGAGGAGGAAATGAGAAAATGTGTGTACAGATTTTAGCACTGCGTCCAGCAAATAACAGGTAGATATGACTATGAAAAACTATTATTCATAAAATACTGACAAGAATACACTATCATGGGGATAGGGCCCTCCAACCAAGGGCCCTTTGTGGAACTATGTGAGGAATGTAGGGGCTGTCCTGAAGAATGTTCTGTGCTAATTTTAACTGAAAGTGAAAAATGACTGCTTAGATAACAAGAACCAAACAAAATGAGAATCTAATTCTAATATATCCTTTAAATGTCTCTTTAGATAGTAGTTACATTAAACTAAGTAGAAACAGCCTCACCCTAGAAGATGCATCTCTTGAACTTGGAAATTGTCTTTGTGCCCGTAGAAATGAAAGCATACGTTTGTTTTCAGATCTGGGGAAGGCATCATTTAAAAATATATTTTATTATATACTAGTCAGCTAGAGGAGCTACATTAAAAATGCTATGTTCTAGTAAGTATCTGCAAAATACATTCAAACTTGTACTTGATCTGCGTTTAGTTCTTTTTGGTCACTTTGGCCAACAAAATAGATGGCCCAGAATAGACCTGGAAATTCTACCAGATAATCCAAAGCCAAATGAACTGCATTCATTTTTTTTTTTGGAAGAAAAATTTTACAATCATTAACAAAAGTTCACTTTATTATTTGGAACAACGACCATCTTTCTTCTTCTGAACATTAATATGCTCCAGTGTAGGTACCTGTTGAAAGACAGAGGGAAGATGATGCGTCATCTTCAACGTGTTCCTTCTCCTCATTGTCTGCACTTTGGCGCTGCCTGCAGTCTGTGCCAAATCAATTGTGAAATCTACCTGGAGGGGTGTGGGGAGTTCCCAAAGAAGGCAAAACAAAGCCCCAACTAGAGTGAATGTTCTGAGAGAGGTGGAAGAGGGAATGATTCTCACTCAGGGCAGATTTTGTCTTGACACCACTGAGATTTGCATCTGCAATCCCCAAACCCTCTTGGATGGTTGTTCATTAACATGGTCATTGAAGGCCATGCCTTGTTACAGTCAGCAGGTATAATTTGTTCAGGTGTTTTTTTTGTGTGTGTGTGTGAAAATAAGTATATTCTTTTATACATAAAATATTAGCATTATAGTGTTCCATAATGCAGTCATAAAAGTAGAAGGTAATAGTAAGAGAGTATAGCTGAATAAAATCAAAATTTATCTGGTGGTCCAGTGGTTGACTCCACACTTCCAGTGCAAGGGATGCAAGTTCAATCCCTGGTCGGGGAACTAAGATCCCACATGCCATGCGACGCGGCCAAGAAAATATTTAAAAAAAAATCAAATTATCACAGTGTTTCCAAGAGTCACCAATTCATTATCACAAAGTAGAGCCATGGCTAAGAAAAGATTGAAAATCAGGATGGGAAGAACAGTCTGGGAAAGAGCTGAACAAGGTTTACAATAAGGCAGTAGCCGTGGGGCTGGAAAGGAGAGGGAGGTGTAAAGAGAAGGGGGTAGAGTGTATGTAAGGGGTGAGATAGAGGGAATAGTCTAAGATGCCTCTCTGGCGTCTGGACTGGTAGACTGCGAGGATGCTGAAGCTATTCCCTGAGATCAGAAAAAACAGAAAGAGAGCAAGTATGGTGGAAAAGATAATGTGTTTGCATTGGATAGTTGAATCATCAGATATAACCAAATAGCAAATGGATTTTAAGATCTTATTTTCTAGAATAGCATTTAAAATAAAAGGCGATTAAATATAAAGCTAGATTATACATCAACAGTATTTGGTGCTCTAAACAAGTACAATTCAGTCACGCCACAGATCTGCCTTTTGTGAGTCAATAAAATTTAAATGGATTAGACTACTCATTAGTACAGTCAATTTGGAAAATATTATATAAATATCAAGAGAATTGAAAATATTAATATTTTTATTTAATACTTTTATTTCTAGGAGTCTGTTCTAAGAAACTAATCACAGATACAGACAATTGCAAAAAGATGTATACTGCAATAATTAAAGGAGCAAAAAATTGAGATCAACTTGAGAATCCAGTAATAGTAAATTAAATCATGATACATACATCTATAGGGCAGAATATTAGGTAGCCATTAAAAATAGTTTTCTTGAAGACTCTAAAACTGTGGATGCATTCGTTTTCTCTAGCTACACCACAAATCACACCAAAACATATTAGCTTAATACAACAGGCATATATTACCTCACCCAATTTCCCAGGATTGGCTGGGAAGTGGCTTCTCTGGTGGTTCTGGCTCAGGGTGCCTTGTGAGATCTCAGTTGGGCTGTTGGCCTGGGCTATAGTATTCTCAAGGCTTGACTGGGGCTGGAGAAGCCTTTTCCAAGCTCATGCATGTGGTTATTGGCAGGCTTTCTGGGTGTTGGCTGGGGGGCCTCAGTTCCTCACCTGTCATAAGGTTGTTCACAATATGGCAGCTAGTTTCCCCCAGAGTGAGAGAGAGAGAGAGAGAGAGAGAAAGGCAGCGGGAGGCAGCCAGCCCAATGTGAAAGCTGAAGTCATGTATAACCTAATTTCCTAAATGACATTCCTTCGCTTCTGTCATGTGCTGTTGACGGCACAGACAAATCTTGGTGTAAGGAGTGGGGAGTACACAAGGGTGTGCCTCGCAGGAGGTAAGGATCAATGAGGAACACCTTGGAGACTGACTGTCACAGTAGGACAATGCTGATGATAAAAATAACTGAGCAAATAAAGAATATTAGAGAGACCTTAATTACTCAAAAAATGAGAAAGTCGACAACGTGAAGATGTCAGAATATTAACTATGTATCTCTCTGTTGCAGGACTACAACAGTTTGTCTTATTTTCTTCTTTATAGTAGGATATTTCACAAAATTTTTATAATTAGCATGTATTTCATTTATTATAGTTTTCATAAATGCTAAGAAACCTCAGAAAATATGTTGAGCTTTTAATGCTATTATTTTTGCATGGACTCAAAGTTGTTCCAATAAAACACAAGTCATTGACTAAAAAAAAAATACTGATGTATTCTACTAATTTAGTACAGCTAGTTAAGCTTAGGATCAAGAGATTATACTTTGATTTCTTTTTGAACAGCTCCATATATTTCCTAGAATATTTTGTAGAAATTCAAATGTAATAACTGGCTCCTAGGTTGATAACAATTAAGATGTTTTTGATTTTCAGTTTTCCCACTTTATCAAAAGGTACCATGTACCTAGGCTAGACAATCTCTAAGGAAACTTTTAATTCTGAAATTCTTTGATTTATAGCAGCTCTTTGTTAAAAACTTAATAAGTACAAGACACAGAGGTTTCTTAGCCAACTGTACTACAGCCCAAGATTCATGAGGAATTTGAAGGTGTTTTTTGGAAAGAAAAGTTGAGGCAAATGTTTATTTTTTTACTTGCGCCATGAAATCTAGGCCTTGTCCCAACACACCAGAGGCTGGCATTTGGAGATGTAAAGGAATACAGAAATTTTCTGCAGCATTTACAGAGTTTCAGTAGCTCCTGCATGGAGTGGGGCATATTTGTGGACTCATTTAGTCCTGAGAAGTGTCTGCAGATACCCCAACAAATGTCTTTCTTGGAGTTTTAATGTTTACTGGTATATCCTTCTGCAGGATATCCGCTCTGCTTGTCTTCCTGCATGAGAGAGTACAGATGTTCCTGAAAGCATCTTTGCATGGATGTACTTGAAGCAAGATGCTGAGAGAAGGGGGTGAAGCTTGGAGGGAGGTGTTGGAGAGAGGAAGGCAGGGCTTTCCAGGCTACGGTCACATAAGCTTTTCTCTAGGAAATGGATGCGCTTTTTTATGAGAATGAGCTCTTGCTGTTACAGAGGCCAGAGATGTTCTAGTACAATTTCAATTGTTCAAAATTCAAATATCCCCATTATGATGACACTCTTGGATGTTCTGTTTGTCTCACTGAGGTCCTGAGATTGCAATTTAATGTGTTTCAGTTGGTGAGTGTTCTAAAAAATGAAATTACTAAAACATTTATCAGTGTCTGAGAAATAGTAGTCCTGGAGATAGAATAGGGAGGTCCAAAGAAAAAGGAAGACTTGATTTGACTCCAAGCAAGTAAACTGAATGAGTGATTACAAAATCTAGTCGAAAGAACTCTATAAACATATCTTAAAGTGCTACTCATATGATAAAGCTACTGCCCCTGAAAAAAGGGGATTCACAACAAGGACTCTAAGATGTAGGTGACCACACATGCAAATAAATAGTTAAATGTTTAATAACCCATGGTGTATTGTACTCTTGAGTGTGACAAGGTGCTTCCTTGAAGATGGAAAGTACTGAGATCTGCCCCCAGGGAGCTGCAGACTTACTAGAGAGGCAGAAATGCCTTGAGGATATTGCTGTCAAAAAGTCAAAGAGACAAACTTAGAAGTCCATGTGTACACTGTGATGATAAACACATTCTAAAAAAGGGGGGGACTGAACTCTCAAAATGGCATGGAAAGCAATGCACACAAAATAATTCAAACTGCAGTTTGTGGGCTAATACCCACCTGTTCCACTGGAAGTACAGTAGGGCTTCTAGACACATGTTTGTGCTAAACCAAACCAAATCAGTGTGCCAATGAATGCAGAAACTACTTGGCCGTGGTCAAGTCACAAGGCAGATGGAGAATCCATAAAGATGGGTCTGAGAAAAAAAAAAAACCTGCTGATCTCATCTTTCCCCAACATTTTTCCAAAGGACAACAGCCTGCCCTACAGCTTAAAAGAAATGAATGAATAATGAACACAGAGAGAATAAGATGGAGAGGAGGCCCACTTAGAAGTCCGACCTTCACACTGTGGTGTACAGCCATGAACTTCTGGCTTCTCCCAACCAAGTCCTTAACTGTATTAAACATGGCACAAATCATAAAGGAAGTGTCCACAGAGGGACGTATGACGATACTAAAGTCCATCTCCTTATAGAATGACTATCAGGCTCTCCTTCTTCTTATCCTCATTATTGTGAAGCAAGGCCAGTTCTCTGAGATGAGAAAAGAATTTCAGAACTTACAAAATGGAAAAGGCATGAAAGTTGCCCAGCTTGAGGAAGAAAGGAAAGAGGGAAAAGAGATGATCTCCCACTCACCACCCCCAGGACTACGTGTCAAACGAGGAGTAATTAATATTTAATGCGTGTTTGCAATGTGCTGTATAGCAGGAATAACTTATGTGCATTATTTCATATATACCTTGTCATAATTCAATGAAATTGGTCTCCTTGTTTTGCTAATGAAAAAAGTCAGAGAATCAAGCATGTCAATGATTTGTAAAAAGTAATACCAGCTATAAGTGGCAGACTCCATTTTTGAAGTATACCATTTTACTCCAAAGTCCATCCTTTTTCCCCTCCTCAATGTTTCTTTCCTAAGCAAAATTAATGCACTGCATAAATTAATCCATGCAGCACCGCTGAGGTGGAATCGGCTCTCCGCTGTTCTTTGGGAAAGTCAAGTTTGCTTTTATAAGACGTTACAAAAAAACCTGAATGAACTTTTTGGCCAACCCAGCACCTGAGGGCCTTGCTTTTCCCTCAGGTGTCCTTAAGAGCCACCTCCTCACTTCATTCTGTTCTCTGCCTAGCTGTCACCTCCCTGAAGACATCTTCCCTTCTGTCATTCTCAGTCACCTTATCTTCCCAACTTTTCTTCACAACACTTATCCCAATTTGACATTATACATCTCTTTGTGCATATGCTTATTTTTTGACTCTTACATTAGAATGTATGCTTCATAGAGGCAGAAACTTTGTTTTGTTTACTGCTATGTCCATAGAACCTAGATCTGGAATTTAAGAGATGTCCTATACATATAGAGAACAGACTGGTGGTTGCCAAAGGGTAAGGGGGTTGGGGGGAGGGATGAAGTGGGAGGCTAGGGTTAGCAGATGTAAGCTTTTATATACAGAATGGATAAACAAGGTCCTACTGTACAGCACAGAGAACTATATTCAATATCGTATGATAAACCATAATGGAAAAGAATGTAAAGAAAAAAGAATGTATATATATGTATAGCTGAATCACTTTGCTGTACAGCAGTAATTAACACAACATTGTAAATCAACTGTACTTCAATTTAAAAAATAATAAAATGCATACGTGACGTTAAAAAAATAAAAAATAAAACCAAGTAAGAAACTAAAAAGAAAAAGAGAGAGATGTCCTATACATACTTGTTGGCTCAATGAATTCATAAGTGTATTGTTGTGACTATTTCTTAAGCAGAGGAGAAAAATCGTAACCAGCCTCAAGTCTGTTATGCTAACCTCTATCCTTCCCTCCTCCACTTTCCTTCCAAATTTGACTGAAAAATCAACCCTCAGTTTTCCTATTCACCTGTCTTATGGTCAAATTCACGACCAATGTAGGTGAAGACAGTTGTGGCACCGACGGCCACATCCACCAACACCCGTGTTTCCTCTCCCTCCATGAGGCATGCTTGCTTACAGGGGACTACTCATCCAAGAACTGTAGTTCCCCAAACCTTCTCCTTGCATCTTGGGACAGCCATACAATTAGTTTTCAATGATGGAATATGAACAGAAGTTGTTCCAGAGTTGGCTTTATTAGTAGCAAGTATGCCTTCTACACTTTTCCCCTTTTCTCCAGCTCAGTGTGGATAATGGTGATAAGGTCCTAGGGGTGGTGGAGCCAAGAGATGGAAGGAGTCCGGGTCTCTGAATCATGGTGTGGAGGAAAACCACTCACTACCCCGAGGCAGAGCGTCAACATTTCAGATGAGTGAAAATAAACTTCTATTAGATTAAGTCACTGCAAATTTAGGGTTTGCTTCAATATCTGTGTTATCAATATTTATAAATTGCTGAGTAAAATTTTAGGGAACAAGGATTTGGTGGAACTCTTGAAACAGTTTTGCAGTCATTTTGGACTAGAAGAAATGTCAAAGATACTTCTTGTTCTCTAATTTTCAATGTCTAGTTTTACAGTACTCTTAAAAGAGGACTCTCCTAAGAGAAACCCACACAACTCTTTTGCCTTTTGATGTATAAATTGGTCCCTACTTATCCATGCAAAAAGCCAAGTAGAAGAATTTGTGGATAAAGACTTTTACAGATAGTAGGGAATCTCTTATCAGGCCAAACCAACGCTGTCTCCATGATATTGTGTCTTGTGCTTTCAGGGATTGAGAACATATGACTGCCTTTCCCTGAAATGTGATTGAGATCACTGGACAGCTATTTGGGATGTCCCCCTGGAACCAGGTTGTCAGGTTAAATAAAGATAGTGCAGTCGATGCTCTGCACAATTTGTTTTGCTGCTACTTCTGTTGTAAGCCTTGAAAAGAAGTGTATTAATTTTCTGATATGCATGTCTTGCCTTTTACTGAAAGGAATTATTTCTCATCTTTGTGCAGATTCAGTAGGTCCGCTGAGAAAGCATTTGGTCGATTGCCTGCATTAAGGTGTGAAGGGCTCTTTATGGGACAATGGTGTTCTCCTGGTCTCCTTACCAAGTTGTTGTAGAGACAGGCAGAAAATATTTATAATCTAGCCCTGCTGCTTCTTTGTCACATGGCTCACCACCAGTCTTACCCTTCCTACCTGGCTTGAAACAGCAGCTAGTAAATGAAGGATGAACTAATTACAATAATCTACATAGGAGAGTTGGTACAATATTGTTTCCTAGAATTAGGCAAAGTTTGTTTAATGATGCTCTTTCATTAAGCAGATAAACAATAAAGGAAGGAAGGAAGGAGGGAACGAAGGAAGGAAGGATGAAAGAAGCTGGTTAGAGAAGAAATGAACTGGAAGTCCCTATGCTTGATTTTGTCAGCCATCAGGCTCATCTTTCAGGATTATTGCTTTGATCATATAGAAGTTGTATCACAACTGTTCTCCTAAGCAGTATGAACTAAAGAGACAAAGCCATTTTTAAAATTTCTTATTGATATAAAATACATATATTGAAATGTGTATTTACCTTAAGCATATTTCTTGATGAATTTTTCACAAACTGAACAGACTTGTGAAACTAGCACCCAGATCAAAAACAAACATAACCAGCCTCTGTAGAAGCCCTCCCACGTTCCCTTCTAGTCATAAGATTAACCACTATCCTGAATTCCAACAGCATAGCTTACTTTTCCCTCTTTTTGTAATGTATACGAATGGAATCATACAACAGGTATTTTTTTGTACATTTTTGCTGAGTATTTTTTGGTAAGATTTACCCTATTGTTGCATATACCCGTAAACCATTCATTCTCAGTGCTGTATAAAAGTCCATGGAGTAAATATGTCACAATTTATTTATACACTCTACCACTGATAGACATCTGGATAATATCCAGTTTGATTTGGGGCTATTACAAATAGCACTGCTGTGAACATTCCAGTGAAGACTTTTGGCAAATTTAAGTGCATATTTGTGCTAAATATATATATATTATATATATCATATATATATTATATATATATATATAGAGAGAGAGAGAGAGAGAGAGAGAGAAGAATTAGTTGACACTGCTAAACAGTTTTACAAGTGCTTGTATCAGTTCTCACTACTACCAGCAGTGTATAAAGATCTGAGTTGCTTTTATCTTTGCCAATTTTATCTCTGGAATTTTATGTCTTTATTGTTTTAGTCAGTCTGTAGGGTGTTTAATGGTATTATATTGTGGTCTAATTTGCATTTACTTGGTTACTAATGAACCAAGTATATTTGAGTATATTTTCATAAATGTATTGGCCACTTTGATATCCCCTTTATGAAATATCTGTTCAAGTCTTTTAACCCACTTCTCTATTGAGTTGTCTGCATTTTTCTTATTTATTTGTAGGAGTTCGTTATATGTTCTAGGTAATTATCTTTTCCCACCCTGTGGGTTGCCCTTTGACACTCTTAATGTTGTCCTCTGATGAACAGAAGCTCTTAATTTTATTTTATTTCATTAAACTTTTTTTATTGAAGTATTGTTGATTTACAATATTATATTAACTTCAGGTGTACAGCATAGTAATTCAATATTTTATAGATTATCCTCCATTAAAAAGTATTACAAAATAATGGCTATAATTCCCTGTGTTGTACAATATATCCTTATTGTTTATCTATTATATACATAGTAGTTTGTATCTTTTATTTTATTTTTTTAAGATTTTTTTTGATGTGGACCATTTTTAAAGTCTTTATTGAATTTGTTACAATACTGCTTCTCTTTTATGCTTTGTTTTTTTGGCCGCGAGGCATGTGTGATCTTAGCTACCTGACCAGGGAACAGGTGTGGGATCGAACCCGCACCCCTGCATTGGAAGGCGAAGTCTTAACCACTGGACCGCTAGGGAAGTCTCAGTAGTTTGTATCTTTTAATTCCCTACCCCTATCTTGCCCCTCTTCCTTTCCCTCTCCCCACTGGTAAGCACTAATTTCTTTTCTATATCTGTGAGTCTCTTTCTGTTTTGCTATATACAATTGTTTTATTTTTTAGATTCCACATGTAAGTGACAATGAACAGTATTTGTCTTCCTCTGTCTGACTTATTTCCCTAAGCATAATATTTTCTAGGTCCAGCCATGTTGCTGCAAATGGCATTATTTCATTCTTTTTTTATGGCTAATATTCCACTGTTTATATATACCACATCTTCTTTATCCATTCATCTGTTGATGGGCACTTAAGTTGCTTCCATATCTTGGCTATTGTAAATAGTGCTCCTATGAACATTGGGGTGCATGAATCTTTTTGAATGAGTGTCTTCATTTTTCCAGATATATACCCAGGAGTGGAATTGCTGGATCATATGGTAGTTCTATCTTTAGTTTTTTGAGGAACCTCCATACTGTTTCCCTCAGTGGCTGCACCAATTTACATTCCCACCAACAGTGTACAAGGCTTCCCTTTTCTCCACATCCTCACCAGCATTTGTTAATTGTAGACTTTTTGATGAGAACCATTCTCACAGGAGTGAGGTGATATCTCATTGTGGTTTTGATTTGCATTTCTCTAATAATTAGCAATGTAGAACATCTTTTCTTGAGCCTGTTGACCATCTGTCTTCTTTTGAAAAATGTCGGTTCAGGTCTTCTGCCCATTTTTTGATTGGGTTGTTTGTTTTTTTATATTGAGTTGTCTGAATAAATTATTGTCATATTATTAAACACTTTATAAACTCAAAATGCTGTTTTCTGGTGGACCAGCTTTAGGATTAAAGCTGACTCTATTATGGTCTGGGCAGAGTTTAAGCAGCGGACACGGTTTCTAAAAATTTGTCTTCCAGTCTGATGTCAAGGATCGTGCAGCTGCGGTGTTCTTCACGTCGAGGAGGCCCCAGGTTCATCATCTATGTACGCTGCCTCCTCTAGTCTCTGGAGAAAGGGCCCATTACCCTAAATACTATTTGTGCCCATTTTATGTTCCCATTACAGTTAATTACAGAAAAACGGTATTATACAACAAAGTGCTATAAAAAAACAAACAAACAAAATAATCACAGGAAATACCTTCAAGAATCATATAGGACTAAAAATAAGAGATCGCGATGTTACACTTCCAGACACGGAAAGATTTGTTTTACGAACCATTAGGTGTTTGTATATTTGGCTAAATCGTCGGCCACTCAACCGTGGATCCAGTCTTCTTCATCTTTATTGGCCTTCATGGTTCCTAGCACATTGCTGCACATGTAGTCCACGCATAATGTATACTTGTGGACTTTGATTTTTGAAAATGTAAAGTGTGACTTTAACAGATGTTATCTGTTCTTCATTTTCTATGCGCTTGGAGCTTGGAAAATGGATCTTTTAGTAGTAACCGTTTCTCTCTGGATGTGTTCTTTTCCTTAAAAAAAAAAAAAAGTGATAAAAAGAAAGGAAAACACACTCAAACATTAAAACGTTTTAAAGTCCCAAATCTCCCCTCTAGGAATGTGTAAACAGATAACTTAAGGACCGCCTCCTCTCACGGGTTAAATTTTCTCTCAATGTGATCTTGTTTTATTTTGAAATGCAAATATTTTTAAAAGGATACATCGTAAGCAACTGGAAAATTGGTTTTAAGCACATGTGATATAAGATTTCACAAATGTTTAGGATCATGGTGTTATTTCCATGACTATGAGATTTCATAAACACGTCATATAGCAACTATTTATGGTTTAGTATCTTTCTGCATCAGAGGTGGCTCATTAAACAAAGGGTATTTTCTATCCATTACTGTAGATAGCTATGTTTGGTTGTATTTTAAATGAACATTTTACACATAGATCTGTGCAAAATGTAAAAATTTCCCCCTCAGGGTATATATCTGCTGTAAGTGCACATAGAATGAGCACTGTTTAATCCCACGAACCTGCAGCCAGCCCTACATAGGTAAACTGATATCACACGCAAAATCAATTATTTTTCCTGTGCTGCGTTTAGAATACTTGCTGCTCCAACTACCGAATTAATAGACATTTCATTGACTCTTCAACCTAAGACAATATTAATTTTGTTGACTTATCCTTAACATACAGTCGAATTAAAACTATAGAGGAAAATCTCTTTTTCTTATTACACTGCTGAAAAAAAAAGCTCTCTCATATTCAGTGATATCTGTTTCTCATTTGTCTTTGGGGAAAGGGATGCCAAAGGGTTGCCTTGTTTCCCCCTTCAGACATTCAGAACCTCACCAAACTGCCGTCAAACCAGGATACACACACCAGCATGGGATTTTTTTTCGTCCTCGGGATCATAGTTAATAAACTTGATTAGTTTGTAAAGCACTCCAAGCCACCAGCCCACAGCAGGTTGAGCCAATACCTTCCCTCACTCCCTGTTCCTTCTAGACCACCAGGGCTCTGGTTTGTATTTTTAAACTTGGGTTAAATTGTGGCATAACCACAAACCATTGTATGCTATTAACAGTGGGGTTCCAATGAATGACTGACAAACAAAATCTTAGCACACAAACTCTACTCCGCTCAATGGTAAACACATGTTATTAATGAAACGTTTCTAACGGGCCCAGGCAATTTGAAGTCTGTCTTGACTGACGATACCGTATTTTGCTATCTGGGCTAAACAAACAAAATAAAACTTTTAAAAATAGTATGCTAGAAGAATATGTTTTGGTGCAGCACAAAGGTATCATTTGCTGCTCTGGATTCTGAATTTAACTTCCCCTCCTCCAAACCTAACTTAGAGTGTCATATTTCTCCGGGGTTCAAAGACAGTGGATAGTTCCTGTATCTTTCTTAAGAAGATCTGGATGGTGTTATTCAACCAAGGGTATTACATGGGCCACGGCAGGGAGATCCAGGTGAATATCGTTTTATGTGCAGTTCCAAGGCTCAGAATCAAGTTGCTCAGAGAAAATGACTACTGTGCGGTAGGATGCTAAATAAAGATCAGATCTGATTCATCCTCAGCTTCCTCTAAGTTCACGAGGTAGGTGAGTGGAGACTTTGTTCAGTGTATTTGATATTTTCCTTTATCAGTAACACTGGCTACTTAGTATGTAGGTATCCATGAAAATAGACAGTGAGACTTTTGTGTCATTTTTCCAAACTCCTGTTTAACATAAAGGGTTAGCAAACCCCAAACCAAATAAAACAACACCGGCATCAGATTTGAGATGTCTTTGAAACATTCCAATGTTTTGGACCACCAAACTCGAACCCACGATGGTTGCATTTCGTTTTGATCAAATTGGGCAGTGCTTCCTCAAGCTGGTTTGCGTTTCTTTCCTTCAAATTTACCCTGACTCTGTTACAGTAACCAGAGAATTACAGAAGAACAATGTACTGTTAATCTGTTCTGCAGCATTCTTTTGAAAAGAAATTGTGTAATGAGGAAAGGAGGGAAGGACCCTAATTTCAGAGTGACACCAATCAAAAGAGTTCCTAATGTCAAATGTTTCTAGGGATGGATTATCACTGTCTTTAACAACATCAATGTAGCCAATCAAAGGTAAAAACTTTATACAAACAACATATTCATGCTGTAAATTATTCTTTTCCCTGAATTAACTAGGTTACTTTCCCTCCACTGAATTGACCAGGTTGAAAATTAAACTGAGTGAGTGTACCCTACAATGGTTTAAAGGCAACGTTGAAGAAGAAACGTCTAGGATCTGCACTGATGGACGAGTGCGTCAGTGAATAAGTCTAACCAACCCTACTCACTCTTGACTTCTTTTCTGGTCTCTGTTGCACGATGCCTTATTCCCACCCGAGAGCACTGCCTCTGTTTTCTGCCTTCCACTTGCCCAGTTAGCTTGCCTGGGATCTGTGGGGTCTTTCTACTTGCTGCAGTGTCCTTACTGTTTAATTTTCTCTGCAGGATGGCATAGACAGGAGCATGGGGTTCCCAGCACCATCGTTTTGGTGCCCAGGGTCTTCCTCCTGCTCTCAGGTGGCCTGTTAGGACACTGACTTGCAAAGCAGACTGCCATCGCTCTTCCAAACTAAAACCTTCCTACTTGCTATCACTTTCTCTAAAGCCCCTGCTGGTAGACTTGATCATCTAAGAATACTCAGGCCAAGGTGGTAATGATGAACTCAATGTGTATTTTAAAATAGAGTGCTTGGAAAGACCAAGCCTTAAAACACATTAATGAGTCATAATTGGTAAACACTGAATATGATATTAAGAATAAAGGAAGAGGGAGGGGCAAGATGGCGGAAGAGTAAGACGCGGAGATCACCTTCCTCCCCACAGATACATGAGAAATACATCTACACGTGGAACTGCTCCTACAGAACACCCACTGAACGCTGGCAGAAGACGTCAGACCTCCCAAAAGGCAAGAAACTCCCCACGTACTTGGGTAGGGCAAAAGAAAAAAGAAATAACAGAGACAAAAGAATAGGGACGGGACCTGCACCAGTGGGAGGGAGCTGTGAAGGAGGAAAGGTTTCCACACACTAGGAAGCCCCTTCGTGGGCAGAGACTGCGGGTAGCAGAGGGGGGAAGCTTCGGAGCCACGGAGGAGAGCGCAGCCACATTGGTGCGGAGGGCAAAGCGGAGATTCCCGCACAGAGGAGCGGTGCCGACCAGCACTCACCAGCCCGAGGGGCTTGTCTGCTCAGCCGCCGGGGCGGGCGGGGCTGGGAGCTGAGGCTCGGGCTTCGGTGCGAGCTGGGAGGGAGTCCGGGAAAAAGACTGCAGCTGCCAAAGAGGCAAGAGAATTTTTCTTGCCTCTTTGTTTCGCGGCGCGCAAGGAGAGGGGATTCAGAGCGCCGCCTAAACGAGCTCCAGAGACGGGCGCGAGCCGCGGCTATCAGCGCGGATCCCACAGCAACAGGGACGCAGAGGGAAAAACGGAGAGATTCCCGCACAGAGGCTCGGCGCCGAGCAGCACTCACCAGCCTGAGAGGCTTGTCTGCTCACCCGCCGGGGCGGGCGGGGGCTGGGAGCTGAGGCGCGGGCTTCGGTCGGATCCCAGGGAGAGGACTGGGGTTGGCTGCGTGAACACAGCCTGAAGGGTCTGGCGCACCACAACTAGCCGGGAGGGTGCACGAGAAAAAGTCTGCAGCTGCCGAAGAGGCAGGAGACTTTTTCTTGCCTCTTTGTTTCGCGGCGTGCAAGGAGAGGGGATTCAGAGCGCCACTTAAACGAACTCCAGAGACGGGCGCGAGCCGCGGCTATCAGCGCAGACCCCAGAGACGGGCATGAGACGCTAAGGCTGCTGCTGCCGCCACCAAACAGCCTGTGGGTGAGCACAGGTCATTCTCCACACCGCCCCTCCCGGGAGCCTGTGCAGCCCGCCACGGCCAGGCTCCCGTAATCCGGGGACAACTTCCCCGGGAGAGCGCACGGCGCGCCTCAGGCTGCTGCAACGTCACGCCGGCTTCTGCCGCCGCAGGCTCGCCCCGCCTCCTCTGTACCGCTCCCTCCCCCCGGCCTGACTGAGCCAGAGCCCCCGAATCAGCTGCTCCTTTAACCCCGTTCTGTCTGGGCGGGGAACAGACGCCCTCAGGCGACCTACATGCAGAGGCGGGTCCAAATCCAAAGCTGAACCCCGGGAGCTGTACGAACAAAGAAGAGAAAGGGAAATCTCTCCCAGCAGCCTCAGAAGCAGCGGATTAAAGCTCCACAAACAACTTGATGTGCCTGCATCTGTTGAATACCTGAATAGACAACGAATCATCCCAAATTTAGGAGATGGACTTTGGGAGCAGGATATATTAACTTTTCCCCTTTTCCTTTTTTTTGTGAGTGTAGATGTGTATGCTTCTGGGTGAGATTTTGTCTGTATAGCTTTGCTCTCACCGTTAGTCCTAGGGTTAGGTCCGTCCGTTTTTTTTTTTTTTTTTTTGGCTTAAAAATTTTTTTTTCCCTAATAAATCTTTTCTTAATAATTTTTTCCTTATTTTCTATTTTTAAAAAAATTTTTAATAAGTTTTTTCATATTTTTTATTTTAAAAAATTAAAAAATTTTTTTTCTTAATAAATTTTTTCTAAATAATTTTTTCTTATTTTTAGTATAAAAAATTAATAAATCTATTTTTAAAAATTAAAAAAAAATTTTTTTTTCTTAATAAATTTACTCTTAATAATTTTTTTCTTATTTTTTATTATAATTGCTTTATTTTATTTTATTTTATCCTCTTTTTTCTTTCTTTCCATTTTTTCTCCCTTTTATTCTGAGCCGTGTGGATGAAAGGCTCTTGGTGCTCCAGCCAGGCATCAGGGCTGTGCCTCTGAGGTGGGAGAGCCAACTTCAGGACACTGGTCCACAAGAGACCTCCCAGCTCCACGTAATACCAAACGGCGAAAATCTCTCACAGATCTCCATCTCAACATCAAGACCCAGCTTCACTCAACGACCAGCAAGCTACAGTGCTGGACACCCTATGCCAAACAACTAGCAAGAGAGGAACACAGCCCCATCCATTAACAGAGAGGCTGCCTAAAATCATAATAAGGCCACAGACACCCCAAAACACACCACAAGACGTGGACGAACCCACCAGAAAGACAACATCCAGCCTTATCCACCAGAACACAGGCACTAGTTCCCTCCACCAGGAAACCTACACAACCCACTGAACCAACCTTAGCCACTGGGGACAGATACCAAAAACAACGGGAACTACGAACCTGCAGCCTGTGAAAAGGAGACCCCAAACACAGTAAGATAAGCAAAATGAGACGACAGAAAAACACACAGCAGATGAAGGAGCAGGGTCCAAACACACCAGACCTAACAAATGAAGAGGAAATAGGTAGTCTACCTGAAAAAGAATTCAGAATAATGATA
Source organism: Eubalaena glacialis (assembly GCF_028564815.1). NCBI lineage: Eukaryota > Metazoa > Chordata > Mammalia > Artiodactyla > Balaenidae > Eubalaena > Eubalaena glacialis. The sequence continues at coordinate 122,387,348 of NC_083720.1, read as the reverse complement.
GTAAGGATGATCCAAAGTCTTGGAAATAGAATAGACAAAATGCAAGAAACATTTAACAAGGACGTAGAAGAACTAAAGAGGAACCAAGAAACGATGACAAGCACAATAAATGAAATTAAAAATACTCTAGATGGGATCAATAGCAGAATAACTGAGGCAGAAGAACGGATAAGTGACCTGGAAGATAAAATGGTGGAAATAACTACTGCAGACCAGAATAAAGAAAAAAGAATGAAAAGAACTGAGGACAGTCTCAGAGACCTCTGGGACAACATTAAACGCACCAACATTCGAATTATAGGGGTCCCAGAAGAAGAAGAGAAAAAGAAAGGGACTGAGAAAATATTTGAAGAGATTATAGTTGAAAACTTCCCTAATATGGGAAAGGAAATAGTTAATCAAGTCCTGGAAGCACAGAGAGTCCCATACAGGATAAATCCAAGGAGAAACACACCAAGACAAATATTAATCAAACTATCAAAAATTAAATATAAAGAAAACATATTAAAAGCAGCAAGGGAAAAACAACAGATAACACACAAGGGCATCCCCATAAGGTTAACAGCTGATCTTTCAGCAGAAACGCTGCAAGCCAGAAGGGAGTGGCAGGATATACTTAAAGTGATGAAGGAGAAAAACCTACAACCAAGATTACTCTACCCAGCAAGGATCTCATTCAGATTTGATGGAGAAATTAAAACCTTTACAGACAAGCAAAAGCTGAGAGAGTTCAGCACCACCAAACCAGCTTTACAACAAATGCTAAAGGAACTTCTCTAGGCAAGAAACACAAGAGAAGGAAAACACCTACAATAACAAACCCAAAACATTTAAGAAAATGGGAATAGGAACATACATATCGATAATTACCTTAAATGTAAATGGATTAAATGCTCCCACCAAAAGACACAGACTGGCTGAATGGATACAAAAACAAGACCCATATATATGCTGTCTACAAGAGACCCACTTCAGACCTAGAGACACATACAGACTGAAAGTGAGGGGATGGAAAAAGATATTCCATGCAAATGGAAATCAAAAGAAAGCTGGAGTAGCAATTCTCATATCAGACAAAATAGACTTTAAAATAAAGACAATTACAAGAGACAAAGACGGACACTATATAATGATCAAGGGATCGATCCAAGAGGAAGGTATAACAATTGTAAATATTTATGCACCCAACATAGGAGCACCTCAATACATAAGGCAAATACTAACAGCCATAAAAGGGGAAATCAACAGTAACACAATCATAGTAGGGGACTTTAACACCCCACTTTCACCAATGGACAGATCATCCAAAATGAAAATAAATAAGGAAACACAAGCTTTAAATGATACATTAAACAAGATGGACTTAATTGATATTTATAGGACATTCCACCCAAAAACAACAGAATACACATTTTTCTCAAGTGCTCATGGAACATTCTCCAGGATAGATCATATCTTGGGTCACAAATCAAGCCTTGGTAAATTTAAAAAAATTGAAATCGTATCAAGTATCTTTTCCGACCACAACGCTATGAGACTAGATATCAATTACAGGAAAAGATCTGTAAAAATTACAAACACATGGAGGCTACACAATACACTACTTAATAACGAAGTGATCACTGAAGAAATCAAAGGGGAAATCAAAAAATACCTAGAAACAAATGACAATGGAGACACGACGATCCAAAACCTATGGGATGCAGCAAAAGCAGTTCTAAGAGGGAAGTTTATAGCAATACAAGCCTACATCAAGAAACAGGAAACATCTCGAATAAACAACCTAACCTTGCACCTAAAGCAATTAGAGAAAGAAGAACAAAAAAACCCCAAAGCTAGCAGAAGGAAAGAAATCATAAAGATCAGATCAGAAATAAATGAAAAAGAAATGAAGGAAACAATAGCAAAAATCAATGAAACTAAAAGCTGGTTCTTTGAGAAGATAAACAAAATTGATAAACCATTAGCCAGACTCATCAAGAGAAAAAAGGAGAAGACTCAAATTAATAGAATTAGAAATGAAAAAGGAGAAGTAACCACTGACACTGCAGAAATACAAATGATCATAAGAGATTACTACAAGCAACTCTATGCTAATAAAATGGACAACCTGGAAGAAATGGACAGATTCTTAGAAATGCACAACCTGCCGAGACTGAACCAGGAAGAAATAGAAAATATGAACAGACCAATCACAAGCACTGAAATTGAAACTGTGATTAAAAATCTTCCAACACACAAAAGCCCAGGACCAGATGGCTTCACAGGCGAATTCTATCAAACATTTAGAGAAGAGCTAACACCTATCCTTCTCAAACTCTTCCAAAATATTGCAGAGGGAGGAACACTCCCCAACTCATTCTACGAGGCCACCATCACCCTGATACCAAAACCAGGCAAAGATGTCACAAAGAAAGAAAACTACAGGCCAATATCACTGATGAACATAGATGCAAAAATCCTCAACAAAATACTAGCAAACAGAATCCAACAGCACATTAAAAGGATCATACACCATGATCAAGTGGGGTTTATTCCAGGAATGCAAGGATTCTTCAATATACGCAAATCAATCAACGTGATACATCATATTAACAAATTGAAGGAGAAAAACCATATGATCATCTCAATAGATGCAGAGAAAGCTTTCGACAAAATTCAACACCCATTTATGATAAAAGTCCTGCAGAAAGTAGGCATAGAGGGAACTTTCCTCAACATAATAAAGGCCGTATATGACAAACCCACAGCCAACATTGTCCTCAATGGTGAAAAACTGAAACCATTTCCACTAAGATCAGGAACAAGACAAGGTTGCCCACTCTCACCACTATTATTCAACATAGTTTTGGAAGTGTTAGCCACAGCAATCAGAGACGAAAAAGAAATAAAAGGAATCCAAATCGGAAAAGAAGAAGTAAAGCTGTCACTGTTTGCAGATGACATGATACTATACATAGAGAATCCAAAAGATGCTACCAGAAAACTACTAGAGCTAATCAATGAATTTGGTAAAGTAGCAGGATACAAAATTAATGCACAGAAATCTCTTGCATTCCTGTATACTAATGATGAAAAATCTGAAAGTGAAATTAAGAAAACACTCCCGTTTACCATTGCAACAAAAAGAATAAAATACCTAGGAATAAACCTACCTAAGGAGACAAAAGACCTGTATGCAGAAAATTATAGGACACTGATGAAAGAAATTAAAGATGATACAAATAGATGGAGAGATATACCATGTTCTTGGATTGGAAGAATCAACATTGTGAAAATGACTCTGCTACCCAAAGCAATCTACAGATTCAATGCAATCCCTATCAAACTACCACTGGCATTTTTCACAGAACTAGAACAAAAAATTTCACAATTTGTATGGAAACACAAAAGACCCCGAATAGCCAAAGCAATCTTGAGAACGAAAAATGGAGCTGGAGGAATCAGGCTCCCTGACTTCAGACTATATTACAAAGCTACAGTAATCAAGACAGTTTGGTACTGGCACAAAAACAGAAATATAGATCAATGGAACAGGATAGAAAGCCCAGAGATAAGCCCACGCACATATGGTCACCTTATCTTTGATAAAGGAGGCAAGCATATACAGTGGAGAAAAGACAGCCTCTTCAATAAGTGGTGCTGGGAAAATTGGACAGGTACATGTAAAAGTATGAAATTAGAACACTCCCTAACACCATACACAAAAATAAACTCAAAATGGATTAAAGACCTAAGTGTAAGGCCAGACACTATCAAACTCTTAGAGGAAAACATAGGCAGAACACTGTATGACATAAGTCACAGCAAGATCCTTTTTGACCCAGGTCCTAGAGAAATGGAAATAAAAACACAAATAAACAAATGGGACCTAATGAAACTTAAAAGCTTTTGCACAGCAAAGGAAACCATAAACAAGACCAAAAGACAACCCTCAGAATGGGAGAAAATATTTGCAAATGAAGCAACGGACAAAGGATTAATCTCCAAGATTTACAAGCAGCTCATGCAGCTCAATAACAAAAAAACAAACAACCCAATCCAAAAATGGGCAGAAGACCTAAATAGACATTTCTCCAAAGAAGAGATACAGATTGCCAACAGACACATGAAAGAATGCTCAACATCATTAATCATTAGAGAAATGCAAATCAAAACTACAATGAGGTATCATCTCACACCGGTCAGAATGGCCATCATCAAAAAATCTAGAAACAATAAATGCTGGAGAGGGTGTGGAGAAAAGGGAACACTCTTGCACTGTTGGTGGGAATGTCAATTGATACAGCCACTATGGAGAACAGTATGGAGGTTCCTTAAAAAACTAAAAATAGAACTACCATATGACCCAGCAATCCCACTACTGGGCATATACCCTGAGAAAACCATAATTCAGAAAGAGTCATGTACCAAAATATTCATTGCAGCTCTGTTTACAATAGCCAGGACATGGAAGCAACCTAGGTGTCCATCATCGGATGAATGGATAAAGAAGATGTGGCACATATATACAATGGAATATTACTCAGCCATAAAAAGAAATGAAATGGAGGTGTTTGTAATGAGGTGGATGGAGTTAGAGTCTGTCATACAGAGTGAAGTAAGTCAGAAAGAGAAAAACAAATACAGTATGCTAACACATATATATGGAATCTAAGGGAGGAAGAAAAAAAAAAAAAAAAAAAAAGAGGTCATGAAGAACCTAGTGGCAAGATGGGAATAAAGACACAGACCTACTAGAGAATGGACTTGAGGATATGGGGAGGGGGAGGGGTGAGATGTGACAGGGTGAGAGAGTGTCATGGACATATATACACTACCAAATGTAAAATAGATAACTAGTGGGAAGCAGCCGCATAGCACAGGGAGATCAGCTCGGTGCTTTGTGACCACCTAGAGGGGTGGGATAGGGAGGGTGGGAGGGAGGGAGATGCAAGAGGGAAGAGATATGGCAACATATGTATATGTGTAACTGATTCACTTTGTTGTAAAGCAGAAGCTAGCACACCATTGTAAAGCAATTATACTTCAATAAAGATGTTTAAAAAAAAAAAAAAAAAAAAGAATAAAGGAAGGCTGCCAGTCATCCCCTCCTGTCCTACCCCATGGCTGAATAACTGCCCTAATTATCTCTTAAATGCCACCTGGAGCCCATTTAATCTTCTCTACCTGAACGCTTGGCATTCAGAGATTACACCTTATAGTCTATTTACTCACATTCCCATTTCTCAGGTAAAATAAAACAAAAAAGGGACTATTCTTTTATTTGTTTTATTGAAGAAGCTTGAGCTATATTTATTTGATTTGACTAGTGGGAAGAGAAAAATGAAGGATGCCTCTAACATATGTGTTATTATAGAGAAATAAAGAATTCTAGAATTTTATAGTTGGTAGGGACTCAAGGAACTAAAACCAGGAAAATTTAAATGATTAATAACAGAATGAAGACTAGGACCCAAACCTCTTTGGCTTTTCAATTCAGTATGCTTATATGGTATCATACATTGCAGTGAAAATTATATTGTGTAAATTTCTTAACTATATTGTTTGTAACATATTTTACGTAAAAGTGCTTAAGTTACTGGTAACTTGATTGAATAGTATACTAATGACACACACGCATGCACACACACACATAAATCCTTGGGGAAATCAGAGACTTAACTTTAAGTATACTTTCAATTTGTTCTTTTAAATTCGATATTCTTACAAATTTCAGGATAAGCAAAACTATTTTGTCATCATCTCAGTATTAGGAAACCAGCCACAGTGAAACATCAACATCCATTCATCCTCGGTTTTTAAATTGGTGAGTGCTCGCTCATAAAATTAGATATGAATTCAAAGATTTAGGAGACAATGATCCTGGGTGAGACAAATGTTCCTTTCACGCGTAATTCTCAGATCTTCACCTAAAAGAGGCACTACAGCATCACTGCCTATTTCATTCATTCATTCCTTTCCATAAGTATTTATGAAGTATTTATTATAAGCCAGGTATCGTGCTGGCTCTGAGCAATACACAAAGTGGAACAAAGCATTTCTGCCTGGGGCAGTGACCATTAAATCCTGACTATTATTTTTCTCCTTTTTTTCAGGGCTCACAACTAGACTGCATTTTCCAGTCTCCGTTACCATATTCTGTCCAACAGAATGAAAGTAAATGTGTTATGTGTTCCTTTCAGACCTGCCCCATAAATATATCCCTTGTGTGATTCCCTCATCTCTCCTTGTCCCATCAGCCACATAAATGAAGAGGACTCGAAGGACCTAGCAGAGAGAGGGGGATCACAAGAAGACAGGAAACTGGGTTCCTGAGTGGCTGCGTAGAACAGAGGTTCTTCCTATCATCATCAACCTACATTGGGCTATGATTCAAACAAGAAATAAATTTTATCGTATTAAGTCACTAAGATGCATTAACTGCTTGTTAGAGTAGTTAGTCAACTGTGTCAGTTTTGCTATATAACAAATAATCTCCCAAATTAGTGGCTTAGGACAGACACCATTCTGTGTGTTGGCAATTTGGACAGGGCTCAGCTGGGATGGCTCTTCTCTTCTCCTCAAGGCACTGGTGAGGCTCATTCATGGGTTGATAGCCAGTTTGGACTGCAGGTGGAAGCTGACCAATACAAAATGGCCTCCCTCACAAGTTTGGCAGTTGGTGTTGGCTGTTTGCTGTGTTTCCAGCATACTAGCTTGGACTCCTTCAAGAGGAAAGACAAGATCCACTTCATGAGCCTTTTTAAAGCCTGTGCATGCATAACATTTTCCAGTGTCCTATTACCCCAAACAAATCGTAGAGCCAAGCTTAGAGTCAAGGTGGGAGAACTGAATGAGATCATGGAAATGGAGAGGCATGATTCATTGGAAGCTAGTATCTTAACAACCACTGCACTACACTCTATTGCTCTGAAGGAGCTCAGAATTCTAAGGGAGAGGCATATCAATAAATAATTACAATACGGGAAGTGTTAAAACTGAAGCATGAAAACAATGCTATAGAGGCAATAAATAGGGAATAGCTAATGCTGCCTGGCCTGGGCATAATGGCAAAACTTTCACAAATAAGGTAATTTTGGTGCTGGGTCTTGATAGATGAGTAGGATTTTGTTAGGAGCACCGGAAGCACATGATACAGTTGTGAGAAAGGCGGAGAACATTCTAGAAAGGGGAAATAATAACACAGGAAAAACATGGAATTTAGAAAGAGTATGGCCTGGACTAAAGAGGAGTTTAATGGGACCAGCGTTTTTAGTAAAGAGGATTATGAGACGGGTTGTTCATGTAAGTAGGGCTGAGTGTGATAGAAGTTTATGCCAAGGAGTTAGGAATTTAAGCTGACAACGCTGGCTCATTGATTATACTTAATCAGGGAACTCATAATATTGATGATCAAACAATTGATGACAATGGAAGATTAATCTGAATTAGTCTTTTTGTGGAACAATAGGTGATGCCTGCTGGCACAAGGAGTGACAATGAATTTCAGTGCACACACCTGAGTGTGTGGTTTTCTTAATTTTCTATAATTCAGCATAATTTCTGTGTTACACCCCTATTCTACAAGGATGACAGAAAATTGGTCAGTAATTTTAGGGCTACCTCTTTACTTCAGAGTCGTGTATGGCTTTGCAGGGCTGACCTAGTACCAAGGTATCCATGTCCCTCTGGGGCACTTCCACAGGCTCTGAAAGGTCTAGAAGTTCTAGCGCTTACTTCCATGCTATTTGGGGATATATAGTGTCTGTGCAGGGCACTTGTGCCAAAGAGAACAAGGCAACTCTGGGAGCCTATCTCTGGCCCTTTGTGCCTGGACATATCACAGTGTATCTTCACTGGGGATTTTATCTTCCTAGATATGAACACATCTTCTTTCTTTCTTTCTTTCTTTCTTTCTTTCTTTCTTTCTTTCTTTCTTTCTTTCTTTCTTTCTTTGCTTACTTACAGGTATTTAATTTGAAGAAAACCATTATAATGGCTCTTAAAATGCTGTGAAATATAATGATCCCTCTGAAAGGAAGTTACAGCATCACTGGATGTATAGAAGAGGAAACAGGAAAGGTGCACATTTGGAGGTGAATATAACATTGTATAATCAACCCACATTAGAATGCAAATTGGTGCAGCCGCTATGGAAAACAGTATGGAGGTTCCTCAGAAAACCAAAAATAGAACTGCCATATGATCCAGCAATCCCAATCCTGGGCATATATACAAACAAAACTATAACTTAAAAAGACATATGCACCCCAATGTTCATAGCAGCCCTGTTTACAATAGCCAAGACATGGAAAAAACCTAAATGTCCATCGACAGATGAATGGATAAAGAAGATGTGGTACGTATATGCAGCGGAATACTACTCAGCCATAAAAAAGAATGAAATAATACCATTTGCAGCAACATGGATGCAACTTGAGATTATCATACTAAGTGAAGTAAGTCAGAAAGAGAAAGACAAGTACCATATGATATCACTTATATGCGGAATCTAAAATATGGTACAAATGAACCTATCTAAAAAACAGAAACAGACTCACAGACATAGAGAACAGACTTGTGGCTGCCAAGGGGGAGGGGAGGATGGAGAGGGATGGGTTGGGAGATTGGGGTTAGTAGATGCAAACTATTACATTTAGAATGGAGAAACAACAAGGTCCACTGTATAGAGCAGCAAACATCCAATCTCCTGGGTTAAACCATAATGGAAAATAATATTAAAAAAGAATGTCTATATATGTATAACAGTCACTTTGCTATACAGCAGAAGTTAGCACAACATTGTAAATCAACTATACTTCAGTAAAAATAAATAAATAAAATCAACCCACCTTAAATACCATAAAGGTGAGTAGAGTCAAACTGCAGTGTTATTTATATATGATTGAAAAAGAAGGAAACATTACAGAGTTAAAGTTTTGTATGATGTGTGAATTTTGACTTGCTATGTTTAAGTTAACAAAAAGCCTTAGAGTTTGTATAAAATTACTGTGTGCCTTAATCCCACCCACCACTAGATCAAGACACTGAAACTGAGGATGATTCCTTCCTTATTTTATGGCTTTATTCTTGATATCCCTCTAAAAAAGAGACCAAAATGGTTGTGAAGATGACTTGTATCTACAGAGTAATTACAAAGTACCAGAGTCACATCACAAGAAAAGACAGATTCTTCAGACCAATCTGAGAGGTTTATCTTCCATGGGGAGGTGCTCAGAGACAGGTAAACAATCTCCTCTGTTGCAATTACTATTGCTTCCTAATAAATTAGCTTAAAATTTAGCAGCTTCAACAACCTTTCATTATCTCATAGAATTTGGTGCGTCAAGAGTCCAGACAGGGCACAGCAGATATGCTGGTGCTACTCCATGTTGTCTAGTGCTCAGCTGGGGAGATTCAATGGCTGTGTGCTGGAATTATCTGAAGACTCATTCACTCACGTCTGGAGCCTGGGCTGGGATGACATGAAAATGAGGACCGCCGACTGGAGCTTCTACCATCTGTGTGGCTTGGCTTCCTCACAGCATGGCTGCCTAGGGTAGTCAGAATTCTTACATGGCAGTTCTTGGCACCAAGAGCCACTGTTCTAGAAAATTAGGTAGAAGCTGCATTACCTTTTATGGCCCAACCTTAGAAGTCACACAAGTCACTCCTGCCATACCCTATGGGTTAAAGAAATCAGAAGGCCATACAGATTCAAGGCGAGGGGACATAGACTCCTACCTCTCAGTGGTAGAAGTGTCAAAGGATTTTGGAACCATGTTTGAAAACCACCCATCTATTTCTCATAGCTTATCTCTGACGTTCATTTCCCCTTTCAACCTGAGGATTTTGTTTATGGTTAGTCTGAGGCCCAGGGTGGGGTGGGGTTGGAAATAAAGGATGAGGAATATTTGCTCTGACTCATGATGTCGTCCTCAAAATATTTTATCCACGCCATGAGTCCTTTCCATTCACCGAGAGCCTGAATGTTTTGAAACTCAAAAGCCAAAAAAGAGGCAGAAAGAACACTCTGCCTTTTGCTGTCACATTCCTTCCCTGAGGTAGAAAGTCTTACAGATAAACGTAACTATCAGAAGGGGTGGAGGACCAGAGGGATTAGGGAAATACTGTGACGGGAAAAACCAGTTAATATTATTAAATGGAATTTTCTTTTATATATTCAACATTTAAATGTTATTCCACCAAACATGCAACAAAACAAAACAAATACACATAAATGTCTTGCTCTTCTCTGATAATTTTGCTAAACAACATCACTATTTCTGTTTGGAATGGCCTCTATCTACGGGTATTAATTTCTGTCTCTCTTTCTCCTTTATGTTATTTTTATTTTTAAATATTCTATAATTAAATAAAATATTTTTTTTTCCAATTTAATGGACCCAATATCCTGGAAATATTCTAGCAATTTTAAGGTATAGGAACCCCTACCCTTTGAAGTATATCAGAATCTATAGTGCAGTCTCTCGTGCTGATCTCACACCATATATAAGCAAATAGTCCAGCTCTTCATCCTCTTCACTACACAGATAAGAGATATAAATCTATTTGGGCAAAGTGAGTTATCCAAGGATCAAAATTATTTGAATTCCCCATAAAAGCTCATTGACAGGCTAAGAACAATATGTAGAGGCCTCTTCTTGGGATCTTTCAAGTCAGGAACAAAAGCCTCTCCAGAGAAATAGGATGTTAATATTGATCAACACAGATGTTGTTAACAGTTGTGCAGGTGTTTAATTCTTGATTTCTGAGCTGCTCACTGGCCTATAATGTTTGTGCTTTATGCCCACGTCTATTTCTGAATCGGTCACAGCAACTGGAGAGTTTGAATATATTAATCAGTCCCATTCTTGAAACTGGGATGGCAGGGGTGAGGCAACGGGTTAGCTTCCTGGAAGATACTTAGCTGCATGACACAGGGGTGCATAGCTGGGGACAATTAAGACTGTCATGGAGGAAGAAGTGGGGAATAGATACAACCAACCATATTCATTACAGAGAAAAAAGTGGAAAAATTGAAGCATGTAGCCAATGGGTCAGTATCAATGGCGTATGCTTATGAGCCTAATATTTATTCAAGAGATGGCTAAGCATTGGTTCAAAGACTGAAGGAATAAGCATGTTGAGAGTGCTATTGATTGGATTCTGTACAACATCAGGGTAAAGGGCAAGGCAGCCAGTGTAGACACCAAAGTGGCCAAAGAGTTGCCTGCCAGCTTGTAGAGATTACCAAGAGAAGGAGTGAATTTCCCGATTGTCAGTGTAGACAATACTAGACTCTTGCGAAAATGATGCCTGCCAGATCCTATGTCAGCAGAGAGGAGAAAAGTGTACCTGGTCTTAAAGATACTAAAGATAGATTCCTATACCTTTTTGGTGGAAATACATATACATTGATGGCTACACACTTAAACCTATCTTAGACAACTTAGGCTTACAAATAGGTTTACAAACAAATAGACAAATGGTCTTTGAGAACTGAACGTGAGCTTTCATACATCTGGGGCACTGTTTCCTGCTTCAGAGCTGAATGGAGCTTTGAAATCCCAAGACCTTTTGGCAAGTGTGAAGCACCATTGTTGAGAGGCTAATATTTGGGAGCCATTTTTCTTCAGAGCTAGAATTGGAGTTTGAATAAAATCCAGCCTGAGTCAGCTTCTAAACAAGGATGAAATTCAAGTTGACAAAGCTTACTTGCAAGCCTGAAGCAGCTTCTTTATATATTTTTAACATTTGCCTTAAAAAGAAACGTTGGTCTACAACCTTGTAAAATGCTGAGTCAAATACTCAGCAAAAGCAAACTTAAACTGCTTCAAAACTTGTCCTCCAACGAGGGCTGGCAGCAGTGCCATAGTGACAGCCCAGTAAACAGAGCACCGAGCTACAAGACAGGAACGCTGAGAAACCCTCCCAGCCTGGGCATTAAGGAACTTTTGGCCTTGGACAAGTCACTTCACTTCTCTAGGTCAGAAAGAGACTAACTTATTAGACATGATGGCTAAGGCACAAAAATATGTTAATTACTATTTTCATCTGAATTTAGGGTTGAGGAATCTGAGTACAGCTAAGCCACTTGTTCCCAGTCAAATACTGAATCAGTAGGCTAGGAATGGCCTGCGTGTCCCTTGACTCCTAGGCTGGGACTCTCTCTTTCTCCTCTTGTATTTCCAGAATGTAGCAGTAAATCTGGCTGTGTCTGATGAAAGAGCTCCCAAGGTCAGTGCCACCCACAGATAAGCACTTCTGACTCTAGCTCCCAGCAGATATTTCTAGCATTCAGGAAGGCTTACCCTACAGACCACACCTGTCTCGGCATCTCCGAAGCACAGTCTACAAGCAAGCACAAGACATAAAGCATAATCCCTTGCAATGAACCAGTATCTCCTCAAACCCTGAACATGCTCAGAGGAGAATCACTTGGATTAGTGGATTAAATGCATTAGTCTAAATGATCTGACTGCTATTGCATTATGTCATAAGGGAAAACCTCAGAGTGATGGAAATGTTATTTTGCAAAGCCAGCTATAGCTTTTCTTTCGGAAAGAAAGTTTAGTGATATGAGAGATGGCAACATAAGAAAGCATTTAATCTTTTAGCTATTTGAATGCCTCTAATGCAGTGTAAGACACAGCAAGACAAGTTTTGGATGTACTCAGGCCAGTGGTGATAAAGAAAGAAGGAAGTGGCTCTCAGATCTATGATTCCCAGTGTAATTTCTTACAGAGCAGTTTATGAAGATGGTTCACTTTCATGGGGCCTTGAAAAGCCTATCTCCTGTTCTAAGAAACCTTCAGTTATAAAAAAGGAGCTCACACCACATAGGAAAAGCCTCCATTTCATTTGTGTGTGTGTGTGTGTGTGTGTGTAATACATTTTATACCCGCTGCACAACTGAGAGAGACAGAGTCCTGACCTCAAATGGTCGCCATGTAGGATTACAACAACTTGCTGTTTCATTGAGAGAATATTCAGTCAATAGGTTCTCGTGCTGATAATACCAGCATCGCACTGGCCTGTGGCTTCCACAGTCCAAGGATCCTGAGAAGATGGCTAAGTGTGTCAGACCCTGCCTGCTGCTGGACTCTCTCTCCTTACTTTCCACACATTCAGGGGCCAATTAACTCCTCTGACAGGCTCAGTATTGCCTCCTCAGGAGTTAAATCCCTTTAACCAAATGACTCAGAACTGGGCCTCCGTTCACATGGGTCTGGCCCTGCCCTTGCCTCTCCCAGCCCAACGATGGGTTTTGATTTTGAGGCTGGGACATAAAATCTCTTCTGGTTTTGTTTATCGAGGACCCCAGCACCTTCTGCCTTGGCCCTGCTGGTCTCCATCTCCCAGTAGCTGAGGGTATGGGCAGAGGAGTCAAAGAAGCTTAGATTCTGGTCTTTGTTTTGTGTTTATCAGTGGAAGGACTTCAGGCAGAATTGTTCCTACAAGTCTCGGTTGCTCACCTACAAAATGGAGATAGTAATAAAACCTCTCTCAAAGAGTTGGTATGAAGATGAAATGAGATACAGTACATAAAGCACTTAGCACAGAGCCCATAAAAACTGCTCAATAACCTTAAGCAATTACTATTACTATCAATAAAATACATACAGAAGTATAGCAATTCTATTGCTCTGTGCTTTATTTAAGAGTCTTTTTCTCTTGGATGGAAATTTGTATATTTCTCCAAAGGTTAAGATTTTCCTTAATTAATAGGTCAAATAACAATTATTTTATGATGTAATTAAAATGGTGCAAGATGCAAAAAAAAAAAAAAAAAGTCTTTTCCCCCCAAACTGGATTGTAGATTTTTTTCAAGTCAGGGGCTATGTTTGAAATGGTTCTCAGATCTCCTTCACAACCGAGCCAAATGGGTACCTGGGGGGAATGAATAGAGTTTTTGATTGGTTTGAAACCAGAGCAACATATAAAATCATATCTTATGACTAGAGCTCAGATGGAAATTTTGCACCTGCATGCTGAGAAACGCAGAATAAGAAGTCTTCAGAAAGCAGGACTTTAAGCCCATTCAACTCAGAGCACCGTTACCTACATCATGTCATGAGCCCAGGGCACGCTGACCACTGAGAACAGAAGCAGGTCTTCAGTTGGCCCTCAGCTACTAAACTGTCTATGCAGGACCTTGCGTTGAAATCAAGCGCAAGCTGTCAGATAAAGTGCTCAGAAAATAAAATAGATAACTAATGAGAACCTACTGTGTAGCACAGGGAACTCTGCTCAGTGCTCTGTGGTGACCTAAATGAGAAGGAAATCTAAAAAAGAGTGGATATATGTATACGTATAACTGACTCACTTTGCTGTAGAGCAGAAACTAACGCAACATTGTAAAGCGACTATACTCCAATAAAAAGTAATTAAAAAACAAAAAATTGCTCAGTTTATACACAAAGTATTCTTCAAAACAGGTTAAATAAAACATTCTTGCTCATCAGCTTCGACACCTAATTATTTATTAGACTATCTGGCAATTATAAAACCACAACAGACATAACCTTTCTCTCTCAGATACTCACTAGAAAACAGGGGTACAAAAAGGGGCAGCAAGGGCAGCACACATCAACCACCTCCAGCAAAAAACAACTCTTTGGGTGTTTATGTGTCTGGAAAGTTTTTTGTTTGAACACAATGTGGTTAATAAACACAAATTTATGAAATCCTTTCTTTCATCAGTGATCTATGGGAGAGTTGAAATACATAGATTCTATTTCTGAGGGTTGAAATTCAAAAGGCCAGAAAAGTCCCAGGACTGGATTCGTAACCATAATCACAATTTTTACTGATTCGGAGAATTACCCTGACATTTTTCCTCAATTGTGTTGAAGCATCCAAATGTATGTTTTCTTCTAGTTTTTTAACTAAAATAATCTGCCTTGGAATATAGCCAGAGAAAGAAAAGGTAAAACTATCAAGCATATTCTAAATTTGCTATTAATTTGGGGAGCTTGAATATGTTCACTTCAAAGATGATAATCAAAAGTATGTATTCTTTGGAGTTGAAATATTGCTCATGAGATTTAAGGGACAACACTGTAAATTCTAGAAGAAGAAATCTTTTGCTTGGTTTATGTTTCATTGCATGGAGAAAGCCATAGAGTATCTTCAATCATCATTGGCTTTATCGTTAACTATGAAAGGTAAAGAGTGGATTTTTTTCACATGGTTTTCTTTATTTCAATTAATTGGTCTGGTACTTCCCAGATATTTTCATCTGTCTTGGCCCCTTTTAATGGTATATTTTATATTGCATTTGTTGCAAGGAACACTGTGCAGTTCCTGAAACCAGGTAAAAGACTTAATTTGTTTTTTAAAACTTTAAAGGTTTTGTTTAAAAAAAAGTTCTTGGGGCTTCCCTGGTGGTGCAGTGGTTAGGAATCCGCCTGCCAATGCAGGGGACATGGGTTCGAGCCCTGGTCCAGGAAGATCCCACATGCTGCGGAGCAACTAAGCCCGCGAGCCACAACTACTGAAGCCCGCGCGCCTACAGCCCGTGCTCCGCAACAAGAGAAGCCACTGCGATGAGAAGCCCGCGCACTGCAACGAAGAGTAGCCCCCGCTCGCCGCAATTAGAGAAAGCCCGCGCACAGCAATGAAGACCCAACACGGCCAAAAATAAATAAATAAAATAAATAAAAATTTATAATAAAAAAAAAAGTTCTTGTTCTGATAAACAAAGGTTTAGCAGGAATTAAATCAGTGTCTGTTTTGGAATATCAGAACTGCTTACCTGAAAGAAGAGTTTACAAGCATGGTTCTTTCAGGCTGACGTGTTTTGTGATATGGAAAAGTATTGGATGTAAGCAAGTCTGGGTGATGTTCATTGACATGAAGGAAACAAAGCCCGGGACACTCAGCTTGCTGGCTAGCCACCTGGTAGGGGGTGAAATGTGTACTCCCCAGGAGGCTCCCAGATCATCATGTGTGTATTTCTGCCTGTGAAATGGTGTGCATCCAAAGCATGCTTCCTTTAGAGGCCATCTCACACTCTTCACACCATCTTATCTTTACGTGTCTACATGTTTCCTCCTAACCTAACCCTCTCATTGCAGAACAGAGCTCTATGCCACCAGCCTGGGCTACGTTGTCATTAGGATGATCTGGAGAACAATGTCATTGAGTAGAGCAGTACTCCTGGTTCCTTGCCCCGCCCCTTACTCACTCCTCCTCCTTGTTCATTCCTCCCTTTGATTGGCACACATCTATTAGTCAACATGTCTTATTTGAAAAGGCAAGTCTGTTAAAAAGCTGTACATACCGGGTATTCCCTTTCTTTTCTTCCCTATCTAAACAGTCCAATACAGCAATACTAGGTACTGTGGATCTACCTTTTCACAAAGCCTAGATTCAGGGTGGAGAGGGACTGAACGGTGAAACAAACAATCAAACCAACCAACCATTGGCTACATATCTAAGCCATGTCCTCTAACCCAAGTTGCCATCTTCATCTCCAACTGACCGGCTCCTCTTTCAAATATTCAGAACTCAGGCAATTGTTCAGAACTTAGGCAAGGAAAAGGGGTGTCATTTACCGGGCACCCTCAAATCCCAACAATTATGTGAACAGCTACAATCCAAATTTTCAAGTTATCCTGCTGATTTCCTTAGCCTAGAGGTTTCCTCAAATAATGGGGTGTTGCAATAATTCTCAGGTTGAGGGGCCTCAGTCTTTAGTAAGAATCTGGAAGTGTTTCCTTTTGCTTTCCTACAACTTTTATTAGGTGACTTTATAACACCTTATTATTATTTTGTCAGAATTAAGCCCTTTAAAAAAAACCTCCAATTTTCTACAATGTAAAATTTCTCAGAGCACTTCTAGAATTTAAACTATTTATATATTGCCAACATGTGTCTGCCTTTAAATTCTTATAAATGATCGGGTTTACTCATACTCAGTGAAGTTGATTTTCAGCAATCATGCGATAAGAAATGGTTTGTGAAGTAAACGAACTGGAGTTAAAACATGTGGACCCTTATTGCGTGGGCTTGGACCCATCACTTCACTTTTCTGGATGTGTTGATCTTATCTTGAGAAAAATAACATCGGTTTTGCCTACCTCATAAGACTGCTTGAAAGGTCCGATGACATGAACATTTGATGAAAAGTAAAGTTGTGCAAATTTCTTCACTTGACTAGGCCTCTAAGTACCACTCCACATTGTTGACCTCTCATTTTCCCTTGGCATTTGTGACACTCATTTTCTGGTTTTCTTCTACCACTTTGGCTTCTCCTTTAACATCTACTGAGCTGGCTCAGTGAGTCCTTTCCTACCACACCATCCTAGCCAGAGTTTCCCTGAAAGGAGATAAAAGCTTGCAGGCAGATAGTTTATTTGGGCAGTGATCCTAAGAAGCAAGGTTGAGAGAAGGAGAGTGCAGACGGAAAAGAGGGAAAACCAGTGCCAAAATGAGTTGGCCACTACTTGGGGGAAATTAGTCCTAGATCCTGCAGGAGCTTTTGAGGAACCTTATGAAATGTGTCTCAGAACTGTCTTCCTGGGGATGAAACAGAGAAGCATTTATCCATCATCTCTTGACCCCCATTGGTGATCCCATGGGCAATAGATGCTCTTGACTTCCAGATTACACTTGCATGAGTGCTGAGCAGTTCCTGAGAGTGTTCCAGGCAGCAGAGCAGGGAAGCTCCAGTGTGGGCTGCTAAGAGGTCGTGTCAGCTGGTACCTGTGCAAATCCTGTAGTAGGGCGCATGGAACCAGTTGCCATGACAGTGGCTGGAATAAGAGAGAGGTGACATGAATTAAAGTGGTGCAAAACAAGTGTAAATATACAGACATCTAGATGTTGAGGTTCCTAGATCCTCTTCTCTCTTAATATGTCATACTCTCCCTAAGTGATCACATTTATTTTTATGGTTCAAATGATAATCTATAAACTTATTATTCCCAAATGCATATTATTAGCTCAGAATTCCATATTCATTTATTCGGTTCTCTACAAGGCATCAACTCTAGAATATTTCAAGGAATACACAGATCTGTATGTGTGAAACTAACTCTTGATCTTCCCCTGAAAAATCTATTCCTTCCCCATCTTTAGCAGCTTAGTAAATAGTACTTGCAATTGCTTAAGCAAATGCTTTACTTATCTTTTGCTGTGTAACACATTACCACAAAATTTAGTGGTTTAAAAGAATGATTCATCTCACAGTTTCCGTGGGTAAGGAGTTCAGAGGCAGCTTAGCTGGTTGGTTCTGGTTTGGGGTCATGACATTGCAGTCAAGATATTGGCTTGAGCTACAGTCTTTCGAAGGCTCTACTAAATCTTTTCCAAGCTGTGTCCCTCACATGGATTTTAGCAAGAAGCCTTAGTTCCTTGATGGTTGTTGGCAGGAAGCCTCAGTTTCCTGACACATGGGCATCTTTGTAGGGTTTCTTACCCCAGAGTAAGTGACCCAAGAGGGAGGGAACAAGGTAGAATCTACAATGTCTTTTATGACCTTGCCTTGGAAGTCACATGCCATCACTTCTGCCATATTCTGTTGATCACATAGACCAACCTATTACAACGTGGAAGGCAGTTACACAAGGGTGTGAATACCAGGAGGTAGGGAAAATTGGGGGCCATGAAGGAGGCTGCTTACCACTGCAAGAAACCTGAGAGTAATCTTTGATCTTCCTTCTTTCTAGATTTATTGTCTCAAAACCTGTTGATTTACCTCCAAAATATATCTCAAATCTGTTGACTTCTGTCTCTCCTCACTGCCGTGTCTCCAGGCAAGTCCACCATAATATCTTGCTTGGACTATAGTCCTCTAACTGGATTTTCTTGTCTTTACTCATACTTCCTTCGAATCTATTCCTTAGACTAGCCAGAGTGATTTTTTTTGAAAGTATATCACATTATGTCACTCTCATGATTCTCTCATCATGGCACATCACTCTTAGAATAAAATTCAAACCTCTTATTAAGGCCTGTTGAGCCCTTCTGGTTCTGACCCTTGCCCATCTCTTTGACCTCATCTCTCACTACTCTTCCCTATTACTTTTTTTTTACAGCCTTTCTTTTTTTAATTGAAGTATAGGTTGATTTTCAATGTTGTTTTATATATATTCTTTTTCAGATTCCTTTCCATTATATTTTATTATAAGATATTGAATATAGTTCCCTGTGCTATACAGTAGAACCTTGTTGCTTGTCTATTTTATATATAGTGGTTTTCTAATTTAATTTTTATTTTATATTGGAGTATAGCTGACTTACAATATTGCTTTAGTTTCAGGTGTACAGCAAAGTGATTCAGTTATATATATACATATATCCATTTTTTTTCAGATTCTTTTCCCATATGGGTTATTACAGAATATTGAGTAGAGTTCCCTGTGCTATACACTAGGTCCTTACTGATTATCTATTTTATATATAGTAACATGTATATGTTGCTATATGTACTCTATGATACGGTTTCCTTATGATACAGTTTCTATCTCCCCCTCCTTATATATCCTCTTCACCAGCCACCGTCACACCATTCTTTTTGACTAACTTTGCCTAATCATCCACTATCAGATTAAATTTTAGGGAGACCTTGCCTAGCTCCGCAATTCTGTCCCATTCTCTTATTTTCTAGACCTATCCCCAGTTTATGACTCTTACTGATATTTATCATTAGAAATGTTGCTCTGTGTTTGTTTGACATCCATCTCAGTGGGCAGAACTTTGCCAATTTTGCTCAGACATGTTTATCCACTGACTTGTACAATACTTAGCATAGCATAGTTATTAACTAAACAGTTTTTGAGTAAATGAATGCTTTACCAAAGAAAGTCTTCCTGCTGTCACAGTTTAAGCAAAAAGTAGTCCTGTCTCTCTATGTCAAAATTTCCCACGAGATATGAATGACTGTTTATCAAAGAATAAAGAAGAATTCTGCTAAAGGAAATAAAATATGGGTCACTGTCCTCATTGCTATAAACTTAATGGAACAAGATAATAGCAACCAGAAAGATAACAAACACAGAGAGAAACAAACAAGAAGTTATTTCAAATGAGGCCATTGAGCTCACGAAGTCTGTTGTTCTAAATGAAAATGTCCACATAGAGTTGCAATATAGTTAAGGAGTTCAAGTCAAACTGAAAAACAAATGACTTTACATGTAATGCTTTGCTTTCTGGATCATTAATCTACCCACCGTGACAAAACAGAAAAATAAAGCTAACATCTTTGAAATGTTCATTGCTTCGTATGCTACACCCTGGGCATGATTAATCAAAGGCAATCTTTTTCTACAAAACAATCCTTTTTTCATTCTTAATGGTATCAAGCTGAAGGTTCTTATACACAGAAAAACTGAAATGTTCACACATGATCTTCACACAATAGGCCACTACTTCAGATGAGAGCATTTCAAACTTTTACCTAGTTATAGCTTGCTGGAATGATTTCCCATCCTCTGTCATCCTTATTTGTCTTTCACTCACAAACGCTGGTTTTTAGGACTATATAACTATTACTCCCTTTTCAGGAAAATCAGTGTTTTTTTCTTTAAAATTCAATTGTTATTTATTCAATGTCCTTCGTGTAACAATCAAAGGCCTTGAAATATTATCTCTTCTCTCCTTCCTTCCTCCATCTTCCCCTTTTCCCTCCCTTCTGTCTCTTTTAACCACCCACATATCAACCTGGGGCATCGTAACACATTTAATGATCATTTTTCAAATTCATCCCTATACAAACTGTTACCTCTATAAACATTTAACAAACCTAGCTGATGAAGGGAGGGAATGAACTGCTTTAAATCTATGAAGGGCCAATTATAACCGTTTCATATATATATAATCAAAAGAGATTTCTTTTTCAATTGCTGAAGTGAAAACTTAAAACCTCTTTGAGAATACGAACTTTCCGTTTCCTCTATGATTTCTCTTAGATTAAAGAGGCAAACTTTAAAAAATTACCTTTCCATGGTCAGTTGAGACCTAACTCCTTGGAATGAACGTATAATTTCTTAGAAGGTGATGAAAGAAACAGTAAAAAGAAAATGAATTTCAGCACTTAGTCATATAAAACATCTCTGGAAGCTCTCACTACATCTGCAAAGTTGATCTGGCCTAATGAGCAAGTAAATGTTTCCTGAAATAAAAGGAAATATATATATTTTTAAACCCAATATGCCATTTAAATTGAGTTGCAAATAGCTTATAGCAACAGGCTGGGGTCCCAAAACAATTTTTTTTCATGCATTTCAGAGTTATTGATAGAATGAGACCTTAAAAAATATGAAAGGGGACTTGTTGATAGAATACACATGTTACTATGGTGATATTTTTGGATCAAACTGTTCGCCAGGAACATGGTGTAATTCTGGCTAATTTCAGTTCAAATTAAATGCTGTTGTGACAAAACAGAATGCCTCTAGGTCACATCACTGTGATTTGCGCTGGGAAATTAGATTATTCTTCATTGGAAACATCAGCTACAAGACATGACCACACAGCTGCATAAATCTTTATGATTTAGAAATGGAAAAATGTGCTCTTGTAATGTAATCATTATTAACAAGTGTCCTACATTCTCAGGATACTAGTTTGTAACTAGAAAACAACTCAGAGCTCCACCCTTCTAATTGCAACTCCAACACGTTCCTCTCAGAGTTCCAATTCATAGCTGATGAGGCGTGCTGCCCTTCCAAAGAGCAAGCATGGATGGGTTCTGGATCACAGCTTTCTTGGAGCAGGGGTGTACATGAAGGCAAGATTTCAGTGCACATCTCTTCAGCAACTTCTTTCTCAGAGGATAGAGTCTGTAAGAGTTTGCTTTATTTGATGTCTTTGTGTGGATTTGCATAAAGCATTGGGGAGATGAGTCTATTGTTTCCGTACAGTGGAGTGATGAAGGCAACTCGTCCCACTATTTACTTTGTAATATTTGGTGACTGGGTGCCTAGGAGCTAATCCAAAGGCACATTTGCCTGATGTCAGTAGATGTTCAGAACATTCAGGTGTTAGGAAGGAGGTAGAACAGATGTTGATTTGAATGGTATTTTTTGCTTCTCTTCTAAATATTGGCTTCTAGATTGTTCTTTGTATTTCTCAAGGATAGACTAAATCAGTACTTCCCAACCCTCTGCAGATGGAAAACATAGAAAATGATCATATTTGTACAGCACATCGGGGCAGGTGGATGGAGTAGTCCGAGGCTGGAGGTGACCTACTGAAGACTCCAGGCACAACTACTTGCCAGGAAGATTGAGGTGATCAATATCCCAGAATGCCAATGAACTGTGACATCTGAGTGTGCTGTGGCTGAAGAATGGAAAGCTCGGGCTTACCAATGCGTTTCTCTATCTTTTCGACAGATGCCTGCAGCTATTTCCTCTGAATCCAGGTAAATCACCTATGCCAATCTAAACTGCACAGCCCATCCAAAATTTACAAAGAGCTCATGCAGCTCAATATCAAAAAAACAAACAACCCAATCAAAAATTGGGTGGAAGATCTATTTTGGCCATATGTATGTCTCCAAAGAAGACATACAGATGAACAAAAAGCCCATGAAAAGATGCTCAACATCACTAATTATTAGAGAAATGCAAATCAAAACTACAATGAGGTATCACCTCACACCAGTCAGAATGATCATCGTCAAAAAATCTACAAACAATAAATGCTGGAAAGGGTGTGGAGAAAAGGGAACCCTCCTCCACTGTTGGTGGGAATGTAAACTGGTACAGCCACTATGGAGAACAGTACGAAGGTTCCTTAAAAAACTAAAAATAGAACTACCATATGATCCAGCAATCCCAGTCCTGGGCATATATCTGGAGAAAACCATACTTCGAAAAGATACATGCACCCCAATGTTCATTGCAGCACTATTTACAATATCCAGGACGTGGAAGCAACCTAAATGTCCATCAACAGAGGAATGGGTAAAGAAAATGTAGTACATATATACAATGGAACATTACCCAGCCATAAAAAAGAACAAAATAATGCCATTTGCAGCAACATGGATGGACCTAGAGATTGTAATACTGAGTGAAGTAAGTCAGACGGAGAAAGACAAATATCATATGATATTGCTTATATGTGGAATCTAAAAAAAGAGTACAAATGAACTTATCTACAAAACAGAAATAGAGTTACAGATGTAGAAAACAAACTTATGGTTACCAGGGGTTAAAGGGGCGGGAGGAATAAACTGGGAGATTGGGATTGACATATACACACTACTACAAATAAAATAGATAACTAATAAGCATATACTGTGTAGTACAGGGAACTCTACTCAATACTCTGTAATGGCCTACCTGGGAAAATAATCTAAAAAAAGTGTGGTTATATGTGTATGTATAACTGATTCACTTTGCTGTATACCTAAACTAACACAACATTGTAAATCAACTATACTCCAATAAAAATTAATTAAAAAAATAAAAAAGAAATGGATTAAAAAAAAAATAAATTGCACAGCCCAGAACTGTCTCCAATGTCTTGAAAGTAATGTGATAAATTTGTTTAGATATTTATTTTTCAGTTCCTATAAACTATGGCTCTAGGTTAAACATTTTAGTGTCATGTTTATTTTTTAAAATAACCACCACAAGAACCACAGAAATAACAACAGAAGGACATCTTTTAATTCAAATTGTTATCAACTGTAATCCCTGAATCTTAGATTAGGTCATGCCCTGAGAACAATTTCCCAAGGAAACTACAATACCTTCAGTATGCAAACAACTGACTTTACGTTTCTGAGTAGAATGAAACCTATTAGTGAACATAATTCTCTCTTTATTCAGTAGTTAGTTGGGCCTCATGTCTCCAAAGAATAAAGGGTATTCTATTCAACTTCATTTTCTATAATACGTGCGTATCATGCTTTCTCTCTCTCACACACACACAAACACACACACATTGGTATGTGTTCAGTTTCTGCACACGTGTATATGTGTATACATGTGCAAACTCATGCTTATATGTAGATATCCTTAATAGAAAAATATTCTCTAAACATAATTTACGGAAACAAGGACTCTATAGGTTTCACAGAGGTGAGGGGTTATATGTTGTACTTTATCTTATTTTAAATATTCTTTCTTTCCTTTAGCATTTTACTCCATAGATTCAAATGAAATGTAGTACTTTATTTTATTGAGAATAGACAATTCCATGGGTTTCATCTCCTGAATAATCTTGAAACCAACCTGTAAAAATAGTTTTATACCAAAGTGAACAAACAGACCCTGTTTTTCAAAGTTTTATAGACAGCTTCATTTCTTTTTTCCCAAAGTACTTATATCTATGACTGCCTTTACCAGGCAAATGGGCATTCTCCAATGTCACAGGACTAAGAAATTACAATCAGGGAATGTTAAAGCTGGAAAAAAAAAATCTTAGAGGTTAACTTGTTTAACCCCATAATTTAAAAATAAACCTTAGCGGGCTTCCCTGGTGGCACAGTGGTTGAGAGTCTGCCTGCCAATGCAGGGGACACGGGTTCGAGCCCTGGTCTGGGAGGATCCCACATGCCGCGGAGCAACTGGGCCCGTGAGCCACAATTACTGAGCCTGCGCGTCTGGAGCCTGTGCTCCGCAACAAGAGAGGCCGCGATAATGAGAGGCCTGCGCACCGTGATGAGGAGTGGCCTCCACTTGCCACAACTAGAGAAAGCCCTGGCACAGAAACGAAGACCCAACACAGCCATAAATAAATAAATAAAAATTAAAAACTTAAAAAAAAATAAATAAATAAACCTTAGAGTTTAACTTGTTTAACCTTATAATTTTAAAAAGGAGGAAACTAACATGGAGAGATTAAATGATTTTCCCTCTCAGCTAATTAGTGGCAGAACTAGGGCAGGAACTTAGATATTTTGCCTTCCAACTTGGTGCTTTTGCTGGTGTACCTGCTATTTCTCATTATTTGAAAGTTAAAGGAGTCAATTAGATGAAAAGACAGGAAAATAAAAATGTAGTTTTTCATTGTCTTTTCTAAATCCTCTTCTAGTAAGGAAGATTCTAGCAATATTTATATATTCGTTTATCTGAGTAAATAAATGGTATTTTGGAGGACATATTTATTGGAAAAATACACCAAACAAGTCAAATATCAAGAGTTTGTTGGTTTGGCTTTTGTTTGAGGACTGGGCATAGAGTTTGTATCTTGAAAAAGCTGTGGAAGTTCTAGTGACTTTAAAAAAAATTCTTATATAATTTAAACTCTGGTCTAAGCCCTTTTTGAATTCTTTCCTCCCATTGTATTCCTGGGTCAATTAATTCTTAGATCCTTAGTAGACACTTTTGCTGTATATATTTCTCATCCTATCTTCTAAAGATGAGACCTCTTGAGCTGTCCACGGGTTCTTCATCTACACTCAATTTAGGAGACTCTGTGTCCTATATGATAATTATGTACATCACTTTCTACATGCCACTTCTTTCCCCTCCAACATTAGAACTGTCAATGACCCCTTATTGTTTTTCAGGGCAGGTACCAATGCCCAAGTTTGGGTTTCATTGCCCATCATCATTTGGCTTCAGTGAATGTGCTGAAATTTATCTTCCACTTATCTCTCCTGAAATTGAACTTCCCCCTTCAACTGGACCAGTCCTTCACCATCCCCCCACTATAAGTTTGCTTATTTATATCTCTTTATCTTTACACTTGAGTTTCTCTCAGTGGAAAAGCAAACCCCCCACCTCTATAGACAAATCCAAAACATTCCCAGAATGCATAGTCTCCATGAAACTTTTCTAGATGACCTTTAACTAAAAATGCCCAACGGCATTTATTCCCACAATGGAGTTAAATCTATTCTATACCATAGAATAAATTTCTATTCATCATCTCAACTAGAAAGTTTCCATTGCTTCCCCTTGCTTACAGTACACGGTTAATTGGTTGCCATAATAATAAAGATAATTGACAAGTTTATATTAAGTAGTTAAATACATAAATTCATTTATGTTACTCTTATATTCATTATTTTAATTGATCCTCACAAAACCTTTATAAGGATGATAGGAAAATGATTATTATTGTCCTTATAAATAAGGAAATTGAAAGTCAGAGATGTTACATTACTATTAAATGGAAATGTTAGTGTTTTATTTTGCTGAGTATAGCAGTAAAAATAAGTCTACTATCTATTACCTTCCATATTTCCTAAATGAAATAACATTTTGCTGCCTGGAAATAAGATGTTTGAAATTAGGAAAAACTTAGCTTTTTGCAAAAACCTAATACATTTCTTTACTTTGCCTCCTTCTAGTGAAAACTTCATTATAGTATAGGGAAGAGTTTTAGGATTATTCTACACTTATCATTCTTTGACTTATCTAATTAAGAAGACAGATAATTTAAGCTTCTTTTTATTTTCCTTGCATTTTAGGGGTACACAGCTAGCCAAGAGAAGTTTTCCCTGATCATCCACGTGGTACAGATGGGAATTTTCATAGAATACTTGGGGAAATGTTACATTCAGTCATCACTTTATGGTAGCAAATGCACAGTCAGCAAATTAATTTTTGTGAAACCATTTTTGTGGTATGGTTTTTCCTTTCCTCAGCATTCTTTATGCATTTTTCTTTCTTAAACTATAATTTTTATCAGCTTCCTAAAGCTGTGGAAAACAGTCACAATCCAGTACACCCAAAGGAAACCAAAATAAGCAGATGAGACCTTTAAGGCTGTGGGCCCCCCACTTACTTGAAACTTCAAAGCTCAGAGCCATCTTGCACTAGCCAGAGGCCGATCTTGCACTAGCCAGAGGCTTGGCCAGGACCACCATTGGTTTGCTCTTATGTAAGATGATGAACTTCGTACCTAAGGCAAATATCAGACTTAATAAAATACTCTCAGGAAATGATTTTAGGTTTAATATTTAATTTAAATGTCTTCCACCCATTATCCAAGATTTTAATTTTTTTCTCTCTTTTTTTTTTAAGGATGGAGGATGCAGGGGGAAGTGGGTTGCTAAAAACAAGACAATAAGGTTGCTGAAAATGATTCCATGTAGCTTTAAACTGTGACCATTCTATCCTCTGGTGTTTTAACAACCCTTTTCCATCTTCCAGGACATCTGTGGCTGTGTTTAAGTTCATAAGGACTTACGACATTTTGCACCATTTTGAAACCCACAACCTATGTGTTTTTTGAGGTGATACACCTCCACAAATTTAGCTTCAGAGAGGGGTCCACCCAAGTGAGTAGATAGTTGTAAATG
Organism: Eubalaena glacialis; assembly: GCF_028564815.1. Lineage (NCBI taxonomy): Eukaryota > Metazoa > Chordata > Mammalia > Artiodactyla > Balaenidae > Eubalaena > Eubalaena glacialis. The sequence continues at coordinate 122,360,149 of NC_083720.1, read as the reverse complement.
TAAGTAAACAGTGCAGTAAAAAAAAAAAAAATCCAGATTTCTCTAAAGAATTCTAGAACCCTTTGGTTAGCTTCTCATAATCTATGTGAATCTCAAATAGTTTTCTGACTTTGCTTTTGAACACCAGCAGTAAGTTTTGGTTTTCTAATAGTGAGATATTGAGAGTATTTGGCTGTCCTCTCCTCCTAAATCTGGGATTTTTGTCCAACAGATGTTTCCAGTTGTGTTACTGGTGTTGAGTTGTGCATGGGGTATGATGATGTAGAAACCCAGAGAATAGTCTGAGACCAGGACAAACATTGTTGCTTGTTGCTTACTACAGGCCAAATTTGAACTCATGCTTCCAAAGATTCAGAAGTTAGCACGTTTGCTCTTCCTGGAAAATACAGACTCCAGAATAATAAATCACTCTCAAAAGAAAATTCAGTCATTTTTGTACATCACTTCATTACTACATGAGCCCACTCTCTTTTAAAAGTGGAAAGATGCTTAATGTATTAATCCTCCAAAATTCAGGAACCAAGTTCCTCTTGCAGACTGAAGAAAATATGTCCTAATGAGGCAATATCTTAAAAACACTGTCAGTGTAAAATCCACAGTCAAGAGACCTGGTAACGCATCCAGTATCTACAGGGAAGATGAAAAAAAATGTTGAGCCAAATGGTATCATATTTCTTCTGGGGTTTTCCTCTTTCCTGGTGTGGATGCGAGCTTGAGGTTTTATCATAAAGGGATAAAATGGCAAGAAATCATTTACTGGCCTGCAGTCATGGAGAAAAGACATTCACATCTGTTTCTGGTATTCTGTTGAAGAATCTCTCCAGTTGATAATTTGGATTGGAAGCAAACTGGTTTGTTTTCATAGGTCCTTTTCTTCCAAGCTCAGATAAAACAAACCTATCCTGTGGGTCCAAGGGTTTGCATTCTAAATTCTTGGTTTACGTGGCACAAAATCCCTCTATTATATTGCTAACACATTATCCATCTTAAAGAGAACAAAACTAGATGAGTTTTAGCAGGATTTGTATTACATAAGCTTGCGTGACTGACAATACATTGTGTGTGTATGTATGTGAAGTTAGAATCCTTATGGATTTTAAATGTAATTCTGTCTTTTAATTTATATTTGCTTTAAAATAGCTTGCACCTGTAATAGTTACTGTGACTTCTTGCTTGGAAGACTACCCAAACATTAACCTAGCAAGGAAAAAGAAAGGATGTTACCAAGTGATTAAAGGTAATGGTAAAGTTTCTTGTGATAAGGTGGGTGGCCTTTTCCTTGCTTGACTTCTGCTAGTTGAAGAATATGGAGTATTTTTTTTTCTTTTTAAATCAATTAGTAAGGGATGTAGAGAACACCATATACAGACAAGTTTTTAAGCTGAAATTTTTAAGGTCAAGGAAAGATGAAGTCCCTTTTCTTCACAGAGTATAAAATACATGAAAAGAGGACAAACAGAGAAGTAAATAAAAAGTGAAAAAAGGATGTGAATGTGTAAACACAGAAAAACACGTAAACACAGAAAAACACGTATACACATGTTGAATACGGCTGTTTATTAGGTTTGGTGATAGGCTAAAATGACCGGATCCAAGGAGAAGCAAACTAGGAAGATAATAGGAAGTTATTAGAAAAAAAGAAGCATCTGTATCACAGAAAGAGAGAGCAATATCTTAGACGAAAGATGCTTTAATAAGTAATTAATCAGAAAAATTATTTGTCCTTGATTTCACTTTATTTCTGCTGGAATTCTGCTATAGTTTTCTCCTGAAACAAGTGTAGAATATTTTCTGAAATTATTATGAAATTAAGTGAAACTCTCCAATATGGCTTTGGTTCTTTCAATTAGATTTTTTAAAAGAGATTCAAATTGGGTTAATGACTATTCTTTTGAAGTGATGGAACTTTTAAAAATATTTACAAAGGTAATTTTTAGGGAGTTATAATATGAGACTGAAAAATGTGAAATTGTTTTAGGAAAGATGTTGTCTCTGTCTTTTCCTAAGGCACAGCAACATAAACAAGTAGCAGATTTCCTGTAAAGCCTAATGAGACGTAAACACAGATAGTAAAAGAGAAATGAACACCAGAACACAGTGTTTAAAAAAATTTTTGAAACTGGTGACATTCATAGATTTATTGAGACATATTGTTTGGATTTTCTAGTTAAAAAGAAATGTTAAACTTCCTCAGCCAGAAGCAACCTGGTTGACGGACTCCATTTAGAAGCTGGTTACCATCTCATCAGCCGCGTGCCGCCTCAGTCTGAACTGTCCCCATAACCTCTCTCTTTCCTGTATTACATATCTCAGCGGAATGCATTCTTTTTTCTATTGCAAGAATTCATCCTCCATTGGAAATAAATAATTTTGCTTTTAGATCTCTTAAACTTTGGAGTCTAAAGAACTGAAAAGATACAAAACCAGTTAAAAAAAATAAGGATATTATTTTTATATAGTCTTTTGACAGAAGCCTACCTCTGGGCAGAACTTATCAATTCTACTTTTCGTAAAATAAATAAATAAATAAATGAAATAAATTTTTTTTTAAAAAACCAACAAACTAACCAACTAAAGCCTAAATGGACCAAAGAGTTATACCATGATTTAAAACCCAACATTTCTGGGTTGAAATAAAAGCAGTTGGTGCTTTAAACAAATTTTATAATCTTTCTGCCTTTTCCCCCTCCCTGTCCTCAGCTCATGTGAATTATTTTATTATTTAATATGCTTTAAAAGTTGGTCGTTAAGTCTGGAACCTTGAGTGATTATTTTTCATCACTTGGCATTTCAGAGAAAGAGGCAAATCATAGACAACAAGCTGACATCAGGAATTTATTAGATAAAAATGACAAATTCAAAATATTCCCTGGATTTAGTAAAATCATAGTATGCAAGGGCCGGAAGTAATCACAAAAGCAGAGAATCTCCCCTGAAGTGAACAGGCTTTGTAGTTGGACAAACTTGGGTGAAAATTCCAACTCCACCACTCACTTGCTGTGTAGCCACCTTTTAGTTATTTAATCTACTACTTTAAAAGTATACAAATGTGATTAGAAATTTGTAAATAAAATCAAAACATTACAGATTTTTTAGAAATAGGAAGGACTTTGGACAGCAAATAGATACTCTGAAGTCTCAAGTTATAGGTTTATCTCTGTGTTGCCTTGATCTGAGGAGGAGGGGAATTAAGTAGGGAGAGGATCTTCACTGTCTCCAAGGCTGAGACCCAAGAGTTACATCCAGGTGGACCCCACCTTCCTCAAGTTCAATCATAAGGTCCCTTACAGAGGAAGGGATCCACTGTGAAAGCCACAGTGTGTGTGCTTTATCTTCTGAAAATGATCTTATAATTTAAAAACATATGATAAGACATATGATAAAACTGCTAAAATAAAACTGTCCCCAGATCCATCATTTTTGTTATTAGAAGCGGCATTGCAATAATTACTAATAAAACAATTTCAAAAGGTCAAAAAGTCAGAGGGAGGGTAATTGTCAGTGCTCAGACAGGTCATACTCTTCCAAATTATTTCTGCTCTTAGGTATAAAATTTAATGCTGAAATTCTTAAATTTATAAAATATTTATTAAAATTATGTTCTTATATTTCAAAAAATAGAAAATATTATGAAATTAGAGGACATTTTTAAAAGAAATTAAGAAAGCCTAAGGAAGAGACTACTTGTGCTTTTTTATTCTTTACTTTTTCTCCAGAGTGATATCCCTAAAAGACAGTAAGCAGTATTTCCGTCATTTCTTCAATTACCATGATAGAGTAATACTTACCAAATTTTAAAAATTATTTTAAAGCTTTGGACATTTGTTTCAAAATGATGCATTGAAGTGAATTTGCCACGGAATAGGCCTATTTGCTTCAGCATTATTTTACCTGCAGTCGAGCAGTCCTTGGCACATTGGGAAGAATAAAGGCTTTGGGGTCATGCAGACCTCAGCTTGTGGTCCAGCTGCTTCCCTCCCTGGTTATGGGAGTTTAGGCAAGTTGTTTAACTTCAAATACTGGCTTAGAACATCAGTATTTCTATCTGTAAAATGGGAGTAAGTAGAAAGTTAGGGTGTTATGAGGAGAGTTATTTTATGTTCAGTGTCTGGCTTTTGATATATGCAGAATTTTTTTTAATTGTGTAAAAAATATTATCCACTCATTATTTTTTATGGAGTGCATAAGAGGTGGTCAACAAATATGTCAAAATTCTAACACATAAGGATGTAATTTCAAAGTCAAACAAATGTCTCTAAATGAAGTCTCTAACCCAATAGGTTTTAAACATATAAGAATATTAAAGTAAAAAAAATTTCCTCCAAAGTGATTTTGAAAAGCTTTCTCTCATGCTCTAGATTTCTAAGAGAACTGAACACAATGCATGATTCATATTCCTATAAATAGAGCAGATTGTAGTAATGAAGAATTTCAAAATTGACTTAGGAAACTCCTGCACATTTAGAAGAGATACACTTTTCCTTCCTGTCTGAGGTCAGTTGTTTCATATTTTTATTACTTTTCCCCTGTCAAGACCAAGGGTACATTTTAACCATTAAGAAGCATATCTCTAGGAGGTATGTATAGCTGATTCACTTTGTTATAAAGCAGAAACTAACACACCATTGTAAAGCAATTATACTCCAATAAGGATGTTTAAAAAAAAAAGAAAAAAAAATTAAAAACTAAAGAAAAAATAAAGAACACCTGAAAAATAAATAAATAAAATAAAAAGCATAACACATCAAATTAAAAAAATGTAGTAAAACTACCCTGAATATTGTTGAAGTTTATAACCTGAGTCACTCAGAAGAGTGAAGATAGGTTTTGAAAGTTAAAAAAAGTGGTATTACGAATCCAAAATATTTGGGAAATTTTTCCAGATTATGAAATATTCATGTATTATAACAATATACATGAGGCATGAAACAATTTTTGAAAATGACTCCACACAAAAATACATGTAAAGTGAATCCTTACTGCTCTTTTTACTGACAGATACATTTATTGGTTCACATAACCAATGTGCACCTCCTTCACCAGGGGAGAAACTTTCTTTGCAACTTTGTAGAGATAAGTGATGCTTCCGTGGTGGCAGCATCTCTAATGAATGAGATGGTGTTCTCTTTGGGGGGCCTGCAGTACAGTAATTTTTTATCCCTAATTAGAGTACAGGGAGGGTCCTGGGCAATATCACTTTTTATAGTTCTTCTAAAATGTTTGACTCATAAGTAAATTAGCCTGTGGCAGAAAAAGCCCCACCCTTCTCACTCCTCCTGTAAAGATAACGGTGGTAATAATAATCACAATAATAATGAGGAGGGGGAGAAGAAGAAAGGAGGAAAAAGAGAAAGAGGAGAAGGAGGAAGAGATGGCCAAGGGTCAGCCTACGCACTCACTTTCAAGGGTCACCTTGAGGATAAAATCTCAAGATTTATGCTGCATGAGAATTGCCTGGGAGCTATATTTTTGAAAAGCAGATTTCTGGGTTCCACCCCCAAATATTCTGATTCAGCGTGTCTGAAGTAAGACCTAGGAATCTTCAGCTAAAGTGTAAGTCCCCAGGTCTGTAGACAGCCCCTTGAGAAATGCCGCTCTGTGTGTTTTAGGAATGAAAGAGTGTCTCTGGTGAGCTCTTGGAAGCAGCGACTGACAGCTTCTATGGTTCTGGCTCTGCTCACCTTGTCACCATGGACCACCTGGCCATCCTGCAACTCGTTCCCTATGTGGCATCCATGCAAGGGTGGGTGTGGAGCGGTCCACGCATTCCCTTGCTGCCACTCTTGCATTTTTACTCCTTTGTCACACAATGCTAATGTAGGAGCAGTCTCAGACTTCAGTGAAGGGCTGGGGTCCCAAAACAGTTGTAGGTGCAGAATGATGAATTTGTGGCTCTTCGGCGCATGCGCACACACCACAGACACCACGCAAGCTCAAGCACACACGGCTCACAAAGAAACATGTTAATTCATACAGACGTCACAGTCTAGATTCTAGATCCCAAGTAAGAAAAAAAAAATTCCCTAAGTAATATGATCTGCACAAGATGGCAGTCCACAGTAAAAATGACACATGGGGACTTGCCGATAGGGTAATACGAGTCGCCTCTTAGATTAGGCTTTATTAGGGGCCGATCAGCATTGGAAGTTCACAAGAAATGGCGCTCATTACCTAGACATCTGCTCACAGAGACTAACACACAAATCCAGGGGAAACTAAAATTATCCATCACGGCACATTTCTGGGTTTGTTGCGAGTTGGAGGAGATGCAATATGAAGACTTGTGATCTTCCCATAGAAAGCAGTCCCCCAGGGGTTGAAGTCTGGTTGGAGGTGTTTAGTTTATACTTCCAGTGCTAGTTATAAACACTTTACATTTCTTTATTGTTTTAAATTTTATTATTTTTGTTGTCTTACTATTATTTTTAAATCAATGTGCAGTAAAATTGAACTTTATTTTCGGTGTAGAGCTCTATGAATTTTAACATATGTATAGATTTGTGTAATCATTAGCTGAATCAGGATACAGAGCAGTTCCATCACCTCAAAAATCTACCTCATGCTAAGGCTTTATAGTTACACCCTCCTCCTAACCCAATCCCAAGCACCACTGATCTATTCTCTGCCATATAGTTTCGTCATTTTGAAAATGTCATATGAATGGAATGATGCAGTATGTACTCTTTTGAGACTGGCTCTTTCACTCACATAATGCCTTTGAGATTCATCCAAATTTTTGAAGGGATCAGTAGTTTGCTTTTTTACAGCTGAATAGTATTCCATTATGGACATACCACTGTTTATCCATTCATCCATGAAGGATATTTTGATCATTTCCACATTTTAGCTGTTATGAATAGAGTTGCTACAAATATTCGTGTATAGGTTTTTGTTTGAACACGAGTTTTAGGGAAATACACGAGAATAGGATTGTGAGGTCATATTAGAAGCATATGTTTAAATGTATAAGAAACTGCCAAACTGTTTGCCACAATGGCTGTACCATCTTGCAATTTCACCAGCAAGGTATGAGAGTTCCATACTCTCCTTGTCACCTCTAGGTATTGTCAGTATTCTTTTTTTTTTTTTAACATCTTTATTGGAGTATAATTGCTTTACAATGGTGTGTTAGTTTCTGCTTTATAACAAAGTGAATCAGCTATACATATACATATATCCCCATATCTCCTCCCTTTTGCGTCTCCCTCCAACCCTCCCTATCTCACCCCTCTAGGTGGTCACAAAGCACTGAGCTGATCTCCCTGAGTATTCTTTATTTTAGCCATTTTGATAGGTATATAGTGATACCTCATCATCATTTTAATCTGCATTTCCCTAGTGGCAGTAGATACAGTTCTTTTCTTGTATAATATTTTTGAATATATCTTTCATTGCAAATCTTTCATTGTCCATTTCAGGGATACCACTCAAGAATGAGTGAGGCACTGGGCACAGAAGGATGAATAAGACACATTTCCCGTCCTGGGGAACCTCATGATACGGTGGTAAGTACAAATGCTGATCATGATGGCATACAGATATGTACACAATGTAAATTAAAAACAAAATTATTAAAAGATGACTACATAATTCTAAAGTTTTTTCTATAGAGTTAAAAAATATTGACCCTTCTCTCTGTTGTCCACACATATGTTTAATTATTATTATTTATAGATAATTGAAAATGAGAGAGAGAGAGAGAGAATTTTCCCCCAAGTTTAAAAAGCACATGGAATTATATTTTCATTAAATTATAAATTATTTGCAAATAATTTTAGGAAAAATTCTATTGAATATAAAACCTCAACCATTAAAATTGGCTTAGTTTTAAGACCAAAAGAAATAGACTCATTTTAAAAGATACCAACCATGTCCAAGCCATGTGACCTAATGCCAATCAGTGTCTGAGAGCTGTTCTGTTGTGTATAAAAAGAGAAAAATGAAAATATTAGAAACATTTGTTGTCACCTGTCTATACAAGAATACCTTGACTTATGAACGCTATGTTAGAATCACCATGTACATATATCGCATACACATACAAGTATTTCCATGTATATACCCCAGCTAAGGGCTCACTTTCCCAATGGTGTCCCAATGGTGACTCCTGTGATACTTCTTCTCTACCTGCCATTCTTCCTCTCATATCTCCTCTTCCTCTTGGCCTGTTAACCTTGCCACGAACTCTATTGATCACTGCCAGCCCTGCCCCAGAAATAGGCCCATGGCCAAGGTTGGCCCCACTAATACAACTCTCAGGTTTCTGCCCTGGACTCAGTACTGTTCCTTTTTGTCCAGTCCCTGTTGTGCCCTACTCTGAAAGCTTGGGAAAGATATTTAAAATATGGGAAATAACAATAGAAAAGTAGAGGGAAGGGAAGGAGAAATCTCAGGCCACTACCTATTATTATAATTTCTTCCCCTTATCCTGTTTCTCAACTTGTAAATCTTGCCCCTTATCACTCCTCTTTCCCCATCAGAATACCTAATCTGACTCTCCACCACACAGCTCCCATCAGAGCACCAATCCTGACCCTTATCACAATGCAGCGTTAGTTGTCTGCGTAACATGCAGTGGTGGATAGTGTTGACTTGGAGTGGCGGTAGGATATGGGAATGGATGAAGACGAGAAAGAAAAAACATAAGAGAAAGAAAAGCTCATTCTTTCATAATCTCCTCGGATTTGTTTCAATTTATATATTTTACTTATTCTTTCAGACCCTACCTCCATTCTTCTCTAGACTTATAGAGATTAACAGTCCCATGTTCACAGCTTGTAAACCAGCTACCCAAGCCTTCTTGTTCTAAATTATATGTCCCTAGATATCATTTATCACTACATCCTGAACATCTAACAGAATGCCTGGCATGTGACTGCTTGGTGGACAACTGAATGAGCCAAGACTTGAGATCCCTGAGTTCTTACTTTACCTGCCTACCAAGAGTATCTGACCACACTGTGGGATTTCTGTCTGGGTGGGTTGTCCCTGAAATCCTCAGTTGGAGTTATGACCCCGTTTGTCCAGAGAAATCTTACGGTTCTTGGAAGACACGCTTTGAAAAGAGCAGACTTACTCAAGACATGTAAGATCAATGCTTTTGAGACTGAGATTACAGGAACTCATAGGATGGTGATGGTGATGGTGACCATCATGAAGCTTCTGCTGTTGATGAATTCTGTGCCAAGACAAAATTGTTTATCAGGCAAAGTTAATTTTGGAGGGAATTTTACCCTCTTCCATTTCCATTCCATGCTGCTCTTTGACAAAGTTGGCGAGACCTCATGCCAAAGAATCTCCTTATCTTCTCTTCTGCCCATCAGCATTTTAACAATATTCATCCTATGATCTCAGAGCTCATATTCTCAGGTTTCGCTGAAGCCAGAGTCTAGTAGGAAACAATGCTTTGTTCATGTGTTCCAGAAACTATTCTGCCTAAGGTCATTAATGACCTTTTATAAGATCAGAATCATTTTAAGTTATTTATCAAGCCTTTATTTTTTAAACTAAGTTATAATTTACCTACAGTGAAGTGTACAGATCTTAAGTAAACAGCTGGATCAAATTTGATACATCAAGAGTAACCTATATCCTATTTCCATCACTCCAGAAAGTTCCATCGTGCCCCTTTCAGTCAATCTCCCTTGAAGAAGGAAGCAAGGTTATTTACTATTATTATTGTTCTTGTTGTTGTTGTTGTTATTATCATTGATTATTTTCTATTACATGTTTTAGAACTTCTTATAAATGGAATCATATACTACATATATTTTTTGTGTCTGACTTCTTTTACTCAGTATTCTATGTTTGAGATTTAATATTCATTGAATACTCAGTAGTCTGTTCTTTTTTGTTACTAAGTAATATTCCATAACATGAATATTCCCTAGTTTGTTTATCGATTCTCCTGTTGATGGATACCTGGGCATAAAGTTTTTGACAGTTACGAATAAAATTGGTATGAAAATTTATTCAGAAGGTTTTCTATAGACACATGTGTTCATTTTTCTTCATAAACAACCTGGAGTGGAATGCTGGTTCACAGGATAGATGTATGTTTTACTGCTCAGGAAACTGGCAAACAATTTTACAAAACAGTTTTAACATTTTACTCCCATACCAGCAGTATAAAAGAGTTCCAGATGATCTGCATCTTCACTAGAATTTAGTACTGTCAGTCTTTAAACTTGCTATTACTTGATGTAAAATGCTTTTGTCATTTTAATTTACAGTTTTCTGACAAATAACGATGCTGAACCCATTTTCATACACTTATTAGATATATGTACTTCTTTTTTGCTGTCTTTCCTTTTGTCCTTTTTTCTTTTTAAGAAAAGACTATTTTTTCCTCATTTTTTAAAAAAATAGGGTTTTTTTTTTTTTGGTCTTTTTATTATTGATTTTAGGAGTTCTTTATATATGATGGATACAGGTCTTGTCAGATGTGTATTGGGAATATTTTCTCCCACTCAGTGATTTTTGTGGTTTCATTTAATAACCAAAAGTCTTAAATTTTGATGAAGTCCAATTTAACAACTTTATTTTGTATATTTAGTGCTTTCCATATCTTTTCTAAGAAATTATCATTGATCCCCAAGGCTGTGAAGATAAACTCCTTTACAGTTCTAGCTCTTACATTTAAGTTTATGATCCACTTTGAATTAATTTTGTGTATGATGTGAGAAAGGGATAAAGTTATTTTTTCCATATAAATATCCAGTTGTTTCAGCACCATTTGTTGGAAAATTTGCTTTTCCAGATTGAATTGCTTTGATATTCTTGTGAAAAATAATTTCACCCAAAATGTATTATATACTTTTCTGTGTACTCCATTCTGTTTTAATGGCCTACTTGTCTGTTCTTTTACCAATACCACACTCTCTTGATTACTGCAGCTTTATACTAGGTCTAAAAATCATGAAGTATAGATCTTCTGACTCTATTATTTTTCAATATTGTTTTGTGAATTCTAGTTACTTTGCAGTTGTATATTAAATTCAAGTTGTCACTTTCTAAAAAAAAAGCATCTGCTTGGATTTTGATTGGGATTGCATGAGATCTATAGGTCAATTTATGGGGAATTGCATCTTAACAATACTGACTCTTCCATTCCCCCCAATTGTGTCCCCCCAAAAGATATATTGGAGTCATAACCCCCAGCACCTCAGAATATAAAGTTATTTGGAAACAGGGTCATTGCAGATGTAATTAGTTAGGATGAGATCATACTGGAGTAGAGAGATCCCTTAATCCACTATACATCTGGTGTCCTTATAAGAAGAGACAGACACGTGAGGTGCTGTGTGATGACAGAGGGAGAGAATGAAGTGCTGCTGCTACGAGCCAAGGATTGTTGGCAACCCCCTAGAAGTTATAGGGAGGGAGACTGCTCTGTGATCTTTCCACCGTCTTGAAGCCAAAAAACCATTTCTAAACTCTCTAAATTTGGAAAAACATTGTCACCTAAGTGGAAAACTTAGAGGTCATCCAAAAAGAGAAGCATTAAAGATCTTTTTATTTGGGGGCAAAAATTTTAGCAAACAATAATTTTGTTCCATGAGCACTTCTAAGGTATGAATGTAAATTGATCAAAGTACTTTATAACCTGGAGAAAATCAAGATATTATAATAATGTTCAGCATATAAAAATTGCTTTATAATTATATGCATATAAATATTATATAATAGCATGTTAATGAATGCAAATTAATCATTTCTTTCCAAGGGATAATGCATAAGACAGCTTATAGAATAAAAATTCTAAATTTAAAGATTTTCTATATTAATGATGATGAGAATTTAAGCCCTTATTTCCATAAAGAATAAATAGGACAAAGCTAATTGATGCCTGATCTACTCTCAGTTTATTTTTTCTAGTGCTTTCTTTGGTGACTTTTAACCAACATACTCCTTTTAATTCCTTCCTTTCTGATAGTTTAGCTTGCCATTTGGTAGTACCTTCATTCAGCTTTCTTTTCATGTAGATCCTGTCATATGACATTTATCTATCATGATCAGTTACTACTCATTGAGTGCTTACTGTTTAGAACAATACAGCCCAGTAGTAATAATGATGATAATAATAGCAACTTTATTGAATGTTGACTGAGTAATAGCTACTGCACTAAGTACTTCACATGTGACATCTGATTGAAATCTCACAAAGGTTCTTCACCTATGACCGAAAAGGAACCTAAGGCTAAGAGGGTTTAAATGACTTGCCTAAAGTTATAGAGACAATAATGGCAGAAAAAGATTTGAACCTGAATCTTTTTGACTCCAGAGCCTTGCATATAGCAGATGTTTAATAATTTTTTTTAAATTTCTTATTACTTTTTCTTTCTTTATCATCTAAGTTCCATTTTAGTTCAAAATGTCTGTAATCATCTTCATATACTTTTCAATTTTGTGTTTTCTTCCTGGACAAATTTCATTCCAAGAAGCATATATACCTGACAAAATTTCAAATGAAACACTTTTGTGAACAATCATGCTAACAAAACTTCAAGTTATACCCTAGATTATCTTTCCAATTCTTCAAGGGATAAGACTTAATCCTCTAGGCTAAAATTACACATCTATGAAAAAGCTCATGGGTTGCTCTTAGGCCAAAATTTCTTGGTTAAAATAATAGTCATATTGTTTTTAATACACTTTCATTTATATTCTCTCCTCTCTTACAACCAGACTGTGTAATGATTGAAGAGATTAAACAACCTGTCCAGGAGCAGGGAGTAGTAAGTGATAGACCCAAGAGGGGACCTCAGGTCTTCCTACTTTTGTCCTAGTTTCCAGTTCTTTCCAGTGCGTCATCATCACTGTGATCCCAAGGCTCATGTTGGGCACATTGATTTGTCTTCTTTGAATCATCTCAGAACCCAGAGATAAAAGCCCATTTTGAAATGAAAACACTACTTTACTCATGTAATAATTCATCTCCATCTTCTTTTTGATGAAAAATACATGTTTAGTCTATGTTCTGTGTTATTAGTAGTTCCAAACAGCACCAAAAGTGTGTCCAATATATATGTCCTGCTGACTATTATTTTCAAACTTAAAGGATATATTTGGTATGTTTGATATCAATGTTCTCAGTGTTCCACAGACTCTTGAAGGCTTATAGTACTCTGTATACTTCCCTCCACATAAGGCAGACATTCCTTAGGGGAAATGAGAGGGAGGGGGCACTTTTCCATACTCTCTGGAAATAATACGTACAATTGCCTGTGAAACATACTTTATCAAACAGTGCTGGACTAAGGTGAAAGCACATTTTGCTTACAGTTAAATTTCTGGTTCAGTGCTTTCTACAAACTAATTCGTAATGGAAAACAAATGTGTTTTAAATGGAAAACAAAAGGGAAGTTACAAACTCTTCTCCTAATTAAAGAATGGTTATCAAACATGTGCTGTTTTTCATTGTAAATAAATCTAGAAGATACCTTACTGAGTTGCATTTGTTTGGCCCTACAGATCTCGGGCGAATTTTTGACAGATAACGAAAAATTATGTATATGACTAAAGCGAGACACTAGCTTTTTCTTTTTTTTACACAATGATAATCATGATCTTTTCTCATTAACATTCCTACAAACTTCAAACATACAGTGAGATTCTGTTCCACTTCATCAGAGTTTTTCTACACATGAAAAGGTCTTTGAAGTTAATTGGAGCCCTCCATGTTGAAGCAAGATGAGGGTAAATGTGGAAGCCAGCCCTGGCATCCACCATGGAACTTGTGATAACCTCCATTGGAGAACCAGACCATTCTAACCACTGTAGAGAGAGCCCTGCACGAAGGTGAGGCTTGATGGACAATGCATTACAAAGACAACAGAGCAGTCAGCTGCTGTAGATGAGTATAATGATCTAAATGTGGAAAGTAGATTTTTTCTTTCTCTTATGAGTTTAATATCACTGAATTTTTGACCTGGAAATAGAAAGAAATGAGAGGAATTTTATTCAAAGATAACCTACTAAAGAAATAATACCCATTAGAACAGTGGTTTAAAGCTATAAATTATTGATCAGCCCTTCTATCCATTTCTTAATTAAATATTTGCTCAATTAAATATTATCACATGTTCCTTTGAGGAAATGTTATAGCCTCTGACTACCTGAGTATCTTTCTGATTCTTTTGTTCTCTGTTTGTTGATCAGTTGTTTGTTACATGGATGGCTGCTGCCTCATTATAAAACAGGAAGGTTTCTTTCAGCTTGGGCAGTTCACTCAATAATTCTTCAAAAATAATTTATTGAGCATATAATATATTCTGAGCACTGTCTTAGTCACTGGGGATTCAATGGGGAACAAAGTAGAAACAATGCTTATAGTCTATAGCCTTGAATGAAAAGTCAGTTAGTGGCTATATTCATTTATTTTATATTGGATTATAGTTGACTTACAATGTTGTGTTAGTTTCAGGTGTACAGCAAAGTGATTTAGTTATACATATACATATATCTATTCTTTTTCAGATTCTTTTCCCATGTAGGTTATTACAGAGTATTGAGCAGAGTTCCCTGTGCTATACAGTATGTCCTTGTTGATTATCTATTTTATAGTGGCTATATTCTTAATCAGAAGTTATACTGGGGTAATTTTTAGTAATAAAAAATATGTTTTCTAACACTTGGTTTATTAAGGTCCAATTTATTTTTATTATTAATTTACAGTGCTCATTATTGTGAAGAATCTTCACGATTATCTCATTTAATTCTTTCAACAGCCTTATAAGGTAAGTGTCTTTCTTCATTTTTAGCTGCTTGAGAGACGGAAGTTTAAAGGGTTAAATATCTTGCCCAGGGTCAGATAGTGAGTGGAGAGTTCAAACCCAGGTCTGCCTCAGAAGTTTAAAAACAACAGGCTAAAAAGGTCTTTAAAATGAGAAGTGTAATTGGCACATGATATCCAGAATCTTACTGCAACTGCGGCGTGAGTAAGAAATGCAGGGAAAAACTCTTTCTCAGAATCTCACTTTCTTCTTGACAATCAGTGACCCACACTCGACAGTGTGTGAAGAGATACGTAGCACCAATGTACACATTTTCTTTTCTTAAGCATTTAATGAAGCATTGCATTGGAATCCGTTTCTATTTTGAATGTTTTGGGATGGGCATTGTATAAAATAGATGCTTAGCGGGATGCACGTAAGTAGATGCCACACTGGCACGTACCTTCCTCCCTGGCATTGTCATGTGCTCTGCCCAGTTCTCTTCCCCAGCAGCTGGGTCTGCCCATCTCTTTCTCCACAATCCACATGGTCTCAACACTGGTCACAAAGTGTCTTCATTCATGTGTTTAAATGTTAAGAGAGCTAAAACTTGTAAATGAGGTTGAAGAAAAACAATCCCATGCACCTGGTTCCGGATAGGAAGTTAGATTAAGCCATTGTCAAACTTATAAGACCATGGAGAGTTTCTTCGAGAGAGTTGCTAAGGGGAATCTACAATCCAAAATGATTTCATAAGAACTTATTCTGAAGACAGGTCCGAGATAGGAAGATTCTCTGAGAACCCGGCCCATGTAAAATTCATATACTCTGTGTACAGTAGGGCAATATATTTAGAAACTAAAAAATATTGCTTTTAAGCTCCTGTGCTTGAATTTTTTCCTCTGCTGTTACAATGCTTACCTTTGAATAAACAGCACGTGGTTATAAGGTAATGCTGTTCTAAGGAAATTCATTTTAAATGTGAGCATGTAGGATAAGATCCATTTGAGTATCTACCTAACAAATAAATTGAAAAGACATAAATCTGCTTCTTTGTCCAATGAACCCAAAACAAACTGCTATCTCATGAGCACGTTGTAAGTTTGATGGCATCATCATTTTATTTTCTGGAGGAAAAAATAGAATAATCTCTTTCCTAGGCTAATGGGATGTTCTGTTAAATGGACTATTCACAGCCACTCTGAAACCCATCCACTCTGTTCTGAAACCTCAAGCAAAATGATCTTTTCGACACAAAATCTGTCGGGTTCTCCAAGACTCAGTCAAATTTTACTCTCTTAAGGTACAGGATAGGTATGTCCAGTAGCAGAAATCTCAGTTGGAATTTTACATATAACTGTTTCCTTATTTGATATTCTGTTTCCTCATTGTT